>NW_027140380.1:6235067-6546821 GCF_036365525.1 Heterodontus francisci | reverse complement strand
TAGAGATTGTTCCTGGAGAGCCTTGTGGTGAATGAACACTTGGCTCTCTATTCCACTACTGTATTGTCCATGTGAAGAAGGCAAAGTCACAAGAGTCTGAGCTCAGTCTATTCTTGGTGAATGTTCCCCAAGCGCATCCCAATGTGCATTCCCAATTCATCCATAAATGCAATGTTCCTTTCCACATCGTGATGAGCTCCGCAGCATGATCCAGTTGCCTTCGTTGCTTGAATGCTGACCGTAAGTCTCGAGGATTGTTTTCTCGACGGCATGTTTTACATGAAAAGAAGAAAGGCAAATCAGAGTCAGAGCTTCCCTCCCTCCAATGAAATTACTGTTGCGCATGCTTTATGCTCTGCAGTATAGGCCAATGAATCACTTAGTACCCACCTCAGCTGTAGGAGGCAGGATGATGTAACTGCCCTTATCTCGTGATGGTTCAATGCTGCTCTCAGGGAAAACATGAATGATGTGAGGGTGCTGGAAAAAGAAGCACATTTCTTTTGGACTATGAACATAAAGCAGGCCATTTAGCCCAGCTGTTCCCTGCTAGTGGTTATGCTAGTCGTGCGTCTTCCCATCCATTCCCATTTAATCCTGCCTCCAACGATCAGCATCATCTTCCATTTCTTTCACTCTTATCTACCTTTGCCTTAAAGCAACCCTGAGGATGGAGAATGGTGTGGCTGCACTCCCACCTCACCAGTTGTGTACGCAGCAAGAGCATTCACATTTGTGCTACCACTGGACACGGCATGCTTGTTTCTTTTAGTGCTCAGTCTCTTCTTGCTGAATGTTCCCCAAGTTCTTGACCCCTTTAGACGCCTTCTCTGCTTGACAGGCAGCAGCTGGCAATTGCGGAGTCTCACAAGGCTCTGCATGGTTGTTTCAAGGGCGGATGGGGAAACATGTGGCAGTGTGTCCACGTGCACTGCTTGGATGAGTGCAGGAACAGGTGACTGTGTAACTGAACAGCAAGGAGAGTGTACCGCAGGTGGGGGAAGTGGAGCTTTGAACAGGCAGGCATATGTATGGTCCATCAGATCATTAGGCCAGGGGGTGAAATGCTCAGGATCCATGGATTGTGGCACGCGACTGATGTCCAGCGCGTGGCCACCTCCATCCGAAGGTGCTTCCGGGCAATTGTTGGGCAAATTAATTGGCTCCATCTCATCAGCCAGTTCTTGTGTCCTCCCACCCTCCCCCCTTCCCCCCCGTCCCTCCCTTCCCTTCCCTCCTTTCCCCCCTCCCTTCCCCCCTCCCTTCCCCCCAACCTTCCCTCCTTCCTTCTTCCCCCTGCCCTCCTCCCTTCCCCCCTTCTCTCCTCCCTTCCCTCCCCCTCCCTTCCCTCCTCCCTACCCCCCTTCCCTCCCCTTCCCTTCCCTCCCTTCCCTTCCCTCCCCTCCCCTCCCCTCCACTCTCTTCCCTTCCCTCCCCTCCCTTCCCTCCCCTCCCCTCCCCTCCCTTCCCTTCCCTCCCTTGAAATGTATTTTCAGAGCAACTGACCTTGGAACAATCTCCTCTGTCTAATAAAAATGAAGCAAATGTCCAAAATGACTAAATAATTGAGATAAAATGCCCGACGAAACCTCTCCTCCTTCCATTTTCAAAAACTCGCGCCGAAGCATTCGGAAGATTGACGCACAAGCGCACACGGGCTCCGGTCATCTGCGCATGCGCTGCGGTCCGGATTGCCAGGACCAGTTTGCGCATGCGCAAAGGCCAACCCGACGTGTTCCCGAGGAAGATGTCGTGAAGCGATGACGTCGTCTGCGCATGCGCAAACTGGTCCTGGCAATCCGGAACGCAGCGCATGCGCAGAGGGCCCGAGACCGTGTGCGCATGTGCGCACCGCGGCGCATTCTGATGACGTAGCGTTGTCATCAATCACTTTGTTCAAATAAAACGTCCCAGTCAGCGACGTTCTGGCAGCTGCCAGGACTAAGGATGGCGCTGCTCAAATAATCACACAAAGGCAATGTAAAGCAAAACAAAGGCCATGTGTTTAAATGACAGCAGGGAATGGCTGGTGAGATCGGGCGGAGGGGGTTAGGGTAGAGGGAGGGGGCGTGGAATGGCCGGAGAGATCAGGCGGGGGTGAAAGACCGGAGAGATCAGGTGGGAGAGAATGTCCGGAGAGAGCGGGGAGGAGGAGGAGAGCACACCCACCGCCACCAAGGTCTTCGGCCGCTCCCTCCCCACTTCCCCCATGCTCTCTACTTGCTTCCCCCACACTCTCTCCCCGCTTCCCCCACGTTCCCACTTCCCCCACACTCTCTCCCCGCTTCCCCCACACTCTCTACTTGCTTCCCCCCACACTCTCTCCCTGCTTCCCCCACGCTCTCTACTCGCTTCCCCACCTCCTCTCCCCGCCCTCTCCCCTCACTTCCCCCGCTATGTCCCCCCACCCTCTCCAACCCCCACTACCCCCGCCCTCTCCTTCTGTTAAGCTATTCCGTGACCTTGTCCTATCAATACCTTCTTCTCTTTGTTATCTCTTGCCCCACCCCCGCTTTACTTGCTTAAAATCTTTGACATTTCTTATATCTGCCAGTTCTGAAGAAAGGTCACTGACCTGAAATGTTAACTCTGTTTCTCTCTCCACAGATGCTGCCAGACCCGCTCAGTTTTTCCAGCACTTTCTGTTTTTATCATCGATTTTCTTCTTTTTTACTTTGCCGATGTCTTTGAATATATTGTGGATCCTTCTTCAGAGTGTCTTCTTTCACCAGGGAGTTCTGACCTCTGTTGATGTTGATCGTAATCAGCTTCAATTTGCTGATAGTTTTGGAACTGAGCAGATTTCCTTTGCTTGATTCTACAACATGGAACTCAGTCTGACATGTGGACCCATGGGAGGATTTAAAAGTAACTTGGATGATCCCTAGGACAGGTGGAGGAGTATCTGATCCATGGGAACCCAGGTTCAATCCCGGGTTTCAGCAATTCTGCTTCCTTATGCGTCCCTTGCCTTGGTTCTGATTTTCCAGTTGCACAATTTACTTTGAAATTATTTACCAAGCACCAGTGGATTGGATTTGAGAAACAACACAGAGTCATTTACAGCACAGAAGGTGGTCGTTTGGCCTATCACGTCCATGCTGGCTCTCCCCGGAGCAATCTAGTCAGTTCCACTCACCAGCTCGATCCCTTTCCTCCTGCAAGTTTCTTTCCTTCAAGTATCCAACCAATTTCCTTTTCAAATCATTGATTGTCTCTGCTTCACCACACTCGTGGGCCGAGACATTACCACCCACAACATAAAAAAGTTCCACCTCACCCAAGGATGCGAAATATTTATATCTTCTATATTTAGCTTATTCTCTATTTCTATGAGAATAGACTGGCAGTCAACATGAAAAGGAACCCAAAAATCTTTGTGCAGCATGTAAATGATAAGTGGGTAGTAAGAGGTAAAGTGCGGCCTATTAGGGACAAAGAGGGTAATATATGCTTCGAGGTGCAGGGCAATGTTAATCTACTTAATGAGTACTTTGTATCAGTGATCATGAAGGAAGTGGAATTGGACAAAATATCAGTAGAAGTGCAGAGAGTAGAGGCAATGGATAGGGTACAAATTGAGAGAGGGAGGTACTAAAAAGGCGGAGCAAAGCAGCACCGCAAAGTGCTTCGTGATAATATCCAGGGCATCACTAAACCAGCAATCCGCCGCCTGGTTCGCCGTGGCGGGGTCAAGCGGATTTGGTTTGATCTATGAGGAGACTCGCGGGGTGTTGAAGGTATTCCTGGAGAATGTGATCAGGGATGCGGTCACCTACACTGAGCACGGCAAGCGCAAGACGGTCACTGCCATGGATGTGGTGTACGTTCTGAAATGGCAGGGCCGCACTCCACGGATTCGGCGGCTGAACAACTCGACCCTTTCCAGCAAACACACAACAAAGGCTCTTCTGAGAGCCACCCACCGCCTCACACAGAGAGAGCAGTGACCTGGAAACGGGAGCTGGGATAGGCTGTTCAGAACTGACTGGAATAAATCTGTCCTGTATTCGGGAATAAAACTGGAATCCCCGAATTTGACATTTCATTTGCAGCAAGGATGTGCAGTGGATTTGATTTTCTAAACGGGCTGTGTAAACAGTGCCCGAGGTTCTACAGTTAGTTATTTCCCCAGTCGACACATGCCCTCAGTGAAAAGCCACATCTTCTTCTTTGGCCTCCTTGTCTCGAGAGACAATGGGTAAGCGCCTGGAGGTGGTCAGTGGTTTGTGGAGCTGTGCCTAGAGAGGCTATAAAGGCCAATTCTAGAGTGACAGGCTCTTCCACAGGTGCTGCAGATAAAAGTGGTTGTCAGGGCTGTTACGCAGTTGGCTCTCCCCTTGCGCCTGTGTCTTTTTTCCTGCCAACTGCTAAGTCTCTTCGACTCGCCGCACTATAGCCCCGCCTTTATGGCTGCCCGCCAGCTCTGGCGATCATTGGCAACTGACTCCCATGACTCGTGATCAATGTCACAGAACTTCATGTCGCATTTGCAGACGTCTTTAAAGTGGAGACATGGATGGCCGGTGGGTCTGATACCAGTGGCGAGCTCGCTGTACAATGTGTCCTTGGGGATCCTGCCATCTTCCATGTGGCTCACATGGCCAAGCCATCTCAGGCGCCGCTGCCTCAGTAGGGTCTATAAGCTGGGGATGTTGGTCACCTCGAGGACTTCTGTGTTAGAGATACGGTCCTGCCACCTGATGCCAAGGATTCTCCGGAAGCAGCGAAAATGGAATGAATTGAGACGTCGCTCTTGGCTGACATATGTTGTCCAGGCCTCGCTGCTGTAGAGCAAGATACTGAGGACACAGGCTTGATACACTTGGACTTTTGTGTACTGTGTCAGTGTGACATTTTCCCACACTCACTTGGCCAGTCTGGACATAGCAGTGGAAGTCTTTCCCATGCGCTTGTTGATTTCTGCATCGAGAGACAGGTTACTGGTGATAGTTGAGCCTAGGTAGGTGAACTCTTGAACCACTTCCAGAGTGTGGTTGCTGATATTGATGGATGGAGCATTTCTGACCTCCTGTCCCATGATGTTCGTTTTCTTGAGGCTGATGGTTAGGCCACATTCGTTGCAGGCAGTCGCAAACCTGTCGATGAGACTCTGCAGACACTCTTCAATGTGAGATGTTAATGCAGCATTGTCAGCAAAGAGGAGTTCCCTGATCAGGACTTTCCGTACTTTGGTCTTCGCTCTTAGACAGGCAAGGTTGAACAACCTGCCACCTGATCATGTGTGGAGGAAAATTCCTTCTTCTGAAGACTTGAATGCATATGAGAGCAGCAGGGAAAAGATGATCCCAAACAGTGTGGGTGCGAACAGTTCCGGATCCAAAACGTTAACACTGCTTCTCGTTCCAAAGATGCTGCCAGACCTGCTGAGTGGTTCCAGCATTTCTTGTTTTTATTACATTGGTTTAAATTGTCGACCTGGCAGAAAGTTTGAATTCGCAAAAGGCGCCAACTTCAGTGTCGGAAAGAAGCGATTACTGGAAAATCTATTTAAAGTTGTTCGTAAAATATTTTCCACCATCCTTTAAAAACCTTTGTTTATTCCACTATTTTCGCCACAAATTCCTGGCGCTATTTTGCGCACAGTTTTAACCTGTCATTTTTTTCCCACTTCTTATCTGTAACTGGCAGTAAAAGACTCCATTCAGCAATCCTTAAGGGACCAATAACTTAAACTTGGTGTGGAAAGGAAGAAATTAGACTTTTGGTAATTCCCCTTCACACAGGGATCAGGGGGATAGTGAGAAGCCACTGAAATAGTTGCTTAAACATTCTAAATAGATCTTATTCTGTCCTGTTACTGACATGCTGGAATTAGACAGTAATCAGCCCTTTCACAGAGACTGTGGGTGGCTCTGAAAAGAGCCTTTGGGTTATTAGATGACATTTTGGCCGCTTTCCTTTTTCTGGAAGCTCTGAGCGCTGGCTTTCTTGGGCAGCAGCACGGCCTAGATATTAGGCAGCACCCCGCCCTGTGCGACGATCACTCCTCCCAGCAGCTTGTTGAGCTCCTCGTCGTTGCGGACGGCCAGCTGCAGGTGTCTGGGGATGATGCGGGTCTTCTTGTTGTCCCGGGCCGCGTTACCACCCAGCTCGAGGATTTCAGCGGTCAGATACTCGAGCACAGCAGCCAGGTGGACCGGGGCTCCCGCACCCACACGCTCAGCATAGTTGCCTTTTCTCAGGAGCCTGTGAACACGGCCCACCAGGAACTGCAGTCCAGCCTGGGAGGAGCGAGACTTGGCCTTGGACCGAGCTTTTCCGCTGGTCTTTCCTCTTCCAGACATTTCCACAATCTCACAAATACTTTCACAAAGAATGGATAACTACCTCAGCATTAAGCATCCACATGGGGTAGACAGGATGGTCAAGCAGTCTGAAATGGTGCATTCAGATCACAACGCTCTCTGGAGAGGTGGGTTTAAATCCCACTTCTGACAAGTTGTGCTTTGACATGACGACAGGCATTTGGGAGCAGTGGTGAAAAACACAGAGCATGAAAGAATTTTGACAAGCAAAATCAAAACGAATTCAAAGATATTTCTTCAATATATGGGAGTAAGAGGCAACAGAGGAAAATGTAGGGCCCATCAAAGAACTAAAAAGTAACCTATGTGTCAGGGTTGAAGATGTTGGTATGTTTGTTAATGAATACTTTACTGTCTTTACAAATGAGGGGGTGATGCACACATTATAATTAAGGAGAAGGAGTGTGAAGCATTGGACATGATAAACTGAGGGGGAGAAGAAGTATAAATGGGATGAGCATCCTTGAAAGTGGATAAATCATCAGGGCCGGATGAAATGTACCCCAGGCTGTTAAAACAAGCCAGTGAGGAAATAGTGGAAGGTCTGACCATCAGTTTCCAATCCCTCACTGGATACAGGTGTGATGTCAGAGGATTGGAGGTCTCTGCAATAAAAGCAAAATTCTGCAGATGCTGGAAATCTGAAATAAATACTATTAGTGCTGGAAATACACAGCAGGTCTGGCAGCATCTGTGGAGAGAGAAGCAAAGTTAACATATCTGTTCTGATGAAAAGTCACTGACCTGAAATGTTAACTTTGCTTCTCTCTCCACAGATGCTGCCAGATCTGCTGTGTATTTGCAGTCCATTTTGTTTTTATTGCTAACATTGCACCATTGTTGAAAAAGGAAGCAAGAGATAGACCGAATAATTAAAGACCAGTCAGCCTAACCTCAATAGTGGGTGAATTATTGGAATTAATTCTGAGAGACACTTTAAACTGTCACTTAGAAAGGCTCAGATTAATCAAGTATCATCAGCATGGATTTGTTAAGGGAAGCTCCTGTCTGACTATCTTGAGTGAATTTTTTGAAGAAGTAACAATGAGGATTGTGAGGATAGTGCAGTTGATGTGGCCTACATGGATTTTAGCAAGACTTTTGACAAGGTCCCACATGGCAAACTGGTTAAAAAAACATAAAAGCACATGGGATCCAGGGGAATGTAGCAAACTGGACATAAAATAGACTCGGTGACAGGAAGCAAAAAGGAATTGGGTACGGGTGTTTGTGCAACTGGAGGTCTGTTTCAAGTGGTGTTCCACAGGGCTCAGAACTAGGTTCCCTGCTTTTTGTGGTATATATTAATGATTTGGACATGAATGTAGAGGGCATAATCAAGACGATTGCAGATGACATGAAAATTGTCCGTGTTGCTGATAGCGAGGAGGATAGCTGTACACTGCAGGAAGATATCAATAGACTGGTCAGGCGGGGAGAATAGTGGCAAATGGAATTCAAATTGGACAAGGGTGAGGTGATGCATTTGGGAGGTCAAAAAAGGCAAAGGAATACACAATTAATGGGAGAACACTGAACGGTGCAGAGGAAGTGAGGGACGTTGGAGCGAATGTCCACAGATCCCTGAAGGTAGCAGGACAGGTCAATAAGGTGGTTCAGCAGGTATATGGAATCCTTTCCTTTATTAGCTGAGCTATAGAATATAAGGGTGACCTGGGTGTCCATGTCAATAAGTCACTGAAAGCTAACATGCAGGTGCAGCACTCAATTAGGAAAGCTAATAGTATGTTAGCCTTTATCACAAGACGATTTGAGTACAGGAGTAGTGAATTCTTGCTTCAATTGTACAGAAACTTGGTTAGAGCGCACTTGGAATACAGTTTTGGTCTCCTTACCTTAGGAAGGATATTATTGCCGTGGAGGGAGTTCAACGAAGGTTCATCAGACTTCTTCCAGGGATGGTGGGACTGTTGTATGAAGAAAGGTTGGAGAAACTGGGGCTGTATTCTCTAGAGTTTATGAAGAATGGGAGGTGATCTCATTGAAACCTACAAAATACTTAAACGACATTCAGGGTAGATGCAGCTAAGATCCCTGGTTGGGGAGCCGAGAACCAAGAGAAGGAATTTCAAAATAAGGGAGTAGCCTCTTAGGACAGAGATGAGGAGAAATTTCTTTACTCAGAGGTTTGTGAATCTTTGGAATTCTCTACCCCAGAGGGCTGTGGAAGCTCAGTCATTGAGTATGTTTAAAGCAGAGATTGACAGATTTCTAAATACAAATGACATAAGGGAATATGAGGAAAGTGTGGGGAAAAGGGCATTGAAGTGGACGATCAGCCATGATCATATTGAATGGTGGGGCAGGCTCGATGGGCTGAATGGCCGACTCCTGCTCCTATGTTCCTACGTTCCTAACTCCACATGATCAGCGAGGCACAGCCTCAGGCCGACTTGGTGGGTGGTGCAAACAGATATTACTGCTTCTGATCTTCACCAGAACAGAGTGAGATGTAACATTGATTATCAAACAGACTGTGAGAGAATACAACAGAATAAAACACATGGAGAGACACTGTGGAATAACAAATAGATTTGATTGGAATGTTGAATTCTGATTGGAATGGATAAAACAGCAGATTAAATTGGGATTCTCATTGATCTGGGACAGAAAAGAGAAACTGATGGAAAGAAGGGAAGAAGAAAGAAAAGAAAGGATGGAACTGTTCACTTTTTTCAGTTTTTTCACTCACCCATCAAAGCTGGATAAAAAAAGTTGCAAATAACAGAGAATTTCACCAGAAAGGGAGATTAAGTGCTGTCGAAACCTTGGATCGAAGGATGCCCCAACAGATCACCTGTTTAAACTGTCTCCTCACTGGGGGATTTCAAGCAGTGAGTAATATTATTCTCTACGTTTGTTAAATGAACCCAGAACTGTCACTTGGAGTTAATATCTGTGTTCCGACTCCTGAATTATAAAATTGTGACTTTATCAATATTTTGTGGACACACTTCCAGCTGAAAGAACTAAGAACTCTTTTCTAATTTACACAATACTGTATACACACTCATCAAGCCTCCTAAGCAAGCATCCTTGGTGCTGCTCTCTCTTCTCCCAAATCTCATCTCATTTGACTGTTACATCATCACTCTGACAGTGGGAGGTGTTGATCCCACTGTCTTCAGCATTAACCCTTTACACCCTTATCCTACACTGTCAGTCAGAAAAAAATGGTGAGAGGGTACTTCCTTCATTTATCGAAAAACCAGCTGCTCCCAGTTGAAAATCAACTCAAACCCATCAGCGAGAGAGAGAGACTGTCAGAGAACTTCCTGCATCCAGTCCTGACCCTGTCACACTCAGCAGCTGCTCGCCCAGACCCCACTCTCCTCAACACTGAACATTGTTACCGAGACACTTCAAATACTGTTGAGAAAAGGCAGGAAAGGTCAAAGTTCACAGCTGTTTTGAATAGAACAAAGTTTAATATCTTCTCACCGTTTCTCGGTAACCACATGAGACAATGGTTTTCTTATTTGGTTCCTTTGATTTTTCTTGTTCCTGACTGAGAAATATTCCAAACCTCAGATCAACCCTCCCACTTGTGTCGTGTCCCAGTCTCAGTTACAAGCAACACATAATGACACACACACTTTGAAACAGACAACACGGTCACACTTTCCTTCAGTGAGATTAGGGTCGAGCTTTTTTCCCAGGTCGAATGCAACTGTGAACAAATTTGTATCAAAGAAGTTGCCTTTGAAATATCAGCACTGAATTTCTGTCCGAGGAGGAAGAGCCATTCCAAACTCACATCCTTCACAAAGGCTGCTTTCTCCTGTGAATGAAATTCATCATGTAATTTGAATTCTAAGTTGAAGTTCACAAGACACAGACGTAAATGTTGATACGGAAACTTCTCAAGCATATTGCAAATCTGAAATAAGGCTCCGCTGGGAATCGAACCCAGGATCTCCTGTTTACAAGACAGGTACTTTAACCAACTAAGCTACAGAGCCAGATCACAAGTGCTGTTGCAATTGAAATCTGAGGTGGTTACTATTTATTCTCATCCCACTTCTCCACAGGTCACAACAAAAATTTTAACTTTTCCCACTTACTGATACAGTCAATCATATGCTCTATTTTTCCCAGAATAGAAGACACTTAATGAACAACAAAATTATCAGTTTCTTACAGAACAAGTTTTAACTAATCATGAAGTAAAGCATAAACACACAGGTGGAAATTTTAAATGCTCCCTTTTTACCTTAACCAACATTTAAAGTCCCTTTCTTACCTCAGCTGAACACACGCACACACACATACTGAAAAAAAAGGGATTTTTCTATACAATTCAGGGCTCTGTTAAAGACAAAAAAAAAAAACACTTGGACTGATTACTTGCTCATTTCTGAAGAAAACAGCAGATGAGATATGTTGTTCCAAAATTGACATGCAGTCTAATTTCCGAGTACATGTACACAGGTCACTCGGTTCTTTTAGAAGAGTTTATTTAGAGGCGGGGTTGAGAATTAATTTTAGCAGGCTTTCTTCAAAGACAGAATATGAGACGAATTGACACAGTGAACTTCTCAGAGTCTTTTCAAGATTTGCTGCAAAACATGGTGGGTTGCGGTCTTCTCTCATTCCTTGACACTTCTTCTGGCTAACTTTATCAGCTGCTCACTCCAGAAGGTAAAACACAATGACTGCTCCAAACAAAAGCTTGCGATTTTTCTGCCCTCTTTGGTGCGCGCTGCTGCTGCCGGGCTTGTCCAATCAAGAGGCACGACTGACTTCTCTGTCCACATTTCCCCGTTACCAGGGCTTCTGTTCTACATTTAGCTTGAGTTGTGACAACTTGTCAACATAGTTGTCAAATTAATACTTTCAGTGCCCTCTTGAAAAATAACTGGTCTTACATTTATTCAGTTTGATTATAATTTCCTCAACAAAATAAAATTCACAAAAAAAAAATTCAAAGTCCCTTCCATAACATCATGTACTTTCCCTGAGCTACAGGTTATTGCAAGTCTCTCTGGCTGTCTTTTTTTCTGTTGATTTTGCACTCAGGTTCTTTCTGAATCCATGTGTTTGCAGTTCTTTGTGCGTGAGAGACATGGAGATATGCTTAAAGATTTCCCAACAAATTATTCATATCTCCATCTTTCTCCAAACTTTGTGCAAACACATTAATGTGGGAATCACACACACCAGGCCGTCAAACCTCTCCGCTAAACATTGAAAGGTGACAGTGTTTATTGTGACGGGGTTCCATTTATTCAGACACATCTGGTATAAAGGTAATAGTGATCAAGATGTGATTCACACATGTAATGTATTTGTATATTATGCTCATGAGGTAATGATGTAAATAAACACGTCCTTGCACTTCCCACACTTGGTGTACATTTTCTCTGCTGATGCCCCCTGACTATATCAGAGAAAATGGTGATGAGGATGAGATAAAAGTCCGAAAATATTGGCAGCAAACAGCAGCAGGGACGGCAGTGAACAAGATCAGCCAGCTCCTGGTGAGCTACCTGCTCGGATGATGGAGATTTTGGGTGGATTGTGTGAAGCCTGGGCCACAGACTGTCTCCTCAGATGAATGAGATGCCGCAGGGTCTCAGTGTGCATCCGATTCAAAGTGATATTTTGGGAAAATATGGCTACACCCATGGGATACATGGCTCGGAACATATGAGAGGGCTCGAGAACCATTCAGTTCATATATTGAAAGAATTGAAATGTTTTTCAGAGCTAATAACATATTGGAATGTGAAGATGAAAATATAGAGGTCAAGACTCTGAATAAAGCAATTCTTGAGGGCAAGAAAGCAATTTTGCTAATGGAAATTAGCCTGGAAGTGTATGACCAGCTGACAAAGCTTTCTGCTCCCATCAAGGCAAAAGATGTGCCATTCAAAACAATCATCACCAAGTTAGAGGAACATTTCAACCCTAAGCCATCAGAGATCACGGCAAGCTAGAAATTTGGAACCAGAAAGCAGAAAAGTAGTGAATCAGTTGGTGAGTACATTGTGACACTGAAGAATTTATCACTGCATTGCAGCTTTGGCACATTCTTAGACGGTACATTATGAGACAGATTTGTGCTTATATTGGTGAATGAGAAAAGATACGAAACACACAAATTCCGACATTTGAGCTAGCGTGTCAGATTGCTCTTTCCATGGAGATAGCATCAAAGAATGCTCGGGAATTTCATCCTGTGCCAGTGATAGTAACACACTTCAGGGGAGCTTAAAAAAAACTGGAAAATGGGCTTTCAAATGGCAGATAAAATTTACACAGAGAATTGTGAAGTGATACAATTTGGGAGGAAGAATAAGGAGAGGCCATATAAATGAAATGTTACAATTCTAAAGTGGGTGCAAGAACAAAGAGACAATGTACACCAATCTTAGAAGGTTTGAAAAGGCTGCTAAGAGAAAACAGGACACTTGGCTTTCTTAGTGGAGACATAGAGTAAAAGCAAATAAGTTATGATAAACCTTTATAAAATACTGGGTCTGAATGGTCTACTCCTGTACCTCCACAGAAAGCTTCCATTCCAGGTTTACACACACTCGTCAGGATCACTCTCCACAGATCCCACCACTCCATGCAAGGATATCTCCCTCACGATCAGATCACAGGTCCTTAGTCCTACCACATCCAGTCATAAATGATGGTGGACAGATGAGATGAGGAGGCTCCAAAAACATCCCCATCCTCAATGATGCTGGAGCCAAAGCTGAAGCATTTCTAACAATCTTCTGTCAGAAATTGCTCAGTGGATAATTCATCTCGGCCTCCTGAGGTCCCCAGCATCACAGTTTCCAGTCTTCAGCCAATTCGATTCACTCCACATGATAGCAAGAAACAGATGAAGGCACTCGATACAGCAAAAACTATGGGCCCTAACAACATTCCGGCTCTAGTACTGAAGACTTGTGCTCCAGAACTAGCTGCACTCTCAGCCAAGCTGTTCCAGTAGAGCTACAACACAGGCATCTACTGGACAATGTGGAAAATTGCCCAAGTGTGCCCTCTCCATAAAAAAAATCAGGACAAATGCAATCTGACCAATTGCCGCCCCATCAGTCTACTATCAATCATCAGCAAAGTGATGGAAGATGTCATCAACAGTGCGATCAAGCACCGCACACTTAGCAATAATCTGCTCATCGATGCTCAGTTTAGGTTCTGCCACGGTCTCTCGGCTCCAAGCAAATACTAGCAGGTAGAGTATAATGTGGGAAAATGTGAGGTTATCCACTTTGGTGGGAAGAATGGAAAAGAAAAATATTATTTAAATTGCAAGAGACGACAGAATGCTACGGTGCAGAAGAACAAAGAACAAAGATAATTACAGCGCAGGAACAGGCCCTTCGGCCCTCCAAGCCTGCGCCGATCCAGATCCTCTCTCTAAACATGTCGCCTATTTTCTAAGGTTCTGTATCTCTTTTCTTCCTGCCCATTCATGTATCTGTCTAGATACATCTTAAAAGACTCCATCGTGCCCGCATCTACCACCTCCGCTGGCAATGCGTTCCAGGTGCCCACCACCCTCGGCGTAAAGAACTTTCCACGCATATCCCCCCTAAACTTTTCCCCTTTCACTTTGAACTCGTGTCCTCTAGTAATTGAAACCCCCACTCTGGGAAAAAGCCTCTTGCTATCCACCCTGTCTATACCTCTCATGATTTTGTACACCTCAATCAGGTCCCCCCTCAACCTCCGTCTTTCTAATGAAAATAATCCTAATCTGCTCAACCTCTCTTCATAGCTAGCGCCCTCCATACCAGGCAACATCCTGGTGAACCTCCTCTGCACCCTCTCCAAAGCATCCACATCCTTTTGATAATGTGGCGACCAGAACTGTACGCAGTATTCCAAATGTGGCCGAACCAAAGTCCTAGAAGGATCTGGGTGTCCTTGTACATGAATCACTAAAAGTTGGCATGCAGGTAGAGCAAATAATTAGGAAGGCAAATGGAATGTTACCTTTTATTTCAAGGGGAATGGAGGACAAAAGTAGAGAAGTCTTGCTGCAAATGTACAGGGGTGTTGGTGAAAACACACCTAGACTACCGTGTACAGTTTTGGTTTCCTTATTTAAGGAGGGATATCCTTGCAGTGGAGGCAGTTCAGAGAAGCTTCACTGGATTGATTCCTGTGATGAAGGGGTTGTCTGATGAGGAGAGTTGAGCAGGCTGGACCTGTACTCATTGGAACTGAGAAAAAATGATAGGTGATCGTATTGAGACATATAATATTCTGAGGGGGCTTGACGGGGTAGATGCTGAGAGGATGTTTCCCCTCATGGTAGAATCTAGAACTCAGGGACACGGTTTCAGAATTAGGGGTTTTCCATTTAAGAAGGAAATGAGGCCGAATTTCTTCTCTCAGAGATTCATTAATCTTTGGAATTCTCCAGCGCAGAGAGCAATAGAGGCTGGATCATTGAATGTCTTCACGACTGAGTTCGACAGACTTTTATCTACCAGGAAGTCAAGGGTTATGGGGAGCAGGAAGAAAGTGGGAGTGAGGCCATGATCAGGTCAGCCATGATCCTATTGAATGGCGGAGCAGGCTCGAGGGGCAAAATGGCCTACTCCTGCTACTATTTCTTCTGTTCTTCTGTTCTTATAACCTCATTGCAGATTGGTTCAAACAGAGACGAATGAGTGGCATTCCAGAGGAGAGGTGAGCGTGATTGCCCTTGAGTGAGTGTGGCATCAAGGATCCCTAGCAAAATTGAAGTCAATTGGAATCGGGGGAAAACTCTCCACTTGGTGGAGTCGTACCTCGCACAAAGCAAGATGGTTGTGGTTAGTGGAGGCCAATCATCTCAGCCCAGGACATTGCCTCAGGAGTTTCTCAGGGTAGTGTCCTAGGTCCAGACATCCTCAGCTGTTTCATTGTTGACTCAGAAGAGTCAGAAGCGGGAATGTTCCCTGCTGATTCACAATTCCTCAGATACTGAAGCAGTCTGTGCCCACAAGCAGCAAGACCTATACAACATTCTCAGCTGATAAGTGACAAGCAACCTTCTGGCCACACAAGTGCTAAGCAGTGAACATCTCTAATGAGAGAAAATCAAACCATCCACCTTTTGATATTCAGCAGCATTACCATCGCTGAATCCCTCACCATAAACATCTTGGGGGTTACCATTGACCAGAAACTAAACTGGACCAGTCACATCTATGCTGCGGCCAGAAGCGTAGGTCAGAGATTGGGAATTCTGCAGCAAGTATCTCACCTCCTGATACACCAAAACCTGTCCACTATCTACAAGGCACAAGTCAGGAGTGTGATGGAATACACCTCACTCAACAACACTCAAGAAGCTCAACACCATCCAGGACAAAGCATCCCACTTGATCAGAACCTAACCCACCACCTTAAACATTCACTTCCTCCACCACCAGTACACAGTGGCTGCAGTGTGTACCATCTCCATATGAACTGCAGTAACTTGCCAAGTATCCTTCAACAGCACCTTCCAAGCCCGTGACCACTACCACCTCGAAGGACAAGGGCAGCAGATGCATGGGAACTCACTACCTGCAGTTTCCCCTCCAAGTCACTCACCATCCTGACATGGAACTATAACGCCATTTCTTCGCTATTGTTGGGTCACAATCCTGGAACTCCCTCCCCAATAGCACTGTGGGTGTTCCTACACCATATGGACTGCAGTGGTTCAAGAAGGCAGCTCACCACTGCATTTTCAAGGGCAATTAGGGATGGGTAATAAATGCTAGACTTATCAGCGATACTCGCGCCCAAGAATGAATAAAAACCAAATCACTCTCCAAAGATTCCCCACAATTCAGGCTGGGACATTTACTTCAGGGGCACAGAGCTTTATATAACTACAACATGAGTTCCAATCTTCAGATTCCATTAGCCTTTCACATTATTTTCTACCAGTCCACTAGCTTTTAGTGATTCAGCACTCGGGTCTCTGCTTCTCCAGTTTCTAACATCTCACCACTTATAACAAACACTCTGATCTATCTTTCGTAGGTACTAGATGACCCCTCATTTTAAACTCCATCTGCCAAAGCATTGCTCACTCACTTAATCTATCAAGAAGATTTGAAAATAAATTTCTTGCCAAAGGATACTGTTCTCCTTCTGCTCCCTCGCCGTTTGCTTTTCCCGTTAGTCTTTCATTTGGTGTAAATCCAGAGAAAGTAAAGATGGAAGGAAGGGAGGGAGGGAAAAATCTTCCTCCTTTTCGTGATCCCAATTTGATCTTCATTCCAGTCCAATTTGGGTGAAGAATTCCAATTGTCTGTCTCAATTTTAATAAAGTATAAACAATTCTGGAATCACCTTCCAGATATTGACAAGAACAGGTTTCCAGGCCGACTGAACACAATATTTCCCCCCCTGGAAACAACAATGCACTAGACAGTTCATAAACTAACAACAAGGATGGGATTTGAACCCACGCGCGTGAAGCACAATGGATTAGCAATCCATCATGTTAACCTCTCAGCCACCTTGTCAACTGTTTTGGTGTAGTGGTCACCTTCAGCTCAGATCCTGACTGTGCAGCCAGATGTGCAATGATGGAAATGTAGCTTCTGTAAGTAAATGAAATTTCCATCACATCAGGTCATGGCCTGTTGGGAATGGAGCGGTGTGAAACATTCCAGACCATGTCCAACACGTTTCTACTCAGTGTGAAAACTCACCACGGAAAGACTGGAACATACAAACATTTGATCACACCATGATTAACAGCACTCAGACATCTGAACCATTAGGTCACTGACGAAGTCATGATGACTTCTAATTTCTCATGAAATGACAACTGAACTGACTGGAAGAATTGCTTTAACTCCACATGATCAGAGAGACACAGCCTCAGCCGACTTGTCAGGTGGCGTAAACAGATATTACTGCTTCTGATCTTCACCAGAACAGAGAGTGAGATGTAACATTGATCATCAAACAGACTATGAGAGAATACAACAGAATAAAACACATGGAGAGACACTGTGGAATAACAAATAGATTTGACTGGAATGTTGAATTTTAATTGGAATGGATAAAACACCAGAAACAACTGATTAAATTGAGATTCTCATCATTATATTGATCTGGGACAGAAAAGAGAAACTGATAGAAAGAAGGGAAGAAGGAAGAAAAGAAAGGATGGAACTGTTTACTTTTTTCAGTTTTTTCACTTGCCCATCAAAGCTGGATAAAAAAGTTGCAAATAACAGAGAATTTCACCAAAAAGGGAGATTAAATGCTGCCGAAACCTTGGATTGAAGGATGCCCCAACAGATCACCTGTTTAACTGTCTCCTCACTGGGGGATTTCAATCAGTGAGCAATATTATTCACTACTTTTTTTGTGAAATGAACTCAGAACTGTCACTTGGAATTAATATCTGTGTTCCAACTCCTGAATAATAAAATTGTGAGTTTCTCAATATTTTCTGGACACATTTCCTGCTGAAAGAACTAAGAACTCTTTTCTAATTTACACAATACTATATACACACTCATCAAGCCTCCTAAGCTGGCATCCTTGGTGCTGCTCTCTCTTCTCCCAAACCTCATCTCATGTGACTGTTACATCATCACTCTGACAGTGGGAGAGGTTGATCCCACTGTCTTCAGCATTAACCCTTGACATTCTTATGCTACACTGTCTGTCCAAAAAATGGTTAGAGAACTTCCTTCATTTATCGAAACACCAACAGCTGCCAGTTGTAAATCAACTCAAACCCATCAGAGAGAGAGAGAGAGAGAGAGAGACTGTCAGAGAACTTCCTGCATCCAGTCCTGACCCTGTCACACTCAGCAGCTGCTCACCCAGACCCCACTCTCATCAACACTGAATACTGTTAAGGTGACCCTTCAAATAATGTTTATAAAAGGCGGAAACATTCAAAGTTCATCGCAGCTGGACTGAATAGAACAAAGTTTAATATCTTTTCACCGTCACTCGGTGACCACATGAGAGACAGTCCTTAAATCAGTCGCATAAATTATCAGCTGTAAGAATGTTTGTCATTGGGTTGAATAATTTCTGTGTGAGAAATATTCCAGCATCATAAACCAGGGGAACGTGCTGACTGAGCTGTGTCTTCATCTCTTCTGGTCAGTCGGACAGTTCACCCTTCATTCTGCTCTGATTCGCTTTCCCCAAGCGGATCTTCAGATTCTCAAATAGTCATAGAGTCGTACAGCATAGAAACAGGTCCTTCGGCCCACCGCATCCATGTCGACCATAATGCCTATCTATACTAATCCCACCTGCCTGCATTAATTACATATCCCTCTATGCCTTGCTCATTCAAGTACCTGTCCAGATGCCTCTTAATTGTCACTACTGTTCCTGCCTCCACCACCTCCTCGGGCAGCTCATTCCAGATACCCACGATTCTTTATGTGAAAAATTTACCCCTTTGATCCCCTTTAAACCTCCTCCCTCTCACCTTAAATCTATGCCCTCTAATTTTAGTCACCCCTCCCATGGGAAACAGACTCTGGCTATCTATGCTATCTATGCCTTTCATAATTTTATATACCTCTATCATGTCTCCTCTCAGCCTCCTTCGCTCCAGGGAAAACAGACCCAGCCTGTCCAATCTCTCTTGATAACTCAAGCCCTCCAAACCAGGCAACATCCTTGTGTTTCTTTTCTGCACCCTTTCTAGCTTAATCACATATTTCCTGTAATGCGGCAGCCAGAACTGCACACAGTACTCCAAATATGGCCTAACCAACGTTATGTATAACTGTAACATGACGTCCTAACTCTTGTACTCAATGCCTCGGCTAATGAAGGCAAGCATGCCATACGCCCTCTTCATAACCCTGTCTACCTGTGTTGCCACTTTCAGGGAACTATGTACTTGCACACCAAGGTCTCTCTGCTCAACAACACTCCCCAGAGCCCTGCCATTCACTGTATATGTCCTGCCCTGGCTTACCTTCACAAAATGCATCACTTCACACTTGTCTGCATTAAATTCCATTTGCCAAGCCCTTGTCCACTTTCCCAGTTGATCTATATCCTGTTGTAACCTTAGACAACCTTCTTCACTGTCCACTATACCACCAATTTCGGTGTCTTCTGCAAACTTACTAATCATGCCCCTTACAATCACATCCAAGTCATTAATATATATGAAAAACAACAGGGGGTCCAGCACCGATCCCTGCGGCACACCACTGGTCACCGGCCTCCAATCTGAAAAACAACCGTCCACTACCACCCTCTGCCTCCTGTCACCAAGCCAATTTTGCATCCAATTTGCTAGCTCATCCTGGATCCCATTTGTTCGAACCTTCTGGACCAGCCTACCAAGTGGGACCTTGTCAAAGGCCTTGCTAAAGTCCATGTAGACAACATCCATCGCCCTGCCCTCGTCAATCCTCTTGGTCACTTCCTTGAAAAACTCAATCAAATTCGTGAGACATGATTTCCCACGCACAAAGCCATGCTGACTATCGCTAATCAGACCATGCCTTTCCAGAAGCATATAAATTCTGTCTCTCAGAATGCCTTCCAATAACCTTCCCACCACTGATGTAAGACTCACCGGCCTGTAGTTTCCTAGCTTATCCCTTCTGCCCTTCTTAATAAAGGCACAACATTAGCTATCCTCCTGTCTCCCGGTACCTCACCCGCGGCTAACGATGACACAAAAATCTCTGCCAGGGCCCCAGCAATCTCCTCCCTTGCTTCCCATAGCATCCCAGGATACACCTGGTCAGGCCCTGGGGATTTATATCCACCTTAATGCACTTCAAAACCTCCAACACCTCCTCCTTTGTAATGTTGATATGCTCCAGGATATCAGTGTTCCTTCCCTTGAACTCACTAGCTTCCATGACCTTCTCCACGGTAAATACGGATGAGAAATATTCATTTAAGACCTCGCCCATTTCCTGTGGCTCCACACATAGATTGCCACACTGATCCTTAAGGGGACCTACTCTCTCCCTAGCTACCCTTTTACTCTTAAAATACTTATAGAATCTTTTAGGATTCTCCTGTATCTTATGTGCCAGGGAAATCCCATGGCCCCTTTTCGCCCTCCTAATTTCCTTCTTAAGTGTACTCCTACATCCCCTATACTCATCGAGTGAGTCGCTCGATCCCAGCTGCCTATACCTGACATATGCCTCCTTCTTTGTCCTGACCAGACCTCAATATCACTCGTCAACCAAGGTTCCCTAAACTTGTCAGCTTGCCCTTCCATCTAACAGGAACATGCCTGCCCTAAACTCTTCCTATCTCATTTTTAAAAGCCTCCCACTTACCTGCAAACAGCCTCTCCCATTCAACTTTTGAGAGTTCCTGTCTGATGCCATCGAAATTAGCCTTCCCCCAATTTAGGACTTCAACCTGAGGACCAGTCCTATCCTTTTCCAGAACTATCTTGAAGCTAATAGAGTTATGGTCACTGGTCCCAAAGTGCTCCCCCACTGACACATCAACCACCTGCCCAGCCTCATTTCCGAAGGGGAGGTCGAGTGTAGCCCCTTCTCTGGTAGGGCCATCCATATACTGCTTCAGAAAACTATCCTGGACACATTTAACAAATTCTTCCCCATCTGATCCCTTAGGACGAAGGCAGCCCAGTCAATATTAGGGAAGTTACAATCACCCACTATTACAACCCTATAATTCCTACACCTATCTGTGATTTCCCTACGTATATGCTCCTCCACATCCCTCTGACTATTGGGGGGCCTATCGTATAATCCCATCAAAGTGATCACCCTTTTCTTATTTCTAACTTCTACCCACAGGTCCTCGCTGGACATTCCCCCCCGGATATCCTCTCTAAGTACTGCCGTGATGTCCTCCCTAATCAATAGTGCAACTCTCCCTCCTCTCTTACCTCCACCTCTGTCACGCCGAAAGCTTCGGTACCCTGGAACATTGAGCTACCACTCCTGTCCATCCCTCAACCACGTTTCCGTAATAGCTACAATATCACAATCCCATGTACCGATCCATGCTCTGAGTTCATCTGCCTTACCTGTCAGGCTTCTTTCATTAAAGTAAATGCAGTTTAGCCTACCAGACCTTCCACGCTCCCTGTCCTGCCCCTGCCCAGCCTGCCTACTGGACTTGCTTGCTTTAACCTCTACATTTGCCTCAACCATCTCATCTGAGAGATTACTACTTTAGATCCCACCCCCTGCAAGACTAGTTTAAACCCTCCTGAGTAGTACTATCAAACCTCCCTGCAAGGATATTGGTCCCCCTCCAGTTCAGATGCAACCCATCCTTCTTGTACAGGTCACCTCTGCACCAGAAGAGATCCCAATGATCGATGTAGCTGAAGCCCTCCCGCCTTCGCCAGTCTTCAGCAACGCATTCATTTGCCTTATCCTCCTATTCCTACCCTCACTATCACGTGGAATAATCCTGAGATTACAACTCTAGAGGTCCTGCTTTTTAACCTTCTGCCTAACTCCCTATATTCACTTTGCAGGACCTCATCTCTCTTCCTGCCTATGTCGTGAGTACCAATATGGACCACGATCTCTGGCTGCTCACCTTCCCCTTTCAGAATGTCCTGCAGCCGCTCCGAGACATCCTTGACCTTCGCACCAGGGTGGCAACATACCATCCTGGAGTCTCGTTTGTGACCACAGAAACGCCAAACTGCACCCATTACTGTAGAATCCCGATCAGTATAGCTCTTGCAACATTTTTCCTCCCCTGCTGTGCAGCAGAGCCCTCCGTGGTGCCACAAACTTGGCTGTTGCTGCTTTCCCCTGGGAGGTCATCCCCCCGCAACAGTATCCAAAGCGGTATATCTGTTTGAGAGGTGGATGGCCACAGGGGACTCCTGCACTACCTGCTACTCCGTCTGGTGGTCACCCATCTCTTTTCTGCCTGTGCAGCCATTACCTGCATTGTGACCACCTCACTAAACATGCTATCCACAACGTCCTCAGCATCGCGGATGCTCCACAGTGAATCCACCTGCAGCTCCAGTTCCGTAATGTGGGTAGTCACTAGCTGCAGCTGGATACACTTCCTGCAGACATGGTCACCAGGGACACCGGAAGCGTCCCTGATTTCCGTCAAAGCGCAGGAGGAGCATATCATGGGGCTGAGCTCTCCTGTCATGACTTACCCTTTGGTTAATTAGTTACTACCTTCATTAAAAAATACTAATTATACTAGGGTAATTGTTCTACCCACTTCAATCTAAAGTCCTTAAAAAAAAAACACTTTAGTAGTACTCACCTTATCACCAGAGGATTTTTTTTCCAACAAAAAAAAACAACTTTCCCCTTATTTTTTAAGATATTCAAACAGCTGCTACTTACCAAGCAATCGGCTTGCAGCTCTCCTCTGATGTCACTGTTTGCCTTTTTTGTTCAATATTCCAGCGCATTGGAAGAGGTTCGACTGCTCTCCGCTCCCGGAAGGAAAGAGACTGGGCCTCGATCCTCGGGGCCGATTTACAGGCTCCGCTCCCGGTGTTCCCCCCACAGGACCGCTCTGCTCCTCACCTCTCCACTCTTGGAAGGTAAGAGCAAATCTGGACACTGGGTTTTCTTATTTAGTTCCTTTCGATTTTTCTTGCTCCTGAATGATAATATATTCCAACCTTGGATCAACCTTGCCCTGTCTCCCAGTCTCGGTTAAAAGTGACACATAACGGCACCAACACTCTGAAACATACAACATGGTCACACTCTGCTTCAGTGAGATTAATGCTGAAGCAATTTCCATGTCGAATGCGATTGTGAACAAATTTCTTTCGAGGAAATTGTGGGTGATTGAGTATTTGCACTGAATTTCTGTGCAAGAAGCGACAGTTTCAAACAGCCATTCCCAAATCACTTCCTTCACAAAGACAAAAACTGTGCTGTCTTAACGTGTGACGCAACTTCACAAACAAATCTGAACTCGAAGTTCAGGAGAAGACAGAGAAGTGCATAATTGACAGTGTAATCTTTGAATCATAATTTTCTGTTTCTTCGCTGAAGTGAGGCTCAACCCGAAGACACGCGAGATTACGGAAATCTACAAATTTGGAATGAGAAAGCATAAAGTAGTGAAACAGTTGGTGAGTACATTGTGGCACTGAAGAATTTATCACTGCAGGGCAACTTTGACACATTCTTAGACCGTACATTATGAGACAGATTTGTGCTATCTTGGCGGATGAGAAAAGATACTAAACGCACAAAATCCCACATTTGAGCGAGCGTGTAAGATTGCTCTTTACATGGAGATAGCATCAAAGAATGCTCGTGAATTGCGTCCTATGCCAGTGACAGTAACACACTTCAGAGGAACTTAAACACACTGGTAAAATGGGCTTTCACAGAACAGATAAAATTTTACACAGAGAAGTGTGAAGTGATACAGTTTGGGAGGAAGAATGAGACAATGTACACCAATCTTTTTTGATCAAGGTTTGAAAAGGTTGCTCAGAGCAAACAGGACACTTGGCTTTATTAATAGAGGCAAAGAGTAAAAGCAAATAAGTTATTCTAAACCTTTATAAAACACTGGGGCTGAATGGCCGACTCCTGCACCTCCACAGAAAGCTTCCACTCCAGTCTCAGACACCCTTGTCAGGATCACTTTCCATACATCCCGCCACTCCACGCACGGATATCTCCCTCAGGATCAGATCACAGCTCCACAGTCCTGCCACATCCAGTCGTGAATGGTGGTGGATAATTAAATAACTAACAAGATGAGGAGGCTCCAAAAACATTCACATCCTCAATGATGGTGGTGCTGAGCACGTCAGTGCAAAAGATGAAGCTGAAGCATTTGCAACCATCTTCAGTCAGAAATATTAAGTGGATTTGATCTGTGCTAATTTCAGCTCCTCATGCTCGCTGGTGCCTTGGTTCTCTGGTGCTAATTTCAGAGTAAATCATGCAGCTTGACAATTGGAGCCAAAGAAAAAGACACAGGAGAGGTTGAAAGTGCCAAAACCTGGGATTGAACCAAGAACTGTTTAACTGTTAGTACAGCACGAACTCAACAAAGCTATTTCAACAACACACTAAAGCCACCATTCTGTCACTGCTTTGGAAGACAATATATACATTAAAGTGTTTGTAAAAAGTTACAGAACACAACATGTGAGTAATATTCCCCATTGTTATCTCAGTACTGATGGATTGTGAAGTGGGAGACAGCCAGAAGTCCCACTGAGCAGCACTGACCCTGAGCTGTGAGTGAAATGAGATAAAGTTCAATCCTTAGCAGAGAGATTCTGGAGAGAGGTAAGAGTCCTGAATCAAGGAAAGACTTTCTGACATAATAAAAGCCAAATACTGCAGATGCTGGAAATCTGAAATAAAAACAAAAAGTGCTCGAAATATTCAGTAGGTCTGGCAGCATCTGTGGAGAGAGAAAGAGAGAAAACATTTCAGGTCTGTGACCTTTCATCAGAACAGACAAAGGTTAAAAAAGAATTAGGTTTTAAACAAGTGAAGGGGAGGGGTGTGTGCGAGAGAACAAAGGGGAAGGTGTTTGATAGGGCAGAGGGCAGGAGAGATTAAATAACAAAGCTGTCCTGGGACAAAGGCAAAGAGTGTGTTAATGCTTGTGGTTGCCTGACACCAGTCATGCTCTGAAGTTATTGAACTCAATGTTCAGTCCATAAGGCTGTAGAGTGCTGAATCGAAAGCCAGGTGCTGCTCCTCGAGCTTGCGTTGATGTTCACTGGAACACTGGAACAGGCCAAAGACAGAAATGTTGACATGAGAACAGGGGGGAGTGTTGAAATGGCAAGCAACCAGAAGCTCAGGGTCATGCTTTCGCACTGAGCAGAGGTGTTCCACCTAATCTGCGTTTGGTCTCCCCAGTTTAGAGGAGACCGCATTGTGAGCAGTGAATACAGTATACATAATTGAAAGAAGTACAAGTAAATCGCTGCTTCACCTGAAAAGAGTGTATCGGGCTTTGGATAATGAGCAGAGAGGAGGGAAAAGGGCAGGTATTATATCTCCTGCGATTGCATGGGAAGGTGCCTTGGGAAGGGGACGAGGTGTTGGGGTAATGGAGGAGTGGACCAGGGTGTTGTGGAGGGAACAATCCCAGCAGAATGCTGACAGGGGAGGGGAGGATGCGTTTGGTGGTGGCATCACGCTGGAGGTGGCGGAAATGGTGGAGGATGATCCTTTGGATGTGGAGGCAGGTGGGGTGGAAAGTGAGGACAAGGGGAACCCTGTCGCAGTTCTGGGAGGGAGGGGAAGGCGGAGGGCAGAGGTTGAGGGTCCTGTCAACTACACTGGGAGGGGGTCGGGGCGGGGGGAGGGGGGTGGTCGATGAAATCTGATGAAATTGTTGAATTTAATTTCAAACACTCCTTGAACTCTCTGCCGATGAAGTCTGAAAAAGGGAAGAACAACCACACAACAAGGGTCTCAAATCCAAGACCCTGAGATTAAAAGTCTCATGCTCTACCAACTGAGCTAACAAGACCTGATACAGTACTTCTACTCTGTCTGTTATTGGACGGATGCAGCTGTTGGCTCCACGCCAAGGGCGGGAGTTTGTTCCACCAACCATGAAGCAGCTTCCCATCAATTCCCCAGATTATCAGTAAATCCACTTCCAGAAGCCTCAAAGTGTGATATATTCCTCTCACTCATCAATGATAAAACTGAAATCTTTTTACCTTCCAAATACTGCCATCTATTTTGTCAGTATTTATTTCTCTCTCCTTTTTATTTAGTTCATGCATTCCTTAGGAATTTGTTTTCCAATTATTTCTGAGGGAAGAAATGAACAGATCTGGCGGCTCAAAACTGGGCATCCATGAGGTACTGTGGGCCATCAGCAGCAGCAGAATTGTATTTAAACACAATATGTTACCTCATGGCCTGACATATCCCTCACTCTACCATTACCATCAAGCCAAGGGAACAATAGTGGTTCAATGAAGTGTGCAGGAGGGCATGTCAGGAACAGCACCAAGCAGACCTAAAAATGAGGTGTCAACCTGGTGAAGCTACAACACAGGATTACTTGCATGTCAAACAGTGGAAGCAGCATGCAATAGACGAGCTAAGCGATCTCACAACCAACAGATCAGATCAAAGCTCTGCAGTCCTGTCACATCCAGTCCTGAATGGTGGTGGATAATTAAACAATTAACAGGAGGTCAAGGCTCCACAAATATTCCCATCCTTAATGATAAGGGAGACCAGCATATCAGTGCAAAATACAAGGTTGAATCATTTGCAACCACCTTCAGCGAGAAGTGCCAAGTTGATGATCCATCTCGGCCTCCTCCTGAGGTCCCCAGCATCACAGATGCAGCTAATCCAATTCACTCCACATGATATTTGCAGCGGTTCAAGAAGGCAGCTCACCACCACCTTCTCAAGGGCAATTAGGGATGGCGCCCATATCCCATGAATGAATAAAAAAAAAAATCAAGAAATGGCTGAAGGCTCTGGATACTGACAACATCCCGGCTGTCGTGCTGAAGACTTATGCTCCAGAACTAGCCGTGCCACCAGCCAAGCTGTTCCAGTACAGCTACAACACTGGCATCTACCCGGCAATGTGGAATATTGCCCAGGTGTGTTCTGTACACAAAAAGCAGGACAAATCCAACCCGGTCAATTACTGCCCCATCAGCCTCCTCTTGATCATCAGTAAAGTGATGCAAGGTGTCGTTGACAGTGCTATCAAGCAGCACTTACTCAGCAATAACCTGCTCTTCATTGCTCATTTTGGGTTCCGCCAGGGCCACTCAGTTCCTGACCTCATTATGGCCTTGGCCCAAATATGGGCAGAAGAGTTGAATTCAGGAGGTGAGGTGAGGTGACAGTGACTGCTCTTGCCAAGAGCATCAAGGAGCCCTTGCAAAATTGAAGTCAATTTTAATCAGGGGAAAACTCTCCACTAGTTGGAGTCATACATCGCGCAAAGGAACATGGTGATGCTTGTTGGTGGCCAATCATCTCGGTCCAAGAACATCACTCAGGACTTCCTCAGGGTAGTGTCCTAGGCCCCAACCATCTTCAGCTGCTTCATCAATGACCTTCCCTCTGTAATAAGGTCAGAAGTGGGGATGTTCGCTGATGATTGCAAAATGTTCTGTCGCATTAACATCTCCTCAGATACTGAAGCAGTCCAAGTCCACATGTAGAAAGACCTGGACAACATTGGGCTTGGGCTAACAAGTGGCAAGTAACATTCACGCCACAAAAATACCAGGCAATGACCATTTCCAACAAGAGAGAATCTAACCATCTCCCCTTGATATTCAATGACATTACCATTGCTGAATCCTTCACTATCAACATTCTGGGGGTTACCATTGAGCAGAAACTGAATTGGATCAGCCATATAAATAGCATAGCTACAAGAGCAGGTCAGAGGCTGGAAATTCTGCTGTGACTGACTCACCATCTACAAGGCACAAGTCAGGAGTGTGATGCAATACTCCCCACTTGCCTGGATGAGTGGAGCTCCAACAACACCAAAGAAACTCAACACCGTCCAGGACAAAGCAGCTCGTTTGATCAGCACCTCATCCACGACTTTAAATATTCATTCCCTGCACCACCAGTGAACAGTGGCAGCAGTGTGTGCCATCTACAAGATGCACTGCAGCAACTCACCAAGCCTCCTTCAACAACACCTTCCAAACGCCCGACCTTGAGAACCTGGAAGGACATTGAATGAATGGGAACACCACCATCTGCAAGCTCCCCTCCAAGCTACACACCATCTTGACTTGGAACTATATCACCGTTCCTTCACTGTCACTTGATCAAAATCCTGGAACCCCCTTCCCAACAGCACTGTTGTTTTACGTACAACACATGGACTGCAGTGGCTCAAATAAGCTGCTCACCACCACCTTCTCAAGGGCAATTAAGGATCGACAATAAAGGCTGCGTTTGCTGACAACACAACCACTAGGTGGCACAACTCGCTTTCTCCCCCTCCTTCGCACCGGCCGCTTCCACCCTCCACAGTCGCTCACTCCAGACCTCACTGCTCCCCCCACTTCCCTGGACGATTGTCCCCCGATCGCGTCACCCCATTCTCTGGTCGCTTGCTCACTCCCCACCCCCCCTCCACTCCAGCCGCTAGCTCCATGCTGCGCTGCTTCCCTTCTCTCGGCCACTTGCTCCCACGTTTGTCCAGTCTCCACGCGCCGCCCGAAGAAGTAAGGTGGGCTGCAAAGTGTGACGTAGGTGCGAGTAGTGAGTGGCCTAGAGGAGGGAAGTGGCACAGCCTAGAGCTAGCAGCTGGAGCGGGGATTGGGAGGTTGAGAGAGAGCAGCCAGAGAGCTCGGTGACGCGAGCGGGGAACGATCGGCCAGGGGAGCATCGAGGTGTGGAGCGAGCAGCTGAGAGGAGGAAGCGTCGAGGCCTGGAGCGAGTTGCCGAGGGGGGAGAGCTCCAGCCTCAAAGTCTCCTATTCAGCCGCTTCCTCCAGCTGAGTGAGGGGCTGGATACCCGATGACGCTTTAGCGCACATGAGCGAAGATGGACCATGCGCGGATATGCGATGATGTTGGCGCTGCGCAATGACATCATCCTGCGCATGTGCCACTTAATCCTGGCAAGATGTAGCTGTGCCTATGAGCAGCTTGGCACAGTCCGATGATGTCAGCGGGCCGCTGCATTGACAGGAATCACATTGTGTCAGCAGTGCCCACATCCCATGAAAGAATAAAAAAGAGATTTACCACAATGGTAGCAGGGTGAGGGATTTCAGTTATGTGGAGAGATTGGAGAAGCTGGGGTTGTTCTCCTTGCAGCAGAGAAAATTCAGAAGAAATTTGACACATTTGTTCAAAATCATGAAGTTCTTTAATAGTTTAAATAAGGAGAAACTGTTTCCAGTGGTAAAAGGGTCAGTAAGCAGAGGACACAGATATCAAGTGATTGGCAGAAGCACCAGAGATGACATGAAGAACCATTGTTTACACTGCAATGTGTTGTGATAAAGAAAGAAAAGACTTGCATTTATATAGCACCTTTCAAGACCACTGGACATATCAAAGCACTTTGCAAACAATGAAATACTTTTGAAGTGTTATCACTGTTGTAATGTCAGAAATGCAGCAGCTGAAACCCACAAACAGCAATGTGATAATTACCAACTGATCTGATTGAGAGGCAAATATTGATCACAACAGAGTGAATAATTGATGCGTCAGTTTCTGTATCTGAAGTGTGACTTAGATCTGCTGTTATTAACCGAGGCAGCGCTGCAGAAGGATATGTTAATAACCTCTCACTAATCAACTGCAAACAGTCAGAATGTATAACTGTGAACAGCACTTTCTGCAATGTCAGGGCTGGAAAATTGAGGGAGGGAGAGACACTGTCAGTATCTGAGTGCACACAGCACTGTACAGAGAAAGAGCCAATATACCGGGGCTGAGACACAGTGCATCTTTTCACATTTAATCACAATAATATCCACAGTCAGGAATTGAAAAGGATGAAAAACCAAATAACAAGAGCAAAAGTAAGAAAACTAAGCAATTATAGATTAGCTGATAAGCTTTCACTGTGTTACCTGGTAGTCTACTGTTTTATATTCAATGCTCTCTCCACTGTGGCCAGGGAATGATTACTTCTCAAGGGCTGAATATTAACAAAACTTCTTAGAATTTAAAATCTTTCAAAATTAATTCCATGGAGCTAATGGGGAAAAGTCAAATAACTGCATCAATTACAGGAGAGCTGGTTGGTGATGACGTGGATGTGTCTGCAGTGTGCAGGACCAGACTGTTTCTATAGATTCACAATGAATGTTCCACCCTTTATTTGGAACAGTAAAACTGATGGTGGACAATGGCTATTCTGGTTGCAGCAACCTGAAGATTTAACTCATTAACACCCTGCTTTAGGGGAATCGAGAAAGCATAACACCCAGCTCTGTCAGTTAGTGTGCTTGTTTGCTAACCCACAATTTGTTGGTTCAAGCACTTAAAAGGATGAGGCATTATTAACTTAAACTCTTCTACATCTGCTGTATTACTCTTGCTGTTGATTCTTCAAAGATAAGGTTAATCAAGACTTTCTTTGTGAAATCCATGCTGACTGTGTTTTATTATATTTTCATTTTCATATGTATTTTCTACTTTTGGGGATTACAGGATATTGTCATTTTGTATTGATTTTATTTTTATTTATTGCATTTATTGCCCATCCCTAATTCCCTGGAGAAGGTGGTGGTGAGCTGCCTTCTTGAACCACTGCAGTCGATGTGGTGCTGTTAGGAAGGGAGATCCAGGATTTTGACCCAGCCACAGTGAAGGAACGGTGATATAGTTCCAATTCCAGGATGGTGTGTGGCTCAGAGGGGAACTTGCAGGTGGCGGTGTTCCCATGCATCTGCTGCCCTTGTCCTTCTAGGTGATAGAAGTCATGGGTTTGGAAGGTGCTGTGTCAGGAGGCTTGCTGCGTTGCTGCAGTGCATCTTGTGGATGGTACACGCTGTGTGTTGGTGATGGAGAGAGTGAATATAGTGAATGAGGCGCCAATCAAGTGGGCTGCTTTGTCCTGGATGACGTTGAGCTTCTTAGGTGTTGTTGGAGCTGCACCCATCCAGGCAATGGAGAGTATTGCATCACAATCCTGACTTGTGCCTTGTAGATAGGGGACAGGCTTTGGGGAGTCAGGAGGTGAGTTACTTGCCGCAGGATTCCTAGTGTCTGACCTGCTCTTGTAGCCATGATATTTATATGGCTACTGCAGTTCAGTTTCTGGTCAATGGTAACCCCCAGGATGTTGATAGTGGGGGATTCAGCAATGCTGTTGAATGTCAAGGGGAGATGGTTAGATTCTCTCTTGATTCAGAAGGTCATTGCCTGGCACTTGCGTGACTCGAATGAGAAATATCCTTATTGTAGGGTATTGTATTGTACTGTACAGTGACTACACTTGGAAAGTCCTTCATTGGCTGTAAAAGGCTTTACAAAGTCCTGTGGTCGTGAAATGCATGTGTTGCTTTTTCCATTGTTATCAGTGTCATTTTGATCAAAAGATAGGTTTCGTGAGCACAAGGTTTAAATCAATGTTGATTCAAATAATGTAAAAGCATCTATATTCTTGCACTGTACTTAATAATCACCATCTTCCCATCCTTACAGAGTACAATGTTTTTGACCCTGAAATTGATACCACAATCTCAGTCCCTCAGACAATTTCAGCCCAGTTCTGATGAAAGATCACAGATCTGAAACGTTAACTCTGTTTCTCTCTCCACAGATGCTGTCAGACCTGCTGGGTATTTCCAGCATTTTCAAGAGTCTCGATTTAATGAACAGGAAACTTGTTTCAGATCAGATTGGGAGACAGTGTGAAACCATTCCATTGTACTCATGTCTGAGATTCAGAGGACAGTTGGCTGTTAGTGGAAGACATTAATTAAATGTACCTAGCAACAGCTCAGACCAATTATTATTTTACATGGTGGTGTGATGGCCATCCAGGGGTTAAAAGTCGGGTTCTTGCAAGGTTTCAGTGTGCAGGAACACTAGAAGACCTCAGGGGTAAAGGCTCAGATCATCAACCAAGTTCTCCACCTGATGAGGGATCTAGACTGGACAAAGAGGACTTAGACACTTTGAGACCAAGCTCGACCAGTCCACACACCTGCTAGAGCTGTCAAGTTATATTCCCCAAGTTTGTTAAGTATAATTTTACTTCCAATTATTAAGTACTATTTGACTCTCAATAAAAGATCTGGACTTATTAATCAAGTATCCCGTTGCTTTAATTGGTTAAAGTCATGCCCAAAGAGATTGTCCACAATCGACTTTCCAGAACTGAAAGATAAGTCTGCAAGGATTGCTAATTTTACAGCCCTGTTTAAAAAGAGAGATAAACCCAGGAACTACAGACCAGTTCATCTAATGTCAGTGGTGGGGAAACTTTTAGAGACAATTATCCAGGAGAAAATTAACTGGCACTTGGTCGAACATGGGCTAATAAATGACAGCCAGTACAGATTGGTTAACAGAAGATTGTGTCTGAAATAATTAATGAATTAATTTCTTTGATGAAGTTTCACAGAGAGTTGACCAGGGTGGTGAGGTTGATGGTGTGTGTCTGCACTTCAAACTTGTGTTTGAAAAAGTACCATAAAATAGACTTGTTAACAAAATTTGAGCAGATGGGATTAAAGAGGCAGTGGCAGCGTGGATACAAAATTGGCTGAGAGACGGAAAGCATAAAGTAGGGTGAATGCTTGTTTTTCAGAATGGAGGGACTAATCCAGCAATGTCACTGTTGTTGCAGTGTGTGCAGTGTCTGACCCTGAGCTGTCCTGAGGAGGGGGCTGTTTGTGATGTTCCTGTGGGGTGTATTATCATCAGGGTATCTCTCTGAGCTGTCACAGGGATGGGGCAGTGTGTGAGATCCTTGTGCATGTCATGCAGGCCCACTGGCGTGTGGTTCCATCCTGATGCCAAGAAACAGAGCCCCATCTATGGGCAAAAAGTCTCACTTCCCTGTGGGTGTCTTGAGAGAGAAGAAGGCTTAGGGAGTAAACCTGGACAGTAAATCCGGAGTGGAGTCCCATACCTGTTACTTATCAGGTAGTTTTCCAGCAACTCCTACAGCAGAGCTGGTACCAAACAGTGCTGTTTTTTTCCTTTCCTTTGGACAATACTAGCAATGCTGAGAGGGGGTCCTGATGCTCAGTGTCTCCATACTATTTGTCCAGGCCTGTGCCTGGAGAGGACACTCCAGCTTCATGGTTAAACATCAGCAAAACATGGGAAGAAGCAGTTACCGATTATAAGCTCTCACTCAATTGGTGTAGAGTATGAGCACCAGGGGTTACTTTTGACAGTGGGAGAGATCATCGCGTCTCAATGGATAACTACCACCTACTCCAAGCTGTGCAGCCGCCAGTCAGTTAGATGCTGTCCTGCCACGACCTACCTGCTTCAATGGGTGCTTGCACCTTCGAGAGATATCTCTCAACTGGCGGATTGATAATCTATGCACCAGGCAAGACAAACTCAACAAGGAAGACACCAGTGCTTCGCATCACAAGCTGGAATGCAAGGACCATGTGTCCTGGCCTTACCGACAACCTTCTGCAGCACACACAAGACAGCTGTGATTGACAAGGAACTCACAAGGCTCAATGTGGACATTGCTGTGCTGCAAGAAACTGGACCCATTCAAAGTGGATCCCTCAAAGAGAAACACTACACCTTCTTCTGGCAGGGGAAATCCCAAGAGGCAACTCGTGAGCATGGAGTGGGTTTCACAGTAAAAAAACACGCCACTTGCAATGAGTGAACCCTCCACAGTTGGCTCAGAGAGACTTCTTCCCCTTCACTTGTTAACAAGCGCGGGCCCAGTTAATCTCATGTGCATCTATGTCCCGAAACTCACCTCCACCCCAGATGTCAAGGATCAATTCTATGAGACACTTGACACTGCCATCAGTCGAATTCCCAGCACTGAGGGACTGTATCTTCTAGGGGATTTCAACGCAAGCTTGGGTACTGACTACAGCTTGGTCAATGAGCATAGGGCACCAGGGGATTAGCAAGATGAACAAAAATGGACAGAGGTTTTGGAGCTATGCTGTCACCATGGACTCTGTGTGACGAACAGCTACTTCCAGGTCAAGCTGTGCCACAAGGTGTCCTGGAGACATCCGAGATCATGCCACTGGCACCAGCTAGACCTTATCATCACCAGACATACCACCCTCAGCAGTGTCCTCATCACTCGCAGCTATCACAGCGCTGACTGTGACACTGACCACTCCCTGGTGTGTAGCAAGGTCAGGCTTCAGCCAAGGAAGCTTCATCCATCCATGAAGAAAGGTCGTTCTCGGATCAACACTCACCGAACCACTGATCCAGAAAGGACCCAGGAGTTCCTCAACATCCTAGATCAGGCTCTTTCAGAAAACACCCAAGGCTTCAGTGCAGTGTCAAAGTGGAATCATCTGCACGCCACCATCTATAACCCTGCACTCACTGTATGGGAAAAGAGATGGGAGGAATGCTGACTGGTTTGAGGCTTATTGGACTGAAATGGAGTTAGTTACTGCAACTAAGAAGAGAGCCCTCATGAACTACAAACAAGTCCCCAGCAAACAAACTCTAGATGCTCTCAGAGCTGCCAGAAACTAGTCTCTGCAGACTGCTCGGCACTGCACCAATCAATACTGGTTAAAACTCTGCAACAGCATACAATCTGCCACTGAATCTGGGGGATGCTAGAGGGACATATGAAGGAATTCAACACACCAAGGTTCCTTAGACAGCACCTTCCATACCCGCAACCTCTACCAACTAGAAGGACAAGGCAGCAAATTCATGGGAACACCACCACCTGCAAGTTCCCCTCCAAGCCACACACTATCGTGACTTGGAACTATATCGCCTTTCCTTCACTGTTGCTGGGTCAAAATCCTGGAACTCCCTTCCTAACAGCACTGTGGGTGTACCTACCTCACACAGACTGCAGCGGTTCAAGAAGGCAGCTCACCACCACCTTCTCATGGGAATTGAGGGATGGACAATAAATGCTGGCTTAGCCAGTGATGACCACATCACATGAATGAATTAAAAAAAAATTATGAAAGCAACGGGCCCAGCAGTAACTAAATCAGCACCTTTGAAGAAAAAGACAGGGACAATCATCACTGAACCTAACAAGCAGATGGAAAGGTGAGTGGAGCATTACCTTGAACTCTACATAACGGAGAACATTGTCATTGAAGTAGCTCTCAGCACCATCCCAGACTTCCCTGTCATGGAGGTGCTGGACAGCGACACCACCAAAGAGCTCAACAACGCCATTGACCGTCTTGCCAGTGGTAAAGCCCCGGGAAATGATGGTATTCCACCTGGAATCATCAAAAGTGGAAAAGCAGCTCTGCTGCAGCATCTCCATGAACTTCTGTGTCTCTGTTGGAAGGGGAGATATGCGCCTCTAAACATGCGTGATGCAAACATTGTCACCTTGTGCAACAATAAAGGTGATCGCAGTGACTGCAGAAATTACCGAGGCATCTGCTTGCTAAGTATTGTGGGGAAGGTCTTTGCTCACATTGCTCTGACCAGATTGCAGACCCTGACATCACATCTATCCTGAGTCTCAGTGCAGCTTCAGAGCTGGTAGTTCGACAGTCGACATGATTTTCTCACTTCGGCAGTTACAGGAGAAGTACTGTGAACAGTACAGACCACTCTACATTGTCTTTATAGACATCACCAAGACCTTCAATCTTGTCAGCAGAGACGGACTCTTCAAACTGCTGTGGAAACTAGGCTGCCCTCCTGAACTCTTGGGCGTCATCTCTTCTTTCCACGAGAACATGCACAGTTCCGTCAGTTACAATGGAGCAACATCAGACACTTTCACGATCAGCAGTGGGGTAAAACAGGGCTGTGTCCTGGTGCAAACTCTCTTCGGAACGTAGGAGGAGGCAGTTTAACCTGTCGAGCCTGCTCTGTCATTCAATTACATCCTTGCTGATCATCTACCTCAACACCACTTTCCCGCGCTCTCCCCAAATCTCTTGATGTCATGAGGATCAAGATTTCTATCAATTTCTGTCCTGAACATGCTCAATGATTGAACCTTCACAAACCCCTGAGGTAGAGAATTCCAAAGATTCACCACCCTCTGAGTGAAGAAATTCCACCCTATCTCAGTTTTAAATGGCCTTTTAAATGAAACTTTAAGGAATACAATCCCAGTTTCCTCATAAGACAATCCCACCATCCCAGGGATTAGTCTGGTGACCCTCTGTTGCACTCCCTCTGTGGCAAGTATATCCTTCCTTAGATAAGGAAACCAAAACTGTACACAATACTCCAGCACGATCTCACCAAGGCTCTATACGATTGCAGCAAGACATCTTTACTTCTGTACTCATGACCCCTTGTGTTAAGGCCAACATACCATTTGCCTTCCTAATTGATTGCTGCACCTGCATGCGAGCTTTTAGTGTCTCATGAACAAGGACACCCAGGTCCCGTTGGACATCAACACTTCCCAACCTCTCACCATTTAAGAAATACTCTGTCTTTCTGCTTATTCTACCAAAGTGGATAACTTCACACTTATTCACATTATATTCCATCTGTCATTTCATTCACTTATCCTGTCCAAGTCCCCTGGAAGCCTCCTTGTAACCTCCTCACAGCTCACATCCTTTACAATTGGCATATTCTTCTCCATGCTGCTATTTTAAGCTTTCAGTGACTCAGATGGGGGTGTCCACCTGCATACCAGAGCTGATGACAAGCTGTTCATCTTGGCAAGACTGCGCACCAAGACCAAAATGAGTCAGTTCTTGGTCTGTGAGTTGCTGTTTGCTGATGACGCTGTGCTGACATCCCATAATGAAGTTCATTAACAGCAGCTTGTATATCGGTTCTCCCTGGCCTGCAACGAGTTTGGACTGACGATCAGCATCAGGAAGATCAATGTTATGGGCCAGGCCGTAGAGACTCCACTTTCCATCAACATCGACAACCTCACTTTGGAGGTTGTCAACAGCTTTACAGACCTTGGATCAACAATCACCAGCAATCTGTCCCTTGATACTGAAATCAGCACCAGGATTGTCAATGCTGCAGCTGTCATGTCAAAGTTGAGAAGACGAGTGTGAACCGACAGCAAACTGATCGAAAATACAAAGCTCCGCGTGTAACAGGCTTGTGTTCTCAGCATCCTCCTTTAGAGTAGAGAAGCATCAACAACTTATACAAGCCAAGAAAAGCAGCTGAACAGCTTCCACCTCCGCTGTCTCAGATGGATATTGGGCATCTCCTGGCAGGACAGAGTGCCGAATGCGGAAGTACACCAGCGTGCAGGGATCTGCAGCATGTTTGCCCTCTTGAGTCAGCAGTGACTCTGTTGACTGGGTCATGTGTGCTGAATGGATGACGGTCGCTTTGCCAAAGACATTCTCTTTGGTGAGCTTGCTATCAGCACGAGACCAACAGGTCACCTACGTCTGTGATACAAGGACATCTGCAAAGCGAGATCTCAAGCTGACTGGGATTGGAGTCGATGCATGGGACGTCTTTCCTGCTGACTGGAATTCCTGGAGAAAGGCATTCAGGAAGACCATGGGAAAAGCAGAGGACAAAAGAAATGACCAGATGGTGGGAAAGAGAGCTCAGAGGAAGGAAAAATTATCAGTCGACCTCGGTCCAATGATATTCATCTGTACCAGCTGCGGAAGGGATTGTCACTCACGAGTCATCCTCCACAGCCACAACAAACGATGTTTCATACAGAAGTGACGTACACCCCGGGTGTAGCCCATCGTCTTCCAAGACGGACGGTTGCCTATTACAATTAAAACGACAGCTACAACTACAAGAGCGAGTCAGAGGCTGGGAACTCTGCCGTGACGAACTCAACTCTTGACTCGCCAAAGCCTGCCCACTATCTACAAGGCCTTCCTCTGATTTCAATTGTACATACATTTGCGATCTGGCTCTGTAGCTTAGTTGGTTAAAGCACCTGTCCAGTAAACAGAAAATCTTGGGTTCAACTCCTAGCAGAGCTTTGTTTCACAGTAACAACATGCTTGAAAAGTTTCGTTATTAACGTTGACATTTGTGAACTTTAATTCAAAATACATGATGAATTTCAATGACATAAACAAACAGCCTTTGTGAAGGATATGAGTTTGGAATGGCTGTTCTTCCTTGTGCAGAATTTCAGTGCTGATACATCAAAGGTAACTTCTTTGACATAAATTTGTTCACAGTTCCATTCAACCTGGAAAACAGCTTGATATTAATCTCACTGAAGGAGAGTGTTTGTGTCATTATGTGTTGCTTTTAACCGAGACTGGGACATGACGCAAGTGGGAGGGTTTATCTGAGGTTTGGAATATTTGTCAGTCAGGAACAAGAAAAATCAAAGGAACCAAATCAGAAAACCTATGTCTCATGTGGTTACCGAGAAACGGTGAGAAAATATTAAACTTTGTTGTATTTAATACAACTGTGTGAACTTTGATCTTTCCTGCCTTTTATAAACAGTATTTGAAGGGTCTCAGTAAAAATGTTCAGTGTTGATGAGAGTGGGGTCTGGCTGAGCAGCTGCTTAATGTGACAGAGTCAGCACTGGATGCAGGAAGTTCTCTGACAGTCTCTCTCTGATGGGTTGGGTTGATTTTCAACTGGCAGCTGTTGCTGTTTTGATAATTCAAGTTCCCTCCACCAATTTTTTTGGACAGACAGTGCAGTATGAGGATGTAAAGGGTTAATGCTGAAGACAGTGGGATCAACCCCTCCCACAATCAGAGTGATGATGTAACAGTCACATGAGATGAGGTTTGGGAGGAGAGAGAGCAGCACCAAGGATGCTAGTTTAGGAGGCTTGATGAGTGTGTAGATAGTATTGTGTAAATTAGAAAAGAGTTCTTCGTTCTTTCAGCAGGAAATGTGTCCAGAAAATATCGCGAAACTCACAATTTTATTATTCAGGAGTTGGAACACAGGGATATTAACTCCAAGTGACAGTAGTGGTTTCATTTAACAAAAGAAAAGTAGAGAATAATATTGCTCATTGATTGAAATCCCCCAGTGATGAGACAGTTAAACAGGTGATCTGTTGGGGCATCCTTCCATCCAAGGTTTCGGCAGCATTTAATCTCCCTTTTTGGTGAAATTCTCTGTTTTTTGCATCTTTTTTTAATCCAGCTTTGATGGACCAGTGAAAAAACTGAAAAAAGTGAACAGATCCATCCTTTCTTTTCTTCCTTCTTCCCATCAGTTTCTCTTTTCTGTCCCAATTTAATCTGCTGTTTTATCCATTCCAATCATAATTCAACATTCCAATCAAATCTATTTGTTATTCCACAGTCTCTCTCCATGTGTTTTATTCTGTTGTATTCTCTCACAGTCTGTTTGATGATCAATTTTACATCTCACTCTGTTCTGGTGAAGATCAGAAGCAGTGTTATCTGTTTGCAACAACCGACAAGTCGGCCTGAGGCTGTGTCTCATAGATAATGTGGAGTTAGGAACATAGGAACATAGGAGCAGGAGTCGGCCATTCAGCCCATCGAGCCTACCCCACCATTCAATATGATCATGGCTGATCATCCACTTCAATGCCCTTTTTCCAACACTTTCCTCATATTCCCTGATGTCATTTGTATTTAGAAATCTATCAATCTCTGCTTTAAACATACTCAATGACTGAGCTTCCACAGCCCTCTGGGTTACAGAATTCCAAAGATTCACAACCCTCTGAGTAACAACATTTCTCCTCATCTCTGTCCTAAGTGGCTTGCCCCTTATTTTGAAATTGCGTCCCCTGGTTCTCGACTCCCCAACCAGGGGAAACATGTTAGCTGCATCTACCCTGACTGTCCTTTAAATATTTTGTAGGTTTCAATGAGATCACCTCTCATTCTTCAAAACTCTAGAGAATACAGCCCCAGTTTCCCCAATCTCTCTTCATAGGACAGTCCCACCATCCCAGGAACAAGTCTGATGAACCTTCTTTGCACTCCATCTATGGCAATAATATCCTTCCTGAGGTAAGGCGACCAAAGCTGCACACAGTACTCCAAGTGCAGTCTAACCAAGGTTCTATACAATTGAAGCAAGAATTCACTACCCCTGTACTCAAATCCTCTTGCGATAAAGGCTAACATACTATTCGCCTTCCTAATTGCTTGCTGCACCTGCATGTTAGCTGTCAGTGACTTATTGACATGGATACCAGGTCACCCTTATATTCTATACCTCAGTTATTGACCTGTACTGCTACTTCAGGGATCTGTGGACATTCACTCCAACGTCCCTCACTTCCTCTACACCGTTCAGTGTTCTCCCATTAATTGTGTATTCCTTTGCCTTTTTTGACGCCTGCTCTCGCTGTTCCCTGCTCTCCGAGTGAACTCTTGCTCCCTCTCTCTCCTGGGCTCTTTATGCTCCACTCTGCTCTCACTGTTTCCTGCTCTCTTAATGTATCAAGATTTGTTTGCCTTGTGTTTAATTTAAAATATGGATTAACTGTATTTTACAGTTGTAGTTTTTATTTGGTAGTCCTGTGCAAGTTGTGGATTGGTATTTAATATTTAGCTCTGTGAAAACGATTGTGAATGAAAATATAACTTTCAATCTTATACATGGGCTGGTCTGCAAGCTCCAAGTCCTTCATTTTGTAGTAATGGAATTGATACTGTATCTTTCAGTCTTAATCTCTGTGGGATTTTTGAACTGGTATGTAATGCATAACTTGGTCTAACGTCTGATGTACATTATTGGGATTCATAGGATCATAGGAAATAGGGGCATTAGGTCATTGAGCCCATCAAGCCTGCTCCAACATTCAAACAGATCGTGACTGATCATCTACCTCTACGCCATTTTTCCCTACTATCACCATATCCCTTGATCTTGTTAGTATTTAGAAATCTATCGATTTATATCTTGAATATGTTCAATGATTGATCTTCCACAGCCCTCTGGGATAAAGAATTCCACAGATTTCTCACCCTCTGAGTAAAGAAATTCCTGCTCATCACAGTCTCAAATGGCCTGCCCTTATTCTGAGACTGTGTCCCCTTGTTCTAGACAGAGGAAACATCCTATCCATATCTACCCTGTGACACCCTGTAAGAACGTTGTCTGTTTCAATGAGATCACCTCTCATTCTTCAAAACTCCAGAGAATTTCGGCCCAGTTTCTGCAGTCTCTCATCATCAGACAATCCCACCATCCAAGGGGATGAGACCGGTGAATCTCTGTTGCACTCCTTCTGTGACAAGTCTATCCTTCCTTAGATAAGGAAACCAAAATTGTACAGAATACTCCAGGTGCGGTCTCATCCAGAATTCATACATCTTTACTCATGTACTCAAATACGCTTTCAATGAAGCCAACATACCATTTGCCTTCCTGATTGCTTGCTGCACCTGCATACTAGCTTTTAGTCTCATGAACAAGGACACCCAGGTGCCTTTGGACATCGACACTTCCCAGCCTCTCACCATTTAAGAAATACTCTTTCTGTTCATTCTACCAAAGTGGAGAACTTCACACTTATTTACATTATATTTCATCTGCCATGTTCTTGCCCATTCATTTAACCTGTCCAAATCCCCTTGAAGCCTCCTTGCATTCTTCTGTACCTTTCAACCAGGTAAATTTTGTCTGTTCTATTTCAGATTTTATATTTAAAATGTAACCATGGTGACAGAGTTTATTTAGATCTGATAGTGAGTTTGTTTTTGGACTGTGATTGATGTATCAACCTGTCAGCTGTATTGAATTGGAGTGAAATGGAAACAACTTCTGTCTCTCCTGTTGTTGTTTGACTGTTGGATTGAAAATGTGTCTCTTGACTTTGGGATCAGATACTTATTTTGTTTGCTCCAGTGGAACTAATGAGCTGGCTTTATCTCTGTGCTTTGGGAGTGATCCTGTACCGACTGTGTGTTGGAACGAGATCACTTTCCTTGTGTCCAAGAATCACCACATCCATTCAGGTTCCTTCGTGTATTTTCCTGCAGGAATGAAAGAACTGGTGAGGTAGAAGATACAAAAGCGATCAATGTAATCGTCCCAATAATAATCATTATGAACTATCACAAAATGAAAACCAGGAACACAAACAGTGTCAGTGTCTGACTCCACTGCAGTACTGCAGCATTCAGCTTCTGTTTACCAGGTGTTTGCAGAGGTTTTCCAAACACTCCCCGATTCCCCCTCAACTTCCCGCCACTCAATGCTAATCTCTGAGCACATCTGCGGACACGCTCCCAAAGCAGTGGCTGCTGGAAGCAGATGCTGTTTGTTCCCTTCCCCCGGGCCCGGGAAGTCTCCATTAGCAGCTGATTTAAAGCATCTTCCCCTGATTGAGTGAATGGCCTCACAGACTGGGTTGGGGAAAGACTGCGCATGCGCTCCACTCCTCATTGTGACGTCCCACTGGGGCGGGGCAGGATCGCGCGTGCGCAGATCTTTGCAGCAATTCAGCATTCAAACATCAATGGGAACTTTCCCCATTTCACCCTCATCAAAGTCCCAAAGAAAGTGAAGAGGGGCTTGGACTGGAGGGAGGGAGGGGCGGGGTAGGGGGAACCTAGAACCCAGAAAGCTGCCCACTTGCCCCATTTTGATGCTCATTTTGCGGTCATTCCCTGCAGGCGGTTTGTTATTATTGAGCCCCTCCTGGTAAAACAATCCGATAGAAAGAAGGGAGAAAGGAGGGAGCCGGTGTGTTTGCTGGGACCTTGCAGAATTCATTTCAGCAGCAAAAGTCCCGGGTTATATTAACCCGAGTGAAACACGCTGTCAGTGAGAGGGAAACCGAACGGCCCTTTTCATCTTTTCATTGGAAACAAAGTAGAGCCGGAAGTGCGGCGAGCAGAGCAGACACACAAGCTCAATGACAGGAGAGCTCGGCCGTCCCTGAGTTTCAGCTCCCGGCTCTTACATTTCTTCATCCACACTGTCTTTACTGTGGATGTTCAGGGGTTCCTTGTCGGATCTGAGGACTGTATCCATTAAACATTCTGAGTCAGGGGATCCATACACTTTCTGTTACCAAGATTTATGGGCAGGAATGTTTCAAAACTTTGTCTATTAAATCATTGTATTATTCACAGAACTAATGAGGCAATCGGTTCATTATTCAGGCCTTGAACTTGGTTTGGGTAGACCGAAAACTGAGAGGTTCAGCACCTTTCCAGTTCTTCACTAATATAACTGATTTTTTTTGATGAAGTAACAGAAAAGGTTGATGAAGGGAAAGCAATGGATGTTGTCTATATGGATTTTAAGAAAGCGTTTGACAAACTACCACATAAAAGACTGGGTAACAAAACTGAGGCTCCTGGAATAGGAGGGTCAGTATCTGCTTGGATTTAAAAATGGATGAAATATCAAGAAAAGCGAGTTGTGATATTTGGTTGTTTTTCAGAATGGAAGATGGTGAACAGTGATGTCCACAAGGGTCAGTGTCAGGACCACCATATATATAAATGACTTGAATATTGGAATCACAGAATCACAGAATTGTTACTACACAGAAGGAGGCCATTTGGCCCATCGTCTCTGCACTGACTCTCCAAATGAGCAATTCACCTCATGTCACTTCCCCGTCTTCTCCCCATAATCCTGCACATTCTTCCTTTTCAGATAACAGTCTAATTCCCCTTTGAATTCTTCAATTGAACCTGTCTCCATCACATTCTCAGGCAGTTCATAATTTAACCACTCGCTGTGTGAAAAAGTTTTTCCTCATGTCGCTTTTGCTTCTTTTACCAATGACTTTAAATCTGTGCCCTCTCGTTCCCGATCCTTTCACAAGTGGGAACAGTTTCTCCCTATCCACTCTGTCCACACCCCTCATCATTTTGAATACCACTATGAAATCTCCTCTTAGCCTTCTTTTCTCCAAGGAAAACAGTCCTAACTTCTCCAATCTATCTTCATAACTGAAGTTCCTCATCCCTGGAACCATTCTCATGAACCTCTTCCATAATCTCTCCAATGCCTTCACATCTTTCCCAAAGTGTGGCACCCAGAACTGGACGCAGTTCTTCAGCTGAGGCTAGTGTCTTAGACAAGTTCAACATGACCTACTTGTTCTTGTACTCTATGCCTCTATCACTAAAGCCGAGGATACTGTATGCTTTATTAACCACTCTCTCAACCAATAACATATAACCCCAGGTCCCACTGCTCCTGCACCCCCTTTAGAATTGTACCCTTTATTCTATATTGTCACTCCATGTTCTTCCTACCGAAATGAATCAATTCACATTTCTCTGCATTGAACTTCACCTGTCATCTGTCCTCCCATTCCACCAACTTGTCTCTGTCCTTTTGAAGTTCTACACTATCATCCTTACAGTTCACAATGCTTCCAATTTTCGTATCATCCATAAACTTTGAAATTCTGCCCTGTACACCAAGGTCTAGGTCATTAATATATATCAGGAAAGGCAAGGGTCCCAACACTGACTCCTGGGGAACTCCACTACAAACCTTCCTCTAGCCCGAAGAACATACATTGCTCACTACTCTTTGTTTCCTGTCACTCAGCCAATTCCATATCCATGTTACTGTTGTCCCTTTTATTCCATGAGTTATAACTTTGCTCACAAGTCTGTTGTGTTGCATTGTATCAAATTCCTTTTGATAGTCAATAAAAGCAAAATACTGCAGATGCTAGAAATCTGAAATATAAACAGAAAGGCTGGAAATACTCAGCAGGTCTGGCTGCATCTGTGGAGAGAGAAACAGAGTTAATGTTTCAGATCAGTGACCATTCAGATGCTGCCAGACCTTTTGAAAGTCCATGTACACCACATCAACAGCATTGCCCTCATCATCCCTCTCTGTTACCTCATCAAAAAACTCCAGCAGGACAGTTAAACATAACTTTCCCTTAAGAAATCCATGCTGGCTTTCTTGAATTAACCCAAATTTGTCCATGGGGCGATTAATTTTGTCCCGAATTATTCTTTCGAGAAGAGAGTGAGACGAGGTGAGTTGCTTTAGCAGAGAGCCAGCATGGGTTCTTCAGGCCGAATGGCCTCCTTCTGTGCTTTAGCCATTCTATGATTGTATGATTCTAGCAGCAACTGTTGGTGGAGAGGCAGTGATGCAGGAATGGGTTGACAGAAAGGGGAAAGTCTGGGCTGGTGTGTGTTTGCAGCATTTGCAGCTTGTGTTCGGGTTTGAATAAAGGTGATTTGGAAGCTGTGTTCCAAATTGAAGTGTTTATTGGAAGCCTGAAGTTGATGTCAATGAAGAATAAAATGTGTTAAGATGAAGCGTGGTGTGATTGTGGATAGCAGTAAATATATTGTTGGTGAATTATTTGTGTTAATAAACTTCCACTGCACCCTCTGCTGCAGGCTGCTGTTTATATCCAGCTGTGTATTATTGCTGTGTGTCAGATAAATGTTTGTTTCAACGCTGTTTATAAAGCAATTGCATTGCACTCAAACAGTCCCAGACATAGCAACACACGTACAAAAGCAAAATACTGCAGATGCTGGAAATCTGAAATATAAACAGAAAATGCTTGAAATAGTCAGCAGGTCTGGCAGCATCTGTGGAGAAAGAAACAAAGTTAATGTGAGCTAAGGAAACAGACCTGAACTGTTAACTGTTTCTCTCTGCACAGATGCTGCCAGACCTACTGAGCATTTCCAGCATTTTCTGTTTTTATTACAGCAACACCTTTGATCAGCAGTAGCGGTGATAGTGCGAGCCTGGGGGCAGCCGGGAAGGTACGTTTCACTATAAAGTAATTACCTGGCGATTCGGCGGACGCGGACACGGGGACTGCTGGGTAAGTGAACTGATATATTCGGGCAGTGGCTAAACCCGAAACACTACACGTGTAGTGTCTCCCACCCACCCTCCTCCTCCAACCAAAAAAAAGGACTTTTGTGTGGAGGGTTTGGTAAGGTCAAGTTTTCCTTTATATTTTTTTATTCTCTGTTGTCAATTTAGAGCAGAGGGGATGGAAGCTAGGGCAGTTGCATGCTCCTCTTGCAGGATGTGGGAGGTAAGGGTCATCACTTGTGTCCCTGCTGACTTCACCTGTGAGAAGTGCACCCAACTCCAGCTCCTCACAGAACACGTTAGGGAACTGGAGCTGGAGCTGGATGAACTTCGGATCATGCGGGAGGCAGAGGGGATGATAGAGAGCAGTTATAGGGAAGTACTGACACCTAAGTCACAGGATAAATGTAGCTGGGTGACCGTCAGGGGAGGGAAAGGGAATAGGCACACAGTGCAGGGATCCCCTGTGGCCGTTCCCCTCAATAATAAGTATACCGTTTTGGATACGGTTGGGGGGGGGACCTACCAGGGGAAAGCCACAGCGGCCAGGTCTCTGGCACTGAGCCTGGCTCTGCGGCTCAGAAGGGAAGGGTGGAGAATAGGAGAGCGATAGTGATAGGAGATTCAATGGTTAGAGGAACAGATAGGAGATTCTGTGGTCGCGAACGAGACTCCCGGATGGCATGTTGCCTCCTGGGTGCCAGGGTCAGGGATGTCTCAGATCGAGTCTACAGGATTCTTAAGGGGGAGGGGGAGCAGCCAGAAGTCGTGGTACATATCGGCACCAATGACATAGCTGGGAAAAGGGATGAGGACCTGAAAAGCGAATATAGGAGTTAGGTTGGAAGCTAAAAGGCAGGACGAGCAGAGTAGTAATCTCAGGATTGATACCGGTGCCACGTGCTAGTGAGGCTAGAAACAGAGAGCGAGTGCAGCTGAACACGTGGCTACAGAGCTGGTGCAGCAGGGAGGGCTTCAGTTATGTGGATCATTGGGATACCTTCTGGGGAAGGTGGGACCTGTACAAGAAGGACGGGTTGCATCTGAACTGGAGGGGCACCAATATCCTGGGCGGGAGGTTTGCTAGATTTCTTCGGGCGGGTTTAAACTAGTTTGGCAGGGGGATGGGAACTGGAGCTATGGATCAGTGGATGGGGTAGCTGTTGAACAGGCAGATACCGAGTGCAGAGAGTCTGTGAACAAGGTTAGACAGTTGACAGGGCAAAGTTTCAGCCAGTATGATGGGTTGAAGTGTGTCTATTTTAATGCAAGTAATGTCAGGAATAAGGGTGATGAACTTAGAGCATGGATCAGTACTTCGAGCTACGATGTTGTGGCCATTACGGACACTTGGAGATCACAGGGGCAGGAATTGATGTTGGATGTTCCGGGGTTTAGATGTTTCAAAAGGAATAGGGAGGGAGGTAAAAGAAGTGGGAGAGTGGCATTGTTAATCAGGGATAGTATCACAGCTGCAGAAAGGTAGGTCATCGAGGAGGGTTTGTCGACTGAGTCATTATGGGTGGAAGTCAGAAACAGGAAAGGAGCAGTCACTTTATTGGGAGTTTTCAATAGACCACCCAATAACAACAGAGACACGGAGGAACAGATTGGGAGGCAGATTTTGGAAAGGTGCAGAAGTAACAGGGTTGTTGTCATGGGTGACTTCAACTTCCCTAATATTGATTGGAACCTCCTCAGTGCAAATAGTTTGGATGGAGCAGTTTTTGTCAGGTGTGTCCAGGAAGGTTTCCTGACTCAATATGTAGATTTTTTTTATTTATTTCCAAAATATACTTTATTCATAAAGATCTGTAAAAATTACATTGCCAAACAGTTTCCAAACAGCACCAAAAAATACAAACATTGACAGGGGGATCAGTTTCCTTCAATACTGTCATGAGTTTCTTCCCAACCCTTCCGTTTCACAATTGTCATGTCAATTACAGTTTTACATTTACACCAATTGAGAATATTAACGATACAGTTCGAGGGATTTCCCATGGATCCAGCCCCTCAGTCCAGCTTGGTGGCGGAACCAGACACTGTGGTCTTTCCCCATTGAGCCTTTGCTGCGGCTGCCCCAAGCTTTAGTGCGATACTCAGCACGTCGTCCTGGACCTTGGAATGTGCCAGTCTGCAACATTCGGTGGTGGACAACTCTTTGCGCTGGAAGACCAGCAAGTTTCGGGCAGACCAAAGGGCGTCTTCCACCGAATTGATAGTCCTCCAGCAGCAGTAGATGTTTGTCTCGGTGTGCGTCCCTGGGAACAGCCCGTAGAGCACAGACTCCTGTGTGACAGAGCTGCTTGGGATGAACCTTGACAAAAACCACTGCATCTCTTTCCACACCTGCTTTGCAAAGGCACATTCCAGGAGGAGGTGGGCGACCGTCTCTTCCCCACCACAGCCAACGCGGGGGCACTGTGCGGAGGGGGCGAGACTTCGGGTGTGCATGAAGGATCTGACGGGGAGGGCCCTTCTCACCACCAGCCAAGCTACAACTTGGTGCTTGTTTGAAAGTTCTGGTGATGAGGCATTCCGCCAAATGACTTTGACGGTCTGCTCGGGGAACCATCCGACAGGATCCACCGTTTCCTTTTCCCGTAGGGCCTTGAGGACATTCCGTGCAGACCACTGCCTGATGGACCGGTGGTCAAAGGTGTTTCCCCGCAGAAACTGCTCCACGAAGGATAGGTGGTACGGCGCCGCCCAACTGCATGGAGCGTTCCGCGGCAATGTGACCAGGACCATCCTTCGCAACACCGGGGACAGATAGAAACTCAGCACGTAGTGACACTTGGAGTTTGCGTACTGGGGATCTACACACAGCTTGATGCAGCCGCACAAAAAGGTGGTCATCAGGATGAGGGCCGCGTTGGGTACATTTTTCCTGCCCTTGTCCAGAGATTTGAACATCGTGTCCCTCAGGACCTGGTCCATTTTAGATCCCCAGACGAAGCGGAAAATGGCTCGGGTGACTGCCACGGCACAGGAGTCGGGTATGGGCCAGACCTGCGCCACGTATAGCAACAACGTGAGCGCCTCGCACCTGATGACCAGGTTCTTACCCACAATGGAGAGAGAGCGCTGCCCCCACATGCCCAACTTTTGTCGTACCTTGGCTACTCGCTCCTCCCATGTTTTGGTGCACGCCCCGGCCCTTCCGAACCATATCCCCAGCACCTTCAGGTAATCTGACCTGACGGTGAAGGGGACAAAGGATCGGTCAGCCCAGTTGCCAAAGAACATGGCCTCGCTCTTGCCGTGGTTAACTTTGGCTCCCGAGGCCAGTTCGAACTGGTCACAGATGCTTATCAGTCTGCGCACGGACAGCGGATCCGAGCAGAAAACGGCGACATCATCCATGTACAGGGAGGTTTTGACCTGAGTGCCTCCGCTGCCTGGGATTGTCACCCCTCTTATGCTCGCATCCTTCCTAATAGACTCAGCAAAGGGTTCAATGCAGCAAACAAACAAGACCGGGGACAGAGGGCAGGCCTGTCTGACTCCAGATTTGATCGGGAAACTTTCCGATTCCCACCCGTTGATTGAGACTGCGCTACTGATGTTTGTGTAGAGCAGTTGGATCCAATTGCAGATTCCCTCCCCAAACCCCATTTTGGAAAGCATTCCATCATGTAGGTGTGCGATATCCTGTCAAAAGCCTTCTCCTGGTCCAGGCTGATGAGGCAGGTGTCCACCCTCCTGTCCTGTACGTAGGCGATCGTATCCCTGAGTAGCGCGAGACTATCAGAGATCTTCCTGCCGGGTACAGTACAGGTCTGATCGGGGTGAATCACCAACTCCAGAGCAGACTTGACTCGACTGGCTATGACTTTGGACAGAATCTTGTAATCAACATTAAGCAGTGAGATGGGCCGCCAATTTCTGATTTCTGCCCTCTCCCCCTTCTGCTTGTAAATGAGGGTGATGATGCCTTTTCTCATGGATTCTGACATGCTGCCGGCCAGGAGCATACTCTCGTATACTTCCAGCAGGTCCGGGCCGACCCAGTCCCACAGGGCCGAGTACAACTCGACCGGTAAGCCGTCGCTCCCGGGAGTTTTATTCGTCTCGAAAGACTGGACGGCCTTTGTCAGCTCGTCCAGAGTTAGCGGCTTGTCCAGTCTCTCCCTCCTGCTGTCATCTAAGACCTCTGTGATAGATGACAGGAAGGACTGGGAGACTCTGCTGTCTGTGGGCTTCGCGTCATACAGCCCAACATAAAAGGAGTTGCTGATCCTTAGTATGTCGGACTGCGAAGACGTTACCGAGCCATCTTCTTCCTTCAGACTGCTGATAACAGAGCTCTCTCTGTGTACCTTTTGGAAGAAGTAACGCGAGCACGTCTCATCCTGCTCGATGGAACGGACTCTGGATCGGAAGATGATCTTGGAGGCCTCCTTGGCAAAGAGCGAGGCCTGCTGGCTCTTCACCTCTTGAAGGTCCTCCTTGACCTCGACCCCCATTGACTGCAACCGGAGTAGATTTTGCATAATTTTCTGGAGTCGGGACAGTTCCCTCTGTCTCTCTCACGCCTTCTGAACACCTTTGTGGATGAAGAACCTCTTGATGTTCTCCTTAATCGCTTCCCACCAGTGAACTGGAGACTCAAAGAGGGGTTTCACGGTCCTCCAACCTTTGTAATCCCTTTTGAGTTCCTCAACGTTCTCTGGGGTCAGCAGTGTCGCATTGAGCTTCCACGTCCCTCTGCCAACCCGCTGGTCGTCCTGTAAGTGACGGTCGGCCAGTAAGAGGCAGTGGTCAGAGAAGAACACCGGCTTGACGTCGGTGGATCCAACCGTGACAGCACGGGACACAAACAGGAAGTCAATCCTGGAACGGGCAGACCCGTCCGATCTTGACCATGTGTATCTGCGCTGCGCTCCGTCTGCAGGTTTTCTGAAGACGTCCTGCAGTTTGGCATCCTTAGTTGTTTCTATTAGGAATCTGAACGTAGCGTCCAGTTTGCTGTCGTCACTGCTGGATCGTCCAGCCGCATCGATGATGCAGTTGAAGTCACCGCCTAGGATGACCGGCCTGGACGTCGCCAGCAGCAGTGGGAGCTGCTGGAAGACGGTCAGCCGCTCGCTGCGTTGTACCGGGGCGTACACGTTGATCGACCGGAGCGGAGCGTTGTTGTACATCACGTCTGCTATGAGGAGGCGGCCGCCCACCACCTCCTTCACTTCGGAGATGGTGAAGTTACTTCCCCGCAGCAGAATACCCAGGCCGGAGGAACGGCAGTCATTACCCCCCGACCAGATCGATGGCCCGTGGGACCACCATCGCGACCACTACCTGTAGGTGCTGAGGTGTGGTATTCCACACTCCTGCAGAAACAGTAGGTCAGCTTTGACCTTGGCAAGGTAATCCAAGGTTGAAACACATCGCGTAGTAGATTTAATGCTACGCACATTAATGGAAGCAATTCTTACACCCATGTTTTACTAAAAATTAGTTGTTGCTTCCCATACCATTTGTCCTCGCTAGTCCCAGTCCTTCGGGATGTTCCTGCATACCCATCGTGTGCGCAAGCAGTTTCACGTTGGTTGGGCTCAGAAACCCCTCCTGATTTTTCATGCAGGGTTTGTGCCGCTCGGGTGACATCGGCGGGGGGGGGGGGTCTTGTAGGCAGAGAGCATTGGGTTGTCCTCAGCTGCTTCCATCTGTTCCTCCTCGAAAACATCACAGCTCCCGGTCTCCCGGAGCTCAGGCGCGCCAGACGTGTCTTTGCTCCCGATGTCCCGGAGCTGAGATGCGTTGGCCACGTCGTTACGTGTGGGGCATTGGGGTTGGTCCACGCCGGGCCCATCACAGCTTCCAGTGCCCGGGGGCTGGGATGCTTTATCATCCATCTCGGAGTTCTGCCGCCTCTTTTGAAGGGGCTGTCGTTCCAGCATTTCCCCGTCCAGTGAAGAGGGGTTGTTGCAGTCTGATTCAGAAGAGAGCCTCCTCTTGCCACTGGTTTGGGTGGTGGCTTTGGGATGTTTTTTCTTCGTGGTTTTCCTCTGGACCACTTGCCACTGACCTGTTTGTGTAGATAGGCTGACTGGAGGGGAAGCTATGTCGGATTTGGTGCTTGGCAAGGAACAAGGCCAGGTGGCAGATCTCTCGGTGGGAGAGTATTTCGGTGATAGTGATCACAACTCCCTGACCTTTACTATCGTCATGGAGAGGGACAGGAGCAGACGGGATGGGAAAATATTTAATTGGGGGAGGTGGAATTACAATGCTATTAGGCAGGAACTGGGGTGCATAAATTGGGAACAGATGTTCTCAGGGAAATGCACGACAGAAATGTGGAGGTTGTTTAGGGAGCACTTGCTGCGACTGCTGGATAGGTTTGTCCCGATGAGGCAAGGAAGGGATGGTGGGGTGAAGGAACCTTGGTTGACAAGAAATGTGGAACAGCTAGTCAAGAGGAAGAAGGAAGCTTACTTAAGGTTGAGGAAGCAAGGATCAGACAGGGCTCTAGAGAGTTACAAGGTAGCCAGGAAGGAACTGAAGAATGGACTTCGGAGAGCTAGAAGGGGACATGAAAAAGTCTTGGCGGGTAGGATTAAGGAAAATCCCAATGCGTTCTACACTTATGTGAGGAACAAGAGGATGGCCAGAGTGGCGGTAGGGCCGATCAAGGATAGTGGAGGGAACTTGTGCCTGGAGTCGGAGGAGGTAGGGGAGGTCCTAAATGAATACTTTGCTTCAGTATTCACTAGTAAGAGGGACCTGGTCGTTTGTGAGGACAGCGTGAAACAGGCTGATATGCTCGAACAGGTTGATGTTAAGAGGGAGGATGTGCTGGAAATTTTGAAAGACATGAGGACAGATAAGTCCCTGGAGCCAGACGGGAGAAACCCAAGGATATTAAGGGAAGCGAGGGAAGAGATTGCCGCGCCTTTGGCGATGATCTTTGCGTCCTCACTGTCCACTGGAGTAGTACCAGATGATTGGAGGGTGGCAAATGTTATTCCCTTGTTCAAGAAAGGGAATAGGGATAACCCTGGGAATTATAGACCAGTCAGTCTTACGTAGGTAGTGGGCAAATTATTGGAGAGGATTCTGAGAGACAGGATTTATGATTAGTTGGAAAAGCATAGTTTGATTAGAGACAGTCAGCATGGCTTTGTGAGTGGCAGGTCATGCCTCACAAGCCTTATTACATTCTTTGAAGATGTGACAAAACACATTGATGAAGGAAGAGCAGTGGATGTGGTGTATATGGATTTCAGCAAGGCGTTTGATAAGGTTCCCCATGGTAGGCTCATTCAGAAAGTAAGGAGGCATGGGATACAGGGAAAGATGGCTGTCTGGATACAGAATTGGCTGGCCCATAGAAGACAGAGGGTGGTAGTATATGGAAAGTATTCAGCCTGGAGCTCGGTGACCAGTGGTGTTCCGCAGGGATCTGTTCTGGGACCTCTGCTCTTTGTGATTTTTATAAATGACTTGGATGAGGAAGTGGAAGTCTGGGTTAGCAAGTTTGCCGATGACACGAAGGTTGCTGGAGTTGTGGATAGTGTGGAATGCTGTTGTAGGTTGCAACAGGACATTGACAGGATGCAGAGCTGGGCTGAGAAGTGGCAGATGGAGTTCAACCTGGAAAAGTGTGAAGTGATTCATTTTGGAGGGTTGAATTTGAATGCAGAATATAGGCAAAAAGACAGGATTCTTGGTAGTGTGGTGGAACAGAGGGATCTTGGGGCCCATGTCCATAGATCGCTCAAAGTTGCCACCCAAGTTGATAGGGTTGTTAAGAAGGCGTATGGTGTGTTGGCTTTCATTAACAGGGGGATTGAGTTTAAGAGCCGCGAGGTTATGCTGCAGCTCTATAAAGCCCTGGTTAGACCACACTTGGAATATTGTGTTCCGTTCTGGTCGTCTCATTATAGGAAGGATGTGGAAGCTTTAGAGAGGGTGCAGAGGAGATTTATCAGGATGCTGCCTGGACTGGAGGGCATGTCTTACGAAGAAAGATTGAGGGAGCTGGGACTTTTCTCATTGGAACGAAGAAGGATGAGAGGTGACTTGATAGAGGGGTACAAGATGATGAGAGGCATAGATAAAGTGGATAGCCAGAGACCTTTTCCCAGGGTGGAAAGGGCTATCACCTGGGGGCATAATTTTAAGGTGATGGAGGAAGGTTTCGGGGAGATGTCAGAGGTAGGTTCTTCACACAAGAGAGTGGTGGGTGCATGGAATGCACTGCCAGCGGTGGTAGTAGAAGCAGATACATTAGGGACATTTAAGCGTCTCTTGGATAGGTACATGGATGATAGTAGAATGAAGGGTATGTAGGTAGTTTTGATCTTGGAGTAGGTTAAAGGTTCGGCACATCATCGTGGGCCGAAGGGCCTGTACTGTGCTGTACTGTTCTATGTTCTATGTTCTATAACACAGGTGTTGGGAGGCTCAGCCTGGCTACACAATGTTACAAGGACGCTGAGTGACACCATCGACAACGGGACAGAGAGAAAAACACACAGAATACGAATAGACTGTGAGGAAGCAAAAGTGAGGAACGGAGAGAGAGAGACAGACAACGAAACTGAGATGGAGAAACAAGGCATTTGTATGATTGTGCTCTCCCTGTTGTGTAAAGGTTTTCCCTGTTATTGTTTTATTTTCTGTTGCTGACTGTCTCCTCACTGTGACCATTTGTCCTGGTATTATTGTGGCCAAAATCACCATCTGGTGGTGGAGAGGAGACTCTGCAGGAAGGGGTTGACAAAGTGGGAGTGATTCGGCTGGTCCGTGTTTGCAGTTTGTGTTCATGTGAGCAAAAGTGATTTGTTACTGATTGATCTGTTCACTCGAAGGAAAAAGCTGATTGCAATCGAGCGCGTCTTGTTATTATGGGGAAACACTTGATGTTTTGAAAGTGAACTGTTTGTGTTACTACCAAACATAAATAGCAGAAAATGGTTTCGATCCATTGACCTCTGGGTTATGGGTCCAGCACACTTCCGCTGCGCCACTCTGCTAACTGCTGTTTTCAATTTTAGCTGCCTGTTCGTGAAATATGTTCATTTCTCCAATGTTTTTATAAAAATAGGATTGTGGTCGCATTTCTCAAGAATCCCGGACTCAGCAACACACGTGCTGACGGACTCACCCTCACTGCACAATGACACAAGGACACTGAGTAACAGCACCGACAATGAGGCAGGCAGAGAAAGACACACAGAAAACCAGGAAGATATTATCAGGACCCAGAAAGGAACAGACAGAGAAAGGTACTGAGCAAACCAGCAAGAGACAGCGAAAGACTGATGATTTATGTAATTGTGTTCTCTGTTGTGTAAAGATGTTCCCTGTGTTCTTTTAAAGATATTTCCTGCTGTGTAATATGTTATCTGTTGTGTTACTGTATTCGCTGTTGTGTGAAGATGTTCTCTGTTATTGTGTAAAATGGTTCCCTGTTGGGTAAAGATCTTCTCAGTTGTGTAAATATGATCCGTCTTGTGTAAAAGTGTTCCGGGTTGTTTAAATATGTTCCCTGCTCTGTCATGTAGCGCTGAGTCTGCACTAATGGAATTGCTACAGTATCTTCCAGTCTGATACTGTTTGAGGGCTGGAATATGATCCAAAGCACAGTCTATACAAATTGAAATGCTATTGTATCTTTTAGTTTCACAATCCGGGTGAGTTTTAAACTGAATTCTCAGTTTGTATCTCAGGTTATACTATCTTTCAGATTCTCTCAATCTGATATCGCACTTGAGATTCAGACTTAAGAAAGGATGTACTGGCATTGGAGGAGTTCAAAAGCGATGCACTCAGCTGATTCCTGAGATGAAGGGGTTGACTTATGAAGAACGGCTAAACAGGTTATTCATTAGAGTTTAGAAGAATGAGGGGTGATCTTTTTGAAACGTACAAGATTCTGAGGGGGCTTAACAGGGTGAAGAAGGGTCTCTGACCTGAAACATTAACTCTGCTTCTCTCTTCACAGATGCTGCCAGACCTGCTGAGTATTTCCAGCATTTCTTGTTTTTATTAACAGGGTCGATGTTGAGAAGATGTTTCCACTAGTGGGGGAATCTCAAACTAGGCGACAAAGTTACAGAATAAGGGGACACTCATTTAAAACTGAGATGCAAAGGAATTTCTTCTCTCAGAGGGTAGTGAATGTCTGGAATTCTCTCCCCCAGACAGTATTGGAGGCTAAATCACTGAAAGTATTTAAAGAGGATGTAAATAGATTTTTGAAATATTGGAGAGTTGAGGGCTATGAAGAGCTGGCATGAAAGAGGAGTTGAGGTCTGGGGCAGATCAGCCATGATCTTACTGAATGGCAGGGCAGGCTTGAGGGGCCGAATGGCCTACTCCTGCTCCTATTTCCTCTGTTCTTATGTTATGTTATATCTAATGTATATGTCAGGATGCACTATGGGAATTAATACTGAAACTTATAAAATCATAATGTGTGTAAATATTGGGCTGGTATTTAACTTGAATCTCAGAGTACACTATTGTGGTTAATTCTGTAAGTTTGAAAAGGGAACTCTGTGCCATAATGAAAACAGGAAATGCTGGAAATACTCAGCAGGTCTGGCAGCATCTGCACAGAGAGAAGCAAAGTTAACGTTTCAGGTCAGTGACCATTCAGATGCTGCCAGACCTTTTGAAAGTTCATGTACACCACATCAACAGCATTGCCCTCATCATCCCTCTCTGTTACCTCATCAAAAAACTCCAGCAGGACAGTTGAACATGATTTTCCCTTAAGAAATCCATGCTGGCTTTCTTGAATTAACCCACATTTGTCCATGGGATTATTAATTTTGTCCCGAATTATTCTTTCGAGAAGTTTTCCCACCTCCAAAATTGAACTGACTAGGGAGTGAAATGAGGTGAGTTGCTCTAACAGAGAGCCAGCACGGGTTCGACAGGCTGTATGGCCTCCTTCTGTGCTGTAGCCATTCTGTGATTGTATGATTCTGGCAACAACTGTTGGTGGAGAGGCAGTGATGCAGGAATGGGTTGACAGAAAGGGGAAAGTCTGGGCTGGTGTGTGTTCGGGTTTGTGAATAAAGGTGATTTGGAAGCTGTGTTCCAAATTGAAGTGTTTACTGGAAGCAAGAAGTTGATGTAAATAAAGAGTAAAACGTGTTAAGATGAAGTGTGGTGTGATTGTGGGCAGCAGTAAATATAGTGCTGGTGAATTATTTGTGTCAATAAACTTCCACTGCGCCCTCTGCTGCAGGCTGCTGTTTATATCCAGCTGTGTATTCGTGCTGTGAGTTAACTAGATAAATGTTTGTTTCAACGCTGTTGAAAAAGCAATAGCATTGCACTCAAACAGTCCCAGACACAGCAACACACGTACAAAAGCAAAATACTGCAGATGCTGGAAATCTGAAACATAAACAGAAAATGCTTGAAATAATCAGCAGGTCTGGCAGCATCTGTGGAGAGAGAACAAAGTTAATGTGAGCTAAGGAAACAGACCTGAACTGTTAACTGTTTCTCTCTGCACAGATGCTGCCAGACCTACTGAGCATTTCCAGCATTTTCTGTTTTTATTACAGCAACACAGGTGTTGGGAGGCTCAGCCTGGCTACACAATGTTACAAGGACGCTGAGTAACACCATCGACAACGGGATAGAGAGAAAAACACACAGAAAACCAAGAATAGACTGTGAGGAAGCAAAAGTGAGGGACAGAGAGAGAGGCAACGAGACTGAAATGGAGAAACAAGGCATTTGTATGATTGTGTTCTCCCTGTTATCTAAAGGTATTTCCTGTTGTGTCAATATGTTTTCTGTTGTGTAAAGATGTACCCTGTTGTTGTGTAAAGGTTTTCCCTGTTATTGTTTTATTTTCTGTTACTGACCGTCTCCTCACTGTGACCATTTGTCCTGGTTTTATTGTGGCCAACATCACCATCTGGTGGTGGAGAGGAGGCTCTGCAGGAAGGGGTTGACAAAGTGGGAGAGACTCGGCTGGTCCGTGTTTGCAGCTTGTGCTCGTGTGAGCAAAAGTGATTTGTTACTGATTGATGTGTTCACTGAAAAGAAGAAGCTGATTGCAATAGAGAGCCTTTGGAAGCATCTTGTTATTATGGGTAAAATATTTGATGTTTTGAAAGTGTACTGTTTGTATTGTTACCAACCATAAATCGCAGAGAATGTTTTCGATCCATCGACCTCTGTGTTATGGGCCCAGCACGCTTCCCCTGCAGCACTCTGCTGACTACTGTTTTCAATTTCAGCTGCCCGTTAGTGAAATATGTTCATTCCCCAATGTTTTTATAAAAATAGGATTGGAGTCGGATTTCTCAAGAATCCCGGAATCAGCAACACACGTGCTGACGGACTCACCCTCACTGCCCAATGACACAAGGACACAGAGTAACAGCACCGACAATGAGGCAGGCAGAGAAAGACACACAGAAAACCAGGAAGATATTATCAGGATCCAGAAATGAACAGACAGAGAAAGGTACTGAGCAAACCAGCAAGAGACAGCGAGATAAAAGCAAAATACTGCGGATACTGGAAACCTGAAATAAAAACAATAAATGCTGGAACCACTCAGCAGGTCTGGCAGCATCTGTGGAAAGAGAAGCAGAGTTAACGTTTCGGGTCAGTGACCCTTCATCAAGGAGGCGAGGACAAATAGTATGGGAAGCAACAACTAATTTTTAGTAAAAAATGGGTGTAAGAATTGCTTCCATTAATGTGCGTAGCATTAAATCTACTACGCGATGTGTTTAAACCTTTCATTACCTTGCCAAGGTCAAAGCTGACCTACTGTTCCTGCAGGAGTGTGGAATACCACACCTCAGCACCTACAGGCAGTGGTCGCGATGGTGGTCCCACGGGCCATCGATCTGGTCGGGGGGTAATGACTGCCGTTCCTCCGGCCTGGGTATTCTGCTGCGGGGAGGTAACTTCACCATCTCCGAAGTTAAGGAGGTGGTGGGCGCCCGCCTCCTCGTAGCAGACGTGATGTACAACAACGCTCCGCTCCGGTTGATCAACGTGTACGCCCCGGTACAACGCAGCGAGCGGCTGACCGTCTTCCAGCAGCTCCCACTGCTGCTGGCGACGTCCAGGCCGGTCATCCTAGGCGGTGACTTCAACTGCATCATCTGGAGATCTAAAATGGACCAGGGCGGGAGGGACACGATGTTCAAATCTCTGGACAAGGGCGGGAAAAACGTACCCAACGTCGCCCTCATCCTGATGACCACCTTCGTGTGCAGCTGCACCAAGCTGTGTGTGGAGCCCCAGTACACAAACACCAAGTGTCACTATGTGCTGAGGTTTTGCGAAGGATGGGTCTGGTCACATTGCCGCGGATCGCTTCATCCAGTTGGACCATACCGTACCAGCTATCCTTCGTGGGAATGTTTCTGCGGGAAAACACCTTTGACCACCAATCCATCAGGCAGTGGTCTGCACGGAATGTCCTCAAGGCCCTACGGGAAAAGGAGATGGTGGATCCGGTCGGATGGTTCCCTGAGCAGACTGCCAAAGTCATTTGGCAGAATGCCTCATCACCAGAACTTTCAAACAAGCACCAAGATGTAGCTTGGCTGGTGGTAAGAAGAGCCCTTCCTGTCAGATCCTTCCTGCATGCCCGAAGTCTCGCCCCCTCCACACGCGGCCCTCGAGGTGGCTGCGGTGGGGAAGAGACAGTTGCCCACCTCCTTCTGGAATGTGTCTTTGCAAAGCAGGTGTGGAAAGAGATGCAGTGGTTTTTGTCGAGGTTCATCCCAAGCAGCTCTGTTACACAGGAGTCTGTGCTCTACGGGCTGCTCCCAGGGATGCACACCGAGATAAACATTAACTGCTGCTGGAGGACCATCAATTTGGTGATAGACACTCTTTGGTCTGCCCGAAACTTGCTGGTCTTGCAGCGCAAAGAGTTGTCCACGACCGAGTTTTGCAGACTGGCACATTCCAAGGTCCAGGACTACGTGCTGAGGGACGCACTAAAGCTTGGGGTAGCCACTGCAAAGGCTCAATGGGGAAAGACCACTGTGTAAGGTCCCCCCGCCATAGTGAACTGGGCAGCTGGACCCATTGAAAACCCCTCGTGCTGTATACACCAGATATTGGTTTGCTGTAAAATGTTAATGTCAGGTAAAATGGAGTGGAAGGGTTGTGAGGCAACTCACTCCTGTATTGAAGAAAACTGATTTCCTTTGCACTTTTTGGAATGTCAACTTGGTGCTGTTTTGAACTGTTGTATAATGCATTTTTTACAGATTTATATGAAGAAAGCATATTTTTAGGAATAAAATCATGGGGATTCATATGCATAGTTCTTTGACGGTGGCAGGACACATTGAGAAAATAGTTAGCAAAGCATATGGGATCTTGGGCTTCATAAATAGAGGTACTGAGTACAAAAGTAGGGAAGTTATGCTGAACCTGTATAAATCTCCAGTTGGGCCACAACCAGAGAATTGCATCCAGTTCTAGTCAACACACGTTTGGAGGGATGTGAGTGTCCTTGAGAGGGTGGAGAAGATTTATCGGAATGGTTCCAGACATGAGGGATTTTAGCTGTAGGGTTAGGTTGGAGAAGCTGGGGTTGTTCTCCTTGGAGCAAAGGAGATTGAGGGGAGATTTGATAGACATGTAGAAGATTATAATAAATATGACAGGTTTAGATAACTTACAGGGCGATGGGGATAGAGCGGGGGAATGGGACTGAATGGATTGATTTACATGGGCTTGATGGGCAAAATGGGTTCCTGTACTGTAGTGACTCCATGACTCAATGACTCTCTCTCCTTCTCTCTCTCTCTCTCTCTCTCTGTCTATCGCTTTACCTCTCTCTGCCTCTCTCTCTCTATCTGTCTTTAGCTGGTCCTCTAACTTTCTATCGCACTCTCTCTCTCTTTTTTTTCACTCTCTCTCTCTCCATTACACACATATTTGTCAATCACATGTCAAAGAAGGAAGCGTAATGAAGGAATGTCTGCGCCCTTGAAAATGTTTCCAGCAGAATAGTTAAATGTTTAAAGTTTCTGTCGGGAGTTTGACCTGAGATGGTGAGACACAAGGATGTGAGGTTATTAAAGTCTTCACCAAATGTAATAGGGAAAAATTTTCTTCACTGGTGAACCCAAAGGAACAAATATGGCACAAGAATGAGAAAAGTCAGAGGATTGAGAAACATCCAATGGTTCTTCACATCTACAAGTCAGCAGACACACAGAAATACAGCAGGTTGAGAGTTCAGATCCAGTGATAGACTGGACAAATATCGAGCCAGTGCTTTTTTCTTTATAAACCTGAGATCTGTCCACTTGGCTATTGCACCTCATCTCGATGTATCTGATAATACTGATACTATTTGTATTCCACAGTTGCTTTGAAATCACAGGCAATATAAATGGATTGGGAATGTCAATGGTCAGAAACCATTAATGGATTGGGATAGTCAATGGACTGGAAAATATCAGTGGATTGAGAAATTCTATAGACTGAGTTATATCAATGGATTGGGACAGTTCAGTATATTGTGAAACATCAATGGATTAGGAAACAGGAATTAAAGGGACAGATGGAGTTCAACCTGGAAAAGTGTGAAGTGATTCATTTTGGAAGGTCGAATTTGAATGCAGAATACAGGCTTAAAGACAGGATGCTTGGTAGTGTTCAGGAACAGAGGGATCTTGCGGTCCATGTCCATAGATCGCTCAAAGTTGCCACCCAAGTTGATAGGGTTGTTAAGAAGGCATATGGTGTGTTGGCTTTCATTAACAGGGGGATTGAGTTTAAGAGCCGCGAGGTTATGCTGCAGCTCTATAAAGCCCTGGTTCGACCACACTTGGAATATTGTGTTCAGTTCTGGTCGCCTCATTCTAGGAAGGATGTGGAAGCTTTAGAGAAGGTGCAGAGGAGATTTACCAGGATGCTGCCTGGACTGGAGGGTACGTTTTACGAAGAAAGGTTGAGGGTGCTAGGGCTTTTCTCATTGGAACGAAGAAGGATGAGAGGTGACTTGATAGAGGGGTACAAGATGATGAGAGGCATAGATAGAGTGGATAGCCAGAGACTTTTTCCCAGGGCAGAAAGGGCTATCACCAGGGGACATAATTTTAAGGTGATGGAGGAAGGTTTCGGGGAGATGTCAGAGGTAGGTTCTTTACACAGAGAGTGGTGGGTGCGTGGAATGCACTGCCAGCGGTGGTAGTAGAAGCAGATACATTAGGGACATTTAAGCGACTCTTGGATAGGTACATGGATGATAGTAGAATGAAGGGTATGTAGGTAGTTTGATCTGAGAGTAGGTTAAAGGTTCGGCACAACATCGTGGGCCGACGGGCCTGTACTGTGCTGTACTGTTCTATGTTCTATGTTTCAGATGAAAGGATTGCATTAATCAATGGATTAGAATGTGAAGAGGCAGGAGAAAATGATGCCATTTTAAGTAGGGGGCCGGGGGTTAGAAGAAACAGACCAGGGCTATTTTACTCTCTATCTCACTCCTTTCTTCTATCTGGCTCATTATCACATCCTCTCTCTCTCAGAGCGGTGGGAATCACTGGAACCCACACTTGCTGCTCAGATTGTTTGGTTCCGGGAAAATACAAGATCCACATCAGATTCACAGGAAGGATAAATGTGATTCAGAGCCAATCATATTCCTTTTGGTGATGTGTGCTCAGCTTTGTTATATCAGCAAAGGCAGCAGGGAATGCAAATCCTGAAGAGTTTTGATAGAGTAAAGAAGAAGAAAGTGTTGCCAGTGACAGAAGGGTCAGTAACCAGAGGAAACACATTTAAAGTAATTGGCAAAAGAATTCGAGTTGTGATGAGGAGATTGTTTTTTCAGCAGTGTGTTGTTCTGGTCTGGAATGCAATCCTGAAAGGTCAGTGGAAGCAGATTCAATGTTAACTCTGAATGGAATTGGATATATACCTGACATGGAAAATCTAACAGGGCAATGGGGGAAAGGACAGGAGTGCGGGATGTGGGATTAGATTATATTAGATTAGATTAGAGATACAGCACTGAAACAGGCCCTTCGGCCCACCGAGTCTGTGCCGAACATCAACCACCCATTTATACTAATCCTACATTGCTACCAAACATCCCCACCTGTCCCTATATTTCCCGACTACCTACCTACATAAGTGACAATTTATAATGGCCAATTTACCTATCAACCTGCAAGTCTTTTGGCTTGTGGGAGGAAACCGGAGCACCCGGAGAAAACCCACACATACACAGGGAGAACTTGCAAAACTCCACACAGGCAGTACCTGGAATCGAACCCGGGTCCCTGGAGCTGTGAGGCTGCGGTGCTGCGGTGCTAACCACTGCGCCACTGTGCCGCCCTTAATAAAATAGCTCTGTTAAATATCAAGCAAATGCACAGTAAAAAGGTTCAGTGCTTGGACCTCAGTTATTTTCACTCTGTCAATGGCAGAGAAGGCTCGAGGAACCATGTGGCTACTCCTCATGTTCTTCCCAGTGTTCAGAATAAAGTGCAACATCACACTGATTTCCAGATGGCCGACACAAATGCAACGCACATCTTTTCTGGAAACATCACATTTGAAGTGAGAAACTAATCATAAGGCACGGACGGGGATCGAACCCGTGATCTTCAGTTTACGAGACTGACGACTTACCACTTGGCCACCATGCCTTTCATTGATGGACACTTGAGGCTCCAGAGGAGGATTTGTGATTCTTTTTCAATTTGGTTGAAACAGCATCGAGAAACATGCACAGAAATAAAGAGGGATTGTGGAATGGGTAACAGATCAGCCTCATTTACATCATCAGCATCATGAAATCTTCATTCAGACGTTCCATTCCCATCCTCTGCTTTTCTCACATCTGTACAATAATATAAGAGTGGACATTGGGTTGTTACTGGGCAGATTATATAAATAGACTATGTGCATCATCACAGGAAGTGATGTAATATAATCTGTGTGGCACCTCATGGAGAGTTGTCGATGAAACCTTCAATGCAAGGTGTGTGGAGTAAACTCAGGTTATTTTAACCGTCAGATTCTTATAAATTCTGTACTAAGCCTTGACAGATATCAGAATATTATATGGGGGCCACAGTAAACCAAAGCGAAGATGGAGAAATCTTTGCCTGCACCTTTGAAAAGGTCACTGGACTGAACCAAGCCGAGGAGTGGCCGAGATGGTTCCAGAGGTTTGCAAGGTATCGTACTGCATCGGGTCTCGTGCAGAAGCCAGACATGGAACAGGTCAGTACGCTATTGTCTGCAATGGAGGGAGTGTGCAGGCAACATCCTCATGAAGAACAGAAGGCTACATGTGAAGAAGTTATTAAGGCACTCAAGACATATTTTAATTGAGGAAAAAAATGTCATCGTGGAGCCAAAGTTAAAACGCTGCATTTGCTGACAACGCAACCACCAGGTGACGCTGTACTAGCACATGCACAAATGCAGCCTCTTCCACTGAAACGTCACTGTCTGTGACATTCAGGCAGCTGCCAGGATTAAAGATGGAGCTACTCAATTTATCACAGAAAACAACTTCGACCCAAAAATCCCCTCAAAGTTTGCCATCGCCGCCTCCGTCCCACCCCAACAGTCCCCCGCTACCTCTTGCGCATTCGCGTTATATAGTACCAAGTCATCTTAATTCACCTAAAGTGAATTACTTTAGGAGCAGTGACTGTCGTTTCATAAGCAAATACGGCACATATCTACACAATGGACATGTTTTGGTTGATACTCGGAGAACGTTGCGCTGTTTGAAGTCTCATTAGAAGGACAGCACCTCTGATAGTGCTGCACACCCTCTGTAATTCAGTGAGGTTTCATAGAGTCATAGAGTTATACAGCACAGAAACAGACCCTTCGGCCATCATGGCCGTGCCGGCCATCAAGTACCTATCTATTCTAATTTCATTTTCCAGCACGTGGCCGTAGCCTTGTATTCTGTGGCGTTTTGAGTGCTCATCTAGATACTTCTTAAATGTTGTGAGGGTTCCTGCCTCTACCACTCCTTTAGGCAATGTGTTCCAGATTCCAACCACCCTCGAGGTGAAACATTTTTTCCTCAAATCCCCTCTAAACAGTGCCATCCCATTCTCCGGACAATCATTCCCCGCTTCCCCCCATCCCACTCTCTGACTGCTCACTCCCCGCTTCACCCACCACCACCCCCATCCTGCTCTCTGGCCGCTCACACTCCAGGCCATGGGCTCTGCCGCTTCCCTCCTCTCGGCCACTCACTCCAACATTGCCCCATCACCCCTCGAGGCTCGCCTTGCTTTATCGGGTGGTGCGGTGAAGAATGATCGAATATTGGAGCGAGAGGCCGAGAGGAGGGAAGCAGCATGGCTTAGAGCTAGTGTCTGGAGGGACGTGGGGGTGAAGCGGGCCGTGAGTGGACGGAGAGAGGGCAGTGCGGGGGTGGGGGGGGTAGCAAGTGGCCGGAGGGCGGGGGAGCGGGGTAGCGAGGAGCGGGCAGCGAGCGCCCTGGAGTGAGTGGCTGAGAGGGGGGTAGAGAGTTTTCCCGCGCATGCGCCACTTCGTCCTGGAAGACGGAGGCTGAGCATGCGCAGCATCTCAGAGCGCAGGAGACTGTTTGTGCATGTGCGCAGCTTGGAGCGCTCTGATGACGTCGGCTGGCTGCTGCATTGTCAGGAATCACTTTGAATTTAATAAGCGGACAAAACAGAAAGGGGAGAGTATTCATTCATTTATCAATGACTTGTACAATCTCACGGAGGATTGTGAATACCGCAACTTAAGGGAAGAGCTGAATGGAGACAGGATTGTGTTCGGGGTATTAGACAACACCCTTTCAGATCATCTACAGTCCAGGGCTGGTCTCACATTAACGAAAGAGTTTCAATTGAGCAGACAAACAGAGGTTAGAAAGTTTAACCAATCCGTTGTCCAAGGGGACAGGGAGAGTCTGATCTCGAGAGTTGCAGACTCAATTGAATTTGTTCAGAAAACAAATGGAAAAATTAGGGGTAAAAGACAAGAAAGACGGGAAGAGCATCTAGTGGTAGCTGCAACCAATTGCAGTAGGTGTGGCCGAGAGAGACACAAGTGGGAAAACTGCCTCGCCAAAGAAGCTGAGTGTTTTTCCTGCAGAAAGATGGGACACTTTCAGTCAGTGTGTGGCAGTAAAATACCAGCGCTGAATATAATTAAAGGGAAATCCCCAGAGAGCAAAAACATTAATGAAGTACAGGATATCCAAAGTGTGGAAATACATGTTTTAGGTGAAATCCAGGAAATAAAGTGAGAGTTGCTGGACGACAGAAATTCTGAAATATTTTAAGATAGAGGTAGATAGATTCTTGATAAACACGGGGGTGAAAGGTTATCGGGGGCAGGTGGGAATGTGGAGTTGAGGTTACAATCAGATCAGCCATGATCTTATTGAATGGTGGAGCAGACTCGAGGGGCCGAGTGGTCTACTCCTGCTCCTAATTGGTATGTTTGTATCTAAGAAAACATGTTCTAGATACAATGAGAACTATTATTTGTTTGGAAATGGATTTGAAACCCCCTTTTATCAAAAGGTTATAGAGCTTTAATTTTTCTACAATTAACAGACAAATCCTTGTGGAGTTGAGATTGACAGAAACAATGGGCTGGATTCTATAGATCCCTCAACGTCGAGATCTGTGGTGGGGGTGGGGTGGGAGCCTCCTGAAGATGGCCCCGGATGAGGCACGCCATGGACCTCAACGCCGGCAGGGCCTGGCTCGATATTGCCGGCGACGGCGAGGCGTTGTGGGGGGACCCCCACCGCTCGGCAACGGGACCACAAACCTGCATTAATTATTATCCCATCACTTCCTGATATCCAGCTGCGATCTTCAGCCCGTTGAATGGCACTGCCGTGCCTTCGGAGCCCCATCCGGGGAAATGAGGTGCAACACTGGTGGGGAGGGGGGAGAAGGTAAGTTTCTCAGTGTGGGGGAGGGGGGACGGAGTCAAATTAATGTCATGGGTGTAGGGGATGGTGGGAAGGGTTATAGTTTACAGTTTGCGCAGTTTTGGGCGGAAGGTCAGATGGTAAAGGTTGGTTTTGGGAGGGAAGGGCAAATAATTAATTTAACTGTTATTGGGGGGATGGGAGAGAGGCAAAAGCAATGTATTTATTTCATTTCATTTCATCTTCCTTTAAATATTTTCCAGTCGGACTAACAGCCCGTTAAAAATGGCTGACACTCCAGTACAGTACTAAGGCAGTGCTGCACTGTCAGAAATGCTGTTTTTCAGGTGAGACAGAAAACTGAGGATCCCTCTGCCCTCTCAGGTGGATGTTAAAGGTACCATGGCACTATTTCAGAGAATAGAAGGGGAATTATTTCTGGGGTACTGGTCATTGTTTAACCCTGAATCAACATCACTTAAAAACAGATTATCTCGTTTTTATCACGTTGTTGTTTCTGGGAGCTTGCTGTGCGCACATTGGCCACCATGTTTCCTACATGACCACAGTGACTGCACTTGGAAAGTCCTTCATTGGCTGTAAAAGGCTTTGCAACGTCCTGTGGTCGTGAAATGCAAGTCTTGCTTTTTCCATTGTTATCAATGTCATTGTGATCAAAAGATAGGATTCGTGAGCACAAAATTTAAATCAATTTCGATTAAAATAATGTAAAAGCATCTATATTCTTGCACTGTACTTAATAATCTCCATCTTCCTATCCTTACAGAGTGCATTGTCATCGACCCTGAAATTGATTCCACAATCTCATGAAATCACAGAGTCAGAGAATGTTTAAGGCACAGAAAGAGGCCACTTGACCCATCGTGTCTGTTCCACAAACAATTTCAGCCCAGTTCTGATGAAAGGTCACAGATCTGAAACGTTAACTCTGTTTCTCTCTCCACAGGTGCTGCCAGACCTGCTGAGTATTTCCAGCATTTTCTGTTTTTATTTCAGATTTACAGTACCTGCAGTATTTTGCTTCTGTGTTACTTTGAAAGTTAAAACTGACCCACCTGTCTACAATTCACACTGGGGTCTCCCATGAAATGATTCTGTGTAATGTTGTTAGAATGAATGCAGACTCCGAGCACAGAGCTTCCTGTGGGGAATTGGGGATATGAAAACCAGCAGACTCTGCAGGAATTTCCACTGGGAGCACAAATTCACAAAATCTACCTTTTATATATCGATTCATTTTAATTGTCCTTCTGGAAAATTATTTTGAAGCAATTTAAACATCAACCCACAGCTCCATGACTGGGTCAATTATGAGGTCATCCTCTGACAGGTCATGTGACAGCTGGAGCCACAAGACATCAGAACTAGATTTGTGACTGGATTAAAACCCGGAATCCTGTCACAATGGCTTTTCAAATAAAGCTGTTGCTGTTTGAAAACACAGCAGTTAAACTTTCTGCCTGACCATGAGGGGAGCTAGGGAGAAATTTACAAAACTCAATCCTTCAACAAAATAGTTCAAAAATCATTCATATCGAAATCATGTGAGGATTCATATGCAGTCGAGAAACAAGCAGAATACAGAAAGTACAGAGGAGAGCTGAAAAAGGAAATGAGATCAGCAAGAGAATGTATGAGAAAAGATTAGCGGGTCACATAACTGGGAACACTGAAGTCTTTTACCAACATATGGACAGACAATGAAAGGGTGGGTCAATAAGGAGATCCTGTGGAGGCAGAGGGTGTGGCTGAGATACTAATTAAGTACATTTCATCTGGCATCACAAAATGAGCGGATGCTGCAAATGTCACAGTAAAGGAGGAGGAAGTGAGAAAATTGGACGGAATGAAAATAGATAAAGCGGAGACAATTACAAGGTTGGCAGCTCTCACAGTAGAAAAGTCACCCAGTTTGAATGGGCTGCATCCTGGGTTGCTGAGGGAGGTAAGGTTGGAAATAGCGGAGACTCGAACCACAATCTTTCAATCCTCCTTGAATATGGGAATGATGCCAGAGGACTGGAGGAATCTCCTCAAGATTCCACATGAATCAGTGTCCATAATTCAACTTTACATATTTAAAACATGTTTACTCTCATAACATAAAAGCAAAATACTGCAGATGCTGGAAATCTGAAACAAAAACAAAAAATGCTGGAAATACTCAGCAGGTCTGCAGCATCTGTGGAGAGAGAAGCAGAGTTAACGTTTCAGGTCAGTGATTAGGCACGCTACAACCTGCCGGACTGAACATTAATTTCAATCATTTCAGAGTATGACGGACCCCACCCCCCACACCCCCCCTACACACTTTTTTATGTTTAGTTTTTTTTCTTTTTTCTTTTTTATTTGGTTATTTTATTTCAGTTTTTTTTTTAGTTTGGTTAGTTTGTTTCTACTGTGTCTACCCATTGTTTCTGTTTTAAAAAAATGTTTAATGTTTGTGTTCGGAGTGCTTTGTGCATTCCAGTCAATTCACACCTTTTCTGTACTAACGCTTTGTCTTTCAGCACACCATTGAGCACTGTTCAGCACTGTTCGCCTTTGTTCCATGCCCTTCTGGTCAGTTGTTCTCTGTGACCTTGTCCAATCAACACCTCTTTTGTTATCTCTTGCCCCACCCCCAGCTTTACTTGCTTAAAACCTTTTCATTTATAATATTTGTCAGCTGTGATGAAGGGTAACTGACTTGAAATGTTAACTCTGCTTCTCTCTCTGCACAGATGCTGCCAAAACCTGCTGAGTATTTCCAGCATTTCCTGCTTTTACTCTCATAGCACAGTTAACCTGTTTTTTCTCTCTCTGTTCTTATTCTGTCTCAGTGTTTGGAGCTCTCACTGTTTGGATTGAGAATTGAGCTTGTATCAGTCCTGTGATGGACAGATCTGCTGAGTATTACCAGCATTTTCTGTTTTTTCTTCATTTCAGATCAGAATTTCTTATTGAAACACGGGGAATGCTGTTTCAACTGCTCCGGGGATACCTTCATGAGTTGCTGAAACATTCTAATTCCCATTCCCACACGGAACGAAGCCAGGCAGGAGGAGATACCTGTGACTCAATGATCAGACATTGCAGCTCATGAAGTGTGTTTTCTGATGGTCGATGGGTTCCTGTGTGAAGTTGACACGGGTTTGGTTTTTCTCCCTTACACTTTGACCCTTCAGTTAGTTCTTTGTGTTTAGCTGTTTCAGGTGATGTTACTGAGTCAGGAATGTTGGTCAGGACAGTGCGAGAATTCCCTGTGATTCTTTCAATAGCGCTGGGGAATCTTTAACATCCACCAACAGGGCCTCATTTAATTGTCACTTCAAAAACCTACTGGCAATTATTGCTCAGGATTACACTGAGCTGGGACACTAAGGATATTCAATTAATGAAATCAGTACTTTAAACTGAGAGCAATAGTCCCTCCCACATCCTGATACCTTAGGATTTCTGAACTTTAATTACTGCTTCATTCCTTGGTTTGTGGGCTGGTTCACCACCTGCAGACATGTGAGGCACTCAAAGGCACTGGTAATCTCTAGGCTTAGAGTCAGAGAATCATAGACAGGTTACAGTACAGAAGGAGGCCATTCAGCCCTTTGTGTCCATGCCAGCTCTCTGCAAGAACAAGCCAGCTAGTCACACTCCCCCGCCTTTGCCTGTAACCCTGCATTTTCTTTTCTTCAGATAATTATTAAATTCTCTTTCAAAAGTCATGATTGAATCTGCCTCCACCACACTGTCAGGCAGTGCAATCCAGATCCTAACCAGTCGCTGCATAAAAAAGTTTTTCCTCATGTTGCCTCTGGTTCTTTGGCCTTTCACCTTAAATCTGTGCCCTATGGTTCTTGACACTTCTACCAATGGGAATAGTTTCTCCCTATCTACTCTGTCCAAACCCTTCATGATTTTGAACACCTCTATCAAATCTCATCTCAACCTTCTCTTCCCAAAGAAGAACAACTTCAGATTCTCCAAAATAGTAGAAGGCGTTCTATTTCTACTGGAAAATGGGCAGAGAGAAAGAGTATCAGACAGAGTTCACAAGAGAGAGAAAAAATTGGGTATGTGTCTGTGAGAGAGAGCAAGACAGAGGGAGGGAGAGTAACTGTCTGTGTGTGAGAGAGAACACAACCCAGTCCCAATATAATTGCTCTTTCTTGATACTATTCGATAAACTCAGACCCTACCCAGATAACGACAGCTTCTCTCCCTCAATGCTGTTCCCCGCCCTGACTGTACAGAAATCCCCTCTCATAGCTGCACATTAACACTGGTCTCACTGCTTTTCCCTGCCCTGATGGTGCAGAAATCCCCTCTCATAGTTGCACATTAACACTGGTCTCACTACTGTTCCATTCCCTGACTGTACAGAAATCCCCTCTCATAGCTGCACATTAACACTGGTCTCACTGCTGTTCCCTGCCCTGACTGTACAGAAATCCCCTCTCATAGCTGCACATTAACACTGGTCTCACTGCTGTTTCATTCCCTGACTGTACAGAAATCCCCTCTCATAGCTGCACATTAACACTGGTCTCACTGCTGTTCCCTGCTCTGACTGTCCAGAAATACCCTCTCATAGCTGCACATGAACACTGGTCTCACTGCTGTTCCATTCCCTGACTGTACAGAAATCCCCTCTCATAGCTGCACATTAACACTGGTCTCACTGCTGTTCCCTGCCCTGACTGTACAAAAGTCCCCTCTCATAGCTGCACATTAACACTGGTCTCACTGCTGTTCCCTGCTCTGACTGTACAAAAGTCCCCTCTCATAGCTGCACATTAACACTGGTCTCACTGCTGTTCCATTCCCTGACTGTACAGAAATACCCTCTCATAGCTGCACATTAACACTGGTCTCACTGCTGTTCCATTCCCTGACTGTACAGAAATCCCCTCTCATAGCTGCATATTAACACTGGTCTCACTGCTGTTCCCTGCCCTGACTGTACAAAAGTCCCCTCTCATAGCTGCACATTAACACTGGTCTCACTGCTGTTCCCTGCTCTGACTGTACAAAAGTCCCCTCTCATAGCTGCACATTAACACTGGTCTCACTGCTGTTCCATTCCCTGACTGTACAGAAATACCCTCTCATAGCTGCACATTAACACTGGTCTCACTGCTGTTCCCTGCCCTGACTGTACAAAAATCCCCTCCCATAGCTGCACATTAACACTGGTCTCACTGCTGTTCCCTGCTCTGACAGTACAGAAATCCCCTCTCCCAGCTGCACATTAACACTGGTCTCACTGCTGTTTCATTCCCTGACTGTACAAAAGTCCCCTCTCATAGCTGCTCATTAACACTGGTCTCACTGCTGTTCCATTCCCTGACTGTACAGAAATACCCTCTCATAGCTGCACATTAACACTGGTCTCACTGCTGTTCCCTGCCCTGACTGTACAAAAATCCCCTCCCATAGCTGCACATTAACACTGGTCTCACTGCTGTTCCCTGCTCTGACTGTACAGAAATCCCCTCTCATAGCTGCACATTAACACTGGTCTCACTGCTGTTCCCTGGTCTGACTGTCCAGAAATCCCCTCTCATAGCTGCACATTAACACTGGTCTCACTGCTGTTCCCTGCCCTGACTGTACAAAAGTCCCCTCTCATAGCTGCACATTAACACTGGTCTCACTGCTGTTCCCTGCCCTGACTGTACAAAAGTCCCCTCTCATAGCTGCACATTAACACTGGTCTCACTGCTCTTCGCTGCCCTGACTGTACAAAAGTCCCCTCTCATAGCTGCACATTAACACTGGTCTCACTGCTCTTCCCTGCCCTGACGGTACAGAAATCCCCTCTCATAGCTGCACATTAACACTGGTCTCACTGCTGTTCCCTGCTCTGACTGTACAGAAATCCCCTCTCATAGCTGCACATTAACACTGGTCTCACTGCTGTTCCCTGCTCTGACTGTACAGAAATCCCCTCTCATAGCTGCACATTAACACTGGTCTCACTGCTGTTCCCTGCTCTGACTGTCCAGAAATACCCTCTCATAGCTGCACATTAACACTGGTCTCACTGCTGTTCCCTGCTCTGACTGTACAGAAATCCCCTCTCATAGCTGCACATTAACACTGGTCTCACTGCTGTTCCCTGCTCTGACTGTACAGAAATCCCCTCTCATAGCTGCACACTAACACTGGTCCCAGGTGAATTTTGAGTGGTCATTAAATGATCCGACAATAGCGTGGCCTCGGTTAATAGCAGTTTGAAGCCGGATATGTTTTAAATTCCATCGGCTCATCCCAAAAACCGACCTTTAAACAAGTCAAAACACTGGAAACACACGATGGCTCATTCAATGTCTATGGAGAGAACAAAGACGTTTACTGTTGGGGTTTGGACAATGAAGAGAAACATCGGAACTTGACGAGGACATTCAGCCTTTCGAGTCTGTTCCACCATTCAATTAGATATTTGCTGATCTGTATATTAACACCATTTGTCTGCTTGTTTCTGTCACACTTGGTACCTTACCTAACTCAAATCTATCATTTGTCAGAAATAAATAAGAAAACTGATTCATCGAATTTCTTAAAAGCAAAATACTGCGGATGCTGGAACTCTGAAATAAAAACTGAAAGTGCTGACAAGACTCAGCAGGTCTGGCAGCATCTGTGGAGAGAGAAGCAGAGTTCACGTTTCAGGTCAGTGACCCTTCTTCAGAACTGGCAAATATTAGAAATGTAAAAGATTATAAGCAAGTAAAGCGGGGGTGGGGCAAGAGATGACAAAGGAGAAGGTGTAGATAGGACAAGGCCACAGAATAGTTGACCAGAAAAAGGCAAACAATATGTTAATGGTGTGCTGAAAGACAAAGCATTAGTGCAGATAGGGTGTTAATGGACTGAAAAACTAAACAGCCACATTCACAAACATGAAAAAAACAGTGGGTAGGCACAGTAGAAACAAACTGAACAAACTAAAATAAAGTTTTCTTTTTTACTTTGCCGATGTCTTTGTATATATTGTGGATCGTTCTTCAGACTGTCTTCTTTCACAATGTAGTTCTGACCTCTGGTGATGTTGATCGTAATCAGCTTCAACTTGCTGATAGTTTTGGAACTGAGCAGATTTTCTTTGCTTGATTCTGCAACATGGAACTCAGTCTGACATGTGGACCCCTGGGAGGACTTAAAAGTAACTTGGATGATCCCTAGGACTGGTGGAGGAGTATCTGATCCATGGGAGAAGATTTTAGATATCAGCTTGTTCAATTACAGTTTCTGTTTTCTCTGTTGCTTGTGGAATGTCGGAGCATCCATTATGTTGATCATTGCTCCGAGTCAATTACTGCAGATATTGTCGAATTACCTCTGAACACATCACACAAGGGCAGGTGTCGGGACTTGTGGTCGCGAGCAACAAAAATCTTCTCTCGTGCTGCAAATATGTAATCTTCCTTCTGGCATTTAAATCTATGAATGTCTCCTGCAGGCTTCGATCAGCATACTGTAGTGAAATGTCCCATTTTTCTGCAGACTTGACACTTCTTCCCTCTCGAAGGACAAGTTTTGTAATAAGGATCCTCACCACTGCAATGATTGGATGTTTGAATGTGATTGTGATTTCTGTCTTGGTCTTCCTTGACCTTGCTCTGGGTTTCCTCTGTGTCCTTGTGTTTTGTGTGTTTCTCAGGGGAATCTCGTCGTCACGTTATTTGCCTCTTTCTCAGACTTCTGAGTCTCATCATGTAGTGTTCAAGAGTCTCGCACCAGATTGTTTTGCTTGCCTGAAACATAAATTTCAGAGTGAGGATTTTCCCTTGCTTAAAAATATCTTGTTAGAAAATGCATCGCAACATCATAATCATTATCGGTTCCAGTGTCTCTGAGTGTATTGAAGGTATTGTCAACTTTTGGTCCAGCAGAGTGTAGGAGTAATGCTCTCTTTCTTCGGGGTGTATTGATAGCGAGTGCCATCATTAGGAGTTCAAGTCTTGTGAGCCATTTGCTCCAGTGTGGCCCTGGGTTGCTGTCTATCTCTGTAAAGGCTGGAAAGACTGGCTGTTGTTGTGCACACATGATGATTGTTATTTATTTAAATCTAGAATTGTCAATGTAAGTCTTCTGTATGTCCCTGGTTGTCTGTGTGATTACTTCTTTTTAATCCTCAATGTCAGAAAAATATAGTGTTGTGCTGTGTTCTTATGTCCACATTAAATGATGACCCCAGGCTTTATATTCAGATTCAATACAAACAGTATTTATTGTCTTTCTTATCTACATGGCATGATCACAGGTCCCAGGTCTTTTTCTCATTTTTCTTTTCTTTTTTTATTTCCAAAATATACTTTATTCATAAAAATCTGTAAAAATTACATTGCCAAACAGTTTCCAAACAGCACAAAAAATACAAACATTGCAAAAGAGATCAGTTTCTTTCAATAATGTCATGAGTTTCTTCCCAACCCTTCCGTTTCACAATTGTCATGTCAATTACAGTTTTACATTTACAGCAATTGAGAACATTAACGATACAGTTCGAGGGGCTTCCCATGGTTCCAGCCCCTCAGTCCAGCTTGGTGGGGGAACCTTACACTGTGGTCTTTCCCCATTGAGCCTTTGCTGCGGCTGTCCCAAGCTTTAGTGCGTCCCTCAGCACGTAGTCCTGGACCTTGGAATGTGCCAGTCTGCAACATTCGGTGGTGGACAACTCTTTGCGCTGGAAGACCAGCAAGTTTCGGGCAGACCAAAGGGCGTCTTTCACCGAATTGATAGTCCTCCAGCAGCAGTTGATGTTTGTCTCGGTGTGCGTCCCTGGGAACAGCCCGGAGAGCACAGACTCCTGTGTTACAGAGCTGCTTGGGATGAACCTTGACAAAAAACACTGCTTCTCTTTCCACACCTGCTTTGCAAAGGCACATTCCAGGAGGAGGTGGGCGACCGTCTCTTCCCCACCACAGCCAACGCGGGGGTACTGTGCGGAGGGGGCGAGACTTCGGGTGTGCACGAAGGATCTGACGGGGAGGGCCCTTCTCACCACCAGCCAAGCTACGTCTTGGTGCTTGTTTGAAAGTTCTGGTGATGAGGCATTCCGCCAAATGACTTTGACGGTCTGCTCGGGGAACCATCCGACAGGATCCACCGTTTCCTTTTCCCGTAGGGCCTTGAGGACATTCCGTGCAGACCACTGCCTGATGGACAGGTGGTCAAAGGTGTTTTTCCGCAGAAACTGCTCCACGAAGGATAGGTGGTACGGCGCCGCCCAACTGCACGGAGCGTTCCGCGGCAATGTGACCAGGCCCATCCTTCGCAACACCGGGGACAGATAGAACCTCAGCACGTAGTGACACTTGGAGTTTGCGTACTGGGGCTCTACACATAGCTTGATGCAGCCGCACACGAAGGTGGTCATCAGGATGAGGGCCACGTTGGGTATATTTTTCCCGCCCATGTCCAGAGATTTGAACATCGTGTCCCTGCGGACCCGGTCCATTTTAGATCCCCAGACGAAGCGGAAAATGGCTCGGGTGACTGCCACGGCGCAGGAGTGGGGTATGGGCCAGACCTGCACCACGTAGAGCAACAACGTGAGCGCCTCGCACCTGATGACCAGGTTCTTACCCACAATGGAGAGAGATCGCTGCCATTTTCTCATTGGTGTGTGTGTGCTCTCCACACGCCATGTGTAGAATGTGTCTCTCAAAATGGTGTCTCCTTATATATGTATGATGATGTCATCTGTTGCATCAGTGGCTTGGTCTCTTAAAGGTACACTTTCTTAAAGGTGAAGTCACCATTACACAACATTGCAAGCAATGAGTCAGCCACGCTCGATAGAGTGTCAGGAATGAAGGTCAGAGGAGCAGACCAGGCTGGAAACACATAAAGAACGAGGGGCAGCCAATGTGAAAAACAGAGAATAAACAACATGGCATGGGTGGTGTTTACAATACCTCGAATCTCGGTTTGATTCTCTTCCAGGTCAGAGGGAATTCTAGTAACATGATGTCTATGGAATCACAGAATGACGAACAAAGAGACCATTTGGTCCATCATGCCAGTGTTGTCTCTTTGGTAGAGACAAATTACAATTAGTCCTGCTGCGTGGCTTTTTCCTGTAATCCTGTACATTTTCCCTTCCAGCATCTATCCATATCCCTTTTGAAAGTTACGATTGAATCTGCTTTCATCTCCCAATTAGGCAGTGCATTCCAGATCACAACACATTACTGTGTAACAAATGGTTCTTCATGTCACCTCTGGTTCTTTTGCCAATCCCCTGATATCTGTGTCCTCTGCTTAATGACCCTTTTGCCACAGGAAACAGTTTCTCCTGATTGAAAGTGTTGAGAACCATCATGATTTTTAACACCTCGGACAAATCTCTTCTGAACTTTCTCTGCTCCAAGAGGAACAACCTCAGCTTCTCCAATCTCTCCACATAACTGAAATCCTTCACCCCTGGTATCATTGCAGAAAATCTCTTCTGTTCATTTCTTGCCCCAGATATAATTGAAATGAAATGTTTCTAAGAAAATGCATGAACTAAATAAAAGGGAGAGAGAAATAAATGCTGAGCAAAATGGATATCAATGTTTGGAAGGTAAAAAGAGCAAAGAGATCGAAATTTTATTATCGAGGAGTGAGAGGAATAAATAACACTTTGGAGATTTTGTCAGTGGATTTACTGATAAATTTGGGAATTGAGAGGAAGCTGGTTCATGGAGAAAAAACTGCCAACCCGGGGGTGGAGCCTACAACTGCATCCGTCCAATAAGAGACAGAGTAGAAGTGACAGTTCAGTCAGTGGAACAGGACACTTTTAATCTCAGGATTATGGGTTGGATGATCCACTGTGGGTGCCCGTGAAATTCCACGGGAGCTAATACAACACCTTGCTGTCAGTGGCTCCTTGGTCAATGGGTGCGATTCTTGTTTAAGGACTGTGATTAATGAAAGTGTGAGCGACCCCAGGTTCAAATCACCAATGAGCTCTTGCCATTTTTAGTTTAATGTTACTGATTGGTGTCAGCCTTACGGAGCTGGCTTCAGGACCAGAGAACTGGATTCAAAGAGCTTGTCGACAAAATTGAAATTTACACAAAGTACATAGAGCCAAGTGAGAATATAAAGTTGTCGCAGTAATTGAGACCTGACTCCAAAAACAACAGGACTGGGTTCTGGAATGGACTGGAATGGAATTCTTCAGTGTTTCTGTTGTTTGGCTTGCATTGACTCATCGATATTCTTGTTTTTCACTTTGTCGATGCCTTTGAATAATTGTGGATCCTTCTTCAGAGTGTCTTCTTTCACCAGGTAGTTCTGACCTCTGATGATGTTGATTGTAATCAGCTTCAGTTTGCTGATAGTTTTGGAACTGAGCAGATTTCCTTTGCTTGAGTCTACAACATGGAACTCAGTCTGACATGTGGACCCATGGGAGGATTTGAATGCCACCCCTGCGTTGGAGTTGCATCCATCCAATAAGAGACCGAGTAGAAGTGACAGTTCTGTCAGTCGAATATGAGATTTTTAATGGCAGGGCTGTGAGTTTGAGTCAAAAACAAGAAATGCTGGAATCACTCAGCAGGTCTGGCAGCATTTTTGGAAAGAGAAGCAGAGTTAACGTTTCGGGTCAGTGACCCTTCTTTGGAACTGACAAATATTAGAAATGTCACAGATTATAAGCAAGTGAGGTGGGGGTGGGGCAAGAGATAACAAAGGAGAAGGTGCAGATTGGACCAGGCCACATAGCTGACCAAAAGGTCACGGATCAAAGGCAAACAATATGTTAATGGTGTGTTGAAAGACAAAGCATTAGTACAGATTAGGTGTGAATACACTGAATGTTGGACAGCAGCAAGTGCAAACCTGAAAAAAAACCTGAACAAAAACAGTGGGTAAGCAAACTGAGCAAACTAAGATGAAATGAAATAAATGCAAAAAAAGATTGTAAAAAATGTAAAAAAGAATGGAAAAAAAAGGAAGAAAAAACAACTAAAAATGAAAGTAAAATGGGGGGCTGTCATGCTCTGAAATTATTGAACTCAATGTTCAGTCCGGCAGGCTGTAGTGTGCCTAATCGGTAGATGAGATGCTGTTCCTCGAGCTTGCGTTGATGTTCACTGGAACACTGCAGCAATCCCAGGACAGAGATGTGAGCATGAGAGCAGGGGGGAGTGTTGAAATGGCAAGCAACCGGAAGCTCAGGGTCCTGCTTGTGGACTGAGCGGAGATGTTCCGCAAAGCAGTCACCCAGTCTGCGCTTGGTCTCCCCAATGCAGAGGAGACCACACTGTGAGCAGCGAATACAGTATACTACATTGAAAGAAGTACAAGTAAATCGCTGCTTCACCTGAAAGGAGTGTTTGGGGCCTGGGATAGTGGGGAGAGAGGAGGTAAATGGGCAGGTATTACACCTCCTGCGATTGGAGGGGAAGGTGCCCTGGTACGGGGACGAGGTGGTGGGGGTAATGGAGGAGTGGACCAGGGTGTCGTGGAGGGAACGATCCCTTCGGAATGCTGACAGGGGAAGGGAGGGGAAGATGCGACTGGTAGTGGCATCACGCTGGAGGTGGCGAAAATGGCGGAGGATGATCCTTTGGATATGGAGGCTGGTGGGATGAAAAGTGAGGACAAGGGGAACCCTGTCACGGTTCTGGGAGGGAGGGGAAGGGGTGAGGGTAGAGGTGCGGGGAATGTACTTGTACTTCTTTCAATGTAGTATACTGTATTCGCTGCTCACAGTGTGGTCTCCTCTACATTGGGGAGACCAAGCGCAGATTGGGTGACCGCTTTGCGGAACATCTCCGCTCAGTCCGCAAGCAGGACCCTGAGCTTCCGGTTGCTTGCCATTTCAACACACCCCCCCTCCTCTCATGCTCACATCTCTGTCCTGGGATTGCTGCAGTGTTCCAGTGAACATCAACGCAAGCTCGAGGAACAGCATCTCATGTACCGATTAGGCACACTACAGCCTGCCGGACTGAACATTGAGTTCAATGATTTCAGAGCATGACAGCCCCCCATTTTACTTTCATTTTTAGTTATTTTCTCTTCCTTTTTTTTTACATTCTTTTTTACAATTTTTCCAATCTTTTTTTGCATTTATTTCATTTCATCTTAGTTTGTTCAGTTTGCTTACCCACTGTTTTTTTTCAGGTTTTTTTTCAGGTTTGCACTTGCTGCTGTCCAACATTCAGTGTATTCACACCTAATCTGTACTAATGCTTTGTCTTTCAACACACCATTAACATATTGTTTGCCTTTGCTCCGTGACCTTTTGGTCAGCTATGTGGCCTGGTCCAATCTGCACCTTCTCCTTTGTTATCTCTTGCCCCACCCCCACCCCACTTGCTTATAATCTGCGACTTTTCTAATATTTGTCAGTTCCGAAGAAGGGTCACTGACCCGAAACGTTAAGTCTGCTTCTCTTTCCACAGATGCTGCCAGACCTGCTGAGTGATTCCAGCATTTCTTGTTTTTGTTTCAGATTTCCAGCATCCGCAGTATTTTGCTTTTATTTTTGTGAGTTTGAGTGCCATTTTCTTTTTCCCTTTTTTAAGGCTTCATGAGCAGAGAGTACAGGGAGTGTTTGAAATGAGCAAGTCTCGCTTTGATTCAGGACTCTTACCTCTCTGCAGCATCTCACTATGAAAGATTGAATTTGATCTCATTTCATTCTCAGCTCGGGGTCTGTGCGGCTCAGTGCCACTTCTGGCTGTCTCCCGCTTCACAATCCATCAGTACTGAGAAAGCAATGGGGAATATTACTCACATGTTGTGTTCTTTAATTTTTTGGAAAACTTGAATGTATGTATTTTCTTCCAAAACAAGGACACCAAGCCGCTGTTGATGTAGGGCTGAAATAGCTCAGTTGGGAGAGCGTTAAACTGAAGATCGAAAGGTCGCTGGTTTAATCCCGGGTTTCAGCAATTTTGCTTCCTTTTGCGTCCCTTGCCTTGGTTCTGATTTTCCGGTTGCACAATTTGCTTTGAAATTATTTTCCAAGCACCAGTGGATTGAATTTGAGAAACAACACAGAGTCATTTACAGCACAGAAGGTGGTCATTTGGCCTATCACGTCCATGCTGGCTCTCCCCGGAGAAATCTAGTCAGTTCCACTCACCAGCTCGATCCCTTTCCTCCTGCAAGTTTCTTTCCTTCGAGTATCCATCCAATTTCCTTTTCAAATCATTGATTGTCTCTGCTTCCACCACACTCGTGCGCCAAGACATTACCACCCACAACATAAAAAATTCCACCTCATCAAGGATGGGAAATACTTACATCTTCGATATTTGCTTTTTCTCTATTTCTATGAGAATAGACTGGCAGTCAACATGAAAGGAAACCCAAAAATCTTCGAGCAGCATGTAAATGATAAGTGGGTAGTAAGAGGTTGAGTCGGGCCTGTTAGGGACAAAAAGGATAAAAGGAGATTGAGTGGAGAATTGATAGAGGTGTATAACACCTCTAGAGAACAGGCCATCCTGGACTGGATATTGTGTAATGAGAAAGGATTAGTTAACAATCTTGTTGTGTGGGGTCCCTTGGGGAAGTGTGCCCATAATATGATAAAATTCTTCATTAAGATGGAGAGTGAGAGAGTTGATTCCGAGACTAGGGTCCTGAATCTAAACAAAGGAAACTATGAAGGTATGAGGCGGGAGTTGGTAATGATAGATTGGGGAACGTTACTTAAAGGGTTGACAGTGGATAGGCAATGGCTAGAATTTAAAGAGCGCATGGATGAATTACAACAATTGTTCATTCCTGTCTGTGCAAAAGTAAAACAGGAAGGGTGTCTCAACTGTGGCTGACAAAAGACATTAAGGGAAGTATTAGATCCAAGGAGGAGAAATATAAAATGGCCAGAACAAGCAGCAAACCTGAAGATTGTGAGCAGTTTGGAATTTAGCAGAGGAGGACAAAGGGATTGATTAACAAGTGGAAATAAGCTTGCAGAGAACATCAAAATTGACTGAAAAAGCTTCTATCGATATGTGAAGAGAAAAAGAGTAGTGAAGAAAAATGTGGGTCCCCTCCAGTCAGAAACGGGGGAATTTATAATGGGGAACAAAGAAATGACAGACCAATTAAATACATACTTTGGAACTGTCTTCACAAAGGAGGATACAAATTATCTCCCAGAAATGTTGGGGAACATAGGGTCTAGTGAGAAGGAGGAACTGTATGAAATCAGTATTAGTCGGGAATGTTTGGGAAATTGATGGGATTGAAAGCAGATAAATCCCCAGGGCCTGAGAATCTACATCCCAGAGTACTTAAGGAAGTGGCCCTTGAAATAGCAGATGCATTTCTGGTCTTTTTTCAAAATTCTATAGACACTGGAACAGTTCCAATGGATTGGACGGTAGTTAATGTAACTCCGCTATTTAAAAAAAGAGGCAGAAAGAAAACAGCGAATTATATACCCTTTAGCCTGACATCAGTCGTGGGGAAAATGCTGGAGTCCATTATAAAAGATGTAATAGCAGAGTGCAATAATAACTCGTCTCCACTCCTAGTATTTCTAAATCCCACACCTTCACGATAATGTGAACAATTATTTCCTGTTGTGTCTCTCTCAGATTTGTAAACTTCACTGTATTGGAGTGAGGTGACATCTACTGGCGGGAAGCAAGAAACACAATCAAGCAGCAGAAACTCCACAGTCTGTCAGAGTTAAAGAAACATTGCAATGTGAGGAAACAGCGAAGTGGTTTGATTGGGTAGATAGAGACATGATTCCACTTGTGGTGGTGTCTGAAGCAAAGGCCAGAAATATAAAATTGTCATTAATAAAAGAAATGAGGAATTCATGAAAAATGTAGTAACGTAGTGAATGGTGAGAATGTGGATAGAATAGAAAGTGAGATTGGATGGACAGAAGCAGTCTGAAAGGATGGCTGAAACAAAAGGTGAGTGCCGTGAAACGTTAACTGTGTTTCTCACAGCACAGATGCTGCCAGAGCTGCTGAACATTTCCAGCACTTTCTGTTTTTATTTCAGCATTTGCAGGATGTTGCTTTGATCTGAAAAAAAATGGATGATTGGCTGGGGGGTTCCAGTGAAATTCCACAGCAGCTAATAAAGCCTGATCTGTCAGTGGCTCGTTGGTCTAGGGGTATGATTCTCACTTAGGGAGTATAGTTAATTAACAAGCGAGAGATCCTGGGTACAAGTCCCGGACGAGTCCTGGTCTGCTGGCATTTTTAGATTAAGGTTATCTATTGGTTTCAGCCTTGCAGAAAGTGGAATTGACTTCCATACGGAGCTGGCTTGAGGACCAGACAACTGGATTCAAAGAGCTTGTCGACAAAATTGTAATTAACTAAATGGACAGATCGCCAAGTGGGAATATAAAGTTGTTGCTGTAATTGTGACCTGACTCCAAAAACAACAGGACTGGGTTCTGGACTGGAATGGAATGGAATTCTTCAGTGTTTCTGTTGTTTGGCTTGCATTGACTCATCGATTTTCTTGTTTTTCACTTTGTCGATGCCTTTGAATAATTGTGGATCCTTCTTTCACCAGGTCGTTCTGACCTCTGATGATGTTGGTCGTAATCAGCTTCAATTCGCTGATAGTTTTGGAAGTGAGCATATTTCCTTTGCTTGAGTCTACAACATGGAACTCAGTCTGACATGTGGACCCATGGGAGGATTTGAATGCCACCCCTGCGTTGGAGTTGCATCCATCCAATAAGAGACCGAGTAGAAGTGACAGTTCTGTCAGTCGAATATGAGACTTTTAATGGCAGGGTTGTGAGTTTGAGTGCCATTCTGTTTTTCCCTTTTTTAAGGCTTCATGAGCAGAGAGTACAGGGAGTGTTTGAAATGAGCAAGTCTCGCTTTGATTCCGGACTCTTACCTCTCTGCAGCATCTCACTGTGAAAGATTGAATTTGATCTCATTTCATTCTCAGCTCGGGGTCTGTGCGGCTCAGTGCCACTTATGGCTGTCTCCAGTTTCATAATCCATCAGTACTGAGAAAGCAATGGGGAATATTACTCACATGTTGTGTTCTTTAATTTTTTGGAAAACTTGAATGTATGTATTTTCTTCCAAAACAAGGACACCAAGCCGCTGTTGATGTAGGGCTGAAATAGCTCAGTTGGGAGAGCGTTAAACTGAAGATCGAAAGGTCGCTGGTTTAATCTCGGGTTTCAGCAATTTTGCTTCCTTTTGCGTCCCTTGCCTTGGTTCTGATTTTCCGGTTGCTCAATTTACTTTGAAATTATTTACCAAGCACCAGTGGATTGAATTTGAGAAACAACACAGAGTCATTTACAGCACAGAAGGTGGTCATTTGGCCTATCACGTCCATGCTGGCTCTCCCCGGAGCAATCTAGTCAGTTCCACTCACCAGCTCGATCCCTTTCCTCCTGCAAGTTTCTTTCCTTCAAGTATCTATCCAATTTCCTTTTCAAATCATTGATTGTCTCTGCTTCCACCACACTCGTGGGCAAAGACATTGCCACCCACAACATAAAAAATTCCACCTCATCAAGGATGGGAAATACTTACATCTTCGATATTGGCTTATTCTCTATTTCTATGAGAATAGACTGGCAGTCAACATGAAAGGAAACACAAAAATCTTCGAGCAGCATGTAAATGATAAGTGGGTAGTAAGAGGTTGAGTCGGGCCTATTAGGGACAAAAAGGATAATATAAGCTTAGAGGTGCAGGGCAATGTTAATCTACTTAATGAGTACTTTGTATCAGTGATCACTAAGGAAGTGGAATTTGACAAAATATCAGTCGAAGTGAAGAGAGTAGAGGAAATGGAGAAAGTACAAATTGAGAGAGGGAGGTACTAAAAAGGCTGGCTGTGCTTAGGGAAGATAAATCACCTGGTCCGGATGGCTCACATCCCAGGTTGCGAAAGGAAATGCGGATGCAGATAACGGAAGGACTTGCAATAATCTTCCAATCTTCCCTGGATACGGGGGAGGTGCCAGAGGATTAAACAGTGGCAAATGCGACACCCTTATTCAAGAAAGGGTGCAAGGACAGTCCGGGTAACTACAGGCTAGTTAGATTAACAGCAGTGGTGGGTAAGGTTTTAGAAAGAATAATCAGGGTAAAAAATCAACAGTCACTTGGAGAGGTTCGAGTTAATTAAGGAGAGTGAGCATGGATTTATAAATGGGAGTTCATGCTTGACTAATCTAACTGCATTTTTTGATGAACTAACAGAGCAGGTTGATGAAGGGAATGCAGTGGATGTTGTTTATATGGATTTTAAGGAAGCGTTTGACAAGGTACCACATAAAAGGGCGGTTAACAAAATTGAGGTTCGTGGTATAGGAGGGTCAGTGTCCAATTGGATAGAAAATTGGTTTAAGGACAGAAAACAACGAGTCTTTTTAAATGGTTCTTTGTCAGACTGGAGGATAGTCGACAGTGGTGTTCCCCAAGGGTCAGTGCTCGAACCACTGCTTTTTTTTGCTAAAGGTAAGTGACTTGGATCTTGGAATATAGAGTAGAATCTCAAAATATGCCGATGACACCAAACCTGGAGGAGCGGCAAACTGTGAGGATGATATGAACTGCCTGCAACAGGACAATGATAGGCTAGCAGAATGGGCAGACAGGTGGCAGATGGAATTTAATAGTGACAAGTGTGAGGTGATGTATTTTGGCATAAGGAATAGGGAGAGGCAATATTTACTTAATGGCACAGTTCTAAAGTGTGTGTTGGAATAGAGGGACTTGGGGTTCATGTGCATCAATCTTTGAAGGTGGCAAGACATATTGCGAGAGTGGTTAGTAAAGCATATGGGATCTTGGGCTTTATAAATAGAGGCATTGAGTACAAAGCAGGGAAGTTATGCTGAACCATTATCAAGCTCTGGTTAGGCCCCAGTTGGGGTGTTGCTTCCAGTTTTGCTTCCCACACTTAAGAAAGAATGTGAGCGTCCTTGAGAGGATGCAGAGGAAATTCACCAGAATGGATCCAGGGATGGAGGATTTTAGTTACAAGGTTGGATTGGAAAAGCTAGGGTTGTTCTGCCTGTATCAAAGGAGAGTGAGGGGAGAATTGATAGATGTGTTTTCGGCTATGACAGTTTTAAATAAGTTGGCAAGGAAACATTGTTCCCGTTAACTATTGGTACAAGGACTAGGGGACACAGATTGAAGGTTTTGGACAGGAGGCACAGGGGAATGTGCGCAAGAACTTTCTTACACTGATTGGTGATGATCTGTAACTCGCTGCCCACGAGAGCTGTGGAAATGGAGACAATCGAGGATTACAAAAGGAATTTGAATGGGCACTTGAAGGAAATAATTTTACAGGGCTATGGGGATCGAGCAGACAAGTAATAACTCGTCTCCACTCCTAGTATTTCTAAATCCCACACATTCACTATAATGTGAACAATTATTTCCTGTTGTGTCTCTCTCAGATTTGTAAACTTCACTGCATTGGAGTGAGGTGACATCTACTGGCAAGAAACAAGAACTGCCGTGATGAGATCAGCCATGATTGTGTTGAATGGCAGAGCAGGCTCGAGTGGCTGAGTTGCCGACTCCGGCTCCTCGTTCTTATGTTCATAGAATCATACAGCACAGAAGGAGGCCATTCGGCCCCATTGTGCCTCTGCTGACTCTCTGACAAAAAGATGCAATTAGTCCAACCCCCTGCCTATTTCCCCATAATCCTGGAGAATTTCACTTTGAAATATTTGTCCAATTCCTTTATGAAAGTTATAATTGAACCTGTTTTTACCACCCTGTCAGTCAATTCATTCCAAATCCGAATCAGTTACTGGGTAAAAAGATCTCTCCTCACCTCCCCTTGACATTTTTGGCCAATTATTTTAAACCCCCAGGACAGTGGAAACAGTTTCTCCCTCTCTACCCGATGAAAATCCTTCATGATTCTGAACATCTCTATTAAATCTTCCCTTAACCTTCTCTACTCTGAGGAGAACAATCCCAGCTTCACCAGCCTGTCCAGAGAACTGACACCCCTCATCTCTGGTATCATTCTAGTAAATCTCCTCTGAACTGTCTCAGAAGCTTTGATGTCCTTTCTAAAGCCTGGTGCCCAGAACTGGACACATTACTCGAGCTGAGATCAAGCCAGCGACGCCCACATCCCACGAACGAATAAAAAAACGCTCCCGAACCAGTCCCCAATTCTTAAGCATTGATCGACGCTCCCTGCCCAGTCCCCAAATCTTATTCATTTAGAAACGCTCCCTGCCCAGTCTCCAACTCTTATTCAATTATAAACACTCCCTGCCCAGTCCCCAATTCTTATCCATTTACAGACGCTTCCTGACCAGTACCCAAATCTTATTCATTTAGAGACGCTCCCTGCCCAGTCCCCCAATTCTGATCCATTTGCAGACGTTCCCTGCCCAGTCCCAATTCTTATCCATTTACAGACGCTCCCTGACCAGTCCCCAAATATTATTCATTTAGAGACGCTCCCTGCCCAGTCCGCAATTCTTATCCATTTATCGACGCCGTTTCGGGAAGCCTCAACAGGAAAAGCTTCACCGCCGCCATCCGCAGGGATACAGATGGGATTGTTCCATCTTATTGTGGCCCTGAGGCCCTGCTCCAGCTGTGTGAGTCCGCAAAGTCTTCTCGCACTTTGTGAATATTCCGCTCCAACTCCGAACCCGCAGCTCCAGCGCCTGACAGAGCTCTCTACTGCGCCTGCGCGCCCCGCTCCTGTCACAGATCGGGCGGATTCTAGGCCACTGAGCATTCTGGGTATCACACCTGTCATTAATGCTATTCTTTCAGCTGAAAGGTTTTATTACGTACATTTCATGACCTGGAATCGTCGTGAGTTTTTTCTTTTGCACCTGTCAATGCCTGGGAGGATAGAGTCAGCTTCACTTTGTAGCCATGAGTTTCTGGTGTGAGAAAGTGGTGTTTAACTCAGTATATTTCAGTTTTTGGTCTGTGACTGTGGGTATTATTCAGTACCTGTTTGTTTCTGCTATTGCTCTGTGAGTTTCACCACATATCTTTCAACAACTTGTATGTGAGCATCAGCTTTTGTCTATATCTATCAGTATCTGAGAAGTGAGAAAGGGTTTGATTCTATCCCTATCAGTTTCTGTTACATGCATGTGTCTTTAATCTGCACCTCCTCTGAGTGTGTCTTCGTCTCTGTACTTGTAGGTGAGTATGTGTTTTGCTTTGTATCTCTCAGTCTTTGAAGTGTGAGCCTGGGTTTGTACCTAATTTCCTTTGTACCTTGCAGTTGGGATATGAAAGAAAGATTTTTACACGTTACCTGCCAACTGCTGCTACGTGACTGTGGGTTTCACACTGTATCTGTCAATTTCTTGTCTGGTAATGCGAAGTTTACAGTGCACCTGTCAGTTTCTAGTATGTGAGTGTTGATTTCACTCTGAAAAGAATCATAGATCATAGAACAGTTACAGAACAAATGGAAGCCATTCAGCTCATTGTGCTTGTGCTGCTTCTATGCACGAGCAACTCAGCTCATGCCACAGACTCATGTATTCCATGAAAACATGCAATTTTTCCACTTCAGATAATTATCTTATACCATTTTGAAAGCCATGGTTGAATCAGCCTCCATCACACTCTCAAGCAGTGCACATCAGATCTTAACCACTCGCTGTGCAAAATACGTTTTTCCTCATGTTGCCTTTGGTTCTTTTGCCATTCACCTTAAATCGGTGTCCTCAGGTTACAGAGCCGTGAATAATATTCCACATTACTTTCTCAGCACTGATGGATTGTGAAGCAGGAGACAGCCAGAAGTCCCACTGAGCCGCACTGACACCGAGCTGGGAATGAAATGAGATGAAGTTCAATCTTTCACAGCGAGATGCTGCAGAGAGATGAGTCCCGAATCAAAGTGAGACTTTCTCATACTTCTGCTGAATTTCATTTCAAACACTCCTTGTACTCTCTGCTAATGAAGCCTTAAAAAAGGGAAAAACAAAATGGCGCTCTAACTCACCACCCTGAAATTAAAAGTTTAATGTTTGACTGACAGAACTGTCACTTCTACTCGCTCTCTTATTGGATGGACGCAACTGTGTTCTCCAACGCAGGGGTGGCATTCAAATCCTCCCATGGGTCCACATGTCAGACTGAGTTCCATGTTGTAGACTCAAGCAAAGGAAATCTGTTCAGTTCCAAAACTATCAGTGAGTTGAAGCTCATTACGATCATCAGCATCAGAGGTCAGAACTACCTGGTGAAAGAAGACAATCTGAAGAAGGATCCACAATTATTCAAAGGCATCGACAAAGTGAAAAACAAGAAAATCGATGAGTCAATGCAAGCCAAACAGCAGAAACACTGAAGAATTCCATTCCATTCCAGTCCAGAACCCAGTCCTGTTGTTTTTGGAGTCAGGTCACAATTACTGCAACAACTTTATATTCCCACTTGGCTTTCTGTACATTTAGTTAATCAAGCTCTTTGAAACCAGCTCTCTGGTCCTCAAGCAGGCTCCATATGGAAATCAATTCCGCCTTCTGCAAGGCTGAAACCAAACAATGACCTTAAATTAAAAATACCAAAGAAGAAGGGCTTGTCTAGGATTTGAACTCAGGATCTCTCACACATTAATTAATCACTCACCCTAAGCAAGAATCATACCCCTAGATCAACATGCCACTGATATCAGAACTTCCTTTTTGCTCCTGTGGAATTTCACTGGCAGCCAAAGCCGATCATCCATTTTTTTCCAGAGCAAAGCAACATCCTGCAAATTCTGAAATAAAAACAAAAAGTGTTGGAAATGTTCAGAAACTCTGGCAGCATCTGTGGTGAGAGAAACAGAGTTCGCCTTTCAGGGCGTTTACCTTTTGTTTGAGCCATCCTTTCACACTGCTTCTGTCCACCCAATCTCACTTTCTATTCTATCCAGATTCCACCCACTCACTACCTAAATACATTTATCATGAATTCCTCATATCTTTTAATAATGACAATTTTATATTTCTGGCCTTTGCTTTGGACTCCACCACAAGTGGAATCATGTCTCCATCAACCCAATCAAACCCATTCACTATTTGCTCACATTGCAATGTTTCTTTCACCCTGACAGACGATGGAGTTTATGCTGCTTGATTGCAGTTCTTGCTTCCTGCCAGTAGATGTCACCTCACTCCAGTACAGTGAAGGTTACAAATTTGAGAGCACACAACAAGAAGTAATTGTTCACGTGACAGTGAACAGGTCCCTCTATTCCTGCACACTCTTTAGAACTGTGCCATTAAGTATATATTGCCTCTCCCTATTCCTTCTGCTAAAATGCATCACCTCACACTAGTCACTATTAAAATCCATCTGCACCTGTCTGCCCATTCTGCTAGCCTATCACTGTCTTGTTGCAGGTGGTTCATTTCATCCTCACTGTTTGCCACTTCTCCAAGTTTGGTGTTATCGGCATATTTTGAGATTCTACTCTATATTCCAAGATCCAAGTCATTTATCTGTAGCAAATAAAAAGCAGTGGTTCCAGCAGTGACCCTTGGGGAACAGCACTGTCGACAACCTTCCAGTCTGAGAATGAACCATTTATTACGACTTGCTGTTTTCTCTCCTTAAACCAATTTTCTATCCAATTGCACACTGAACCTCCTATTCCATGAACCTCAATCACCCTTTTATGTGTCGTTTCTTAAAATCCACATAAACAACATCCACTGCATTCCCTTCATAAACCTTCTCTGTTAGTTCATCAAAACATGCAGTTCGATTAGTCAAGCATGAACTCCCATGTATAAATCCATGCTCACTCTCCTCAATTAACTCAAACCTCTCCAAGTGACTGTTCATTTTTTCCCTGATTGTTCTTTCTAAAACCTTACCCACCACTGCTGTTAATCTAACTGGCCTGTAGTTAGCCGGACTGTCCTTGCACCCTTTCTTGAATAAGGGTGTCACATTTGCCACTGTTTAATCCTCTGACACCTCCCCCGTATCCAGGGAAGATTGGAAGATTATAGAAAGCCTTTCTGTTATCTGCATCCACATTTCCTTTCGCAATCTGGGATGAAAGCCATCCGGACCAGGTAATTTATCTTCCTGAAGCATAACCAGCCTTTTCAGTACCTCCCTCTCTCAATTTGTACCCTCTCCATTGCCTCTACACTCTCCACTTCTACTGATATTTTGTCAAATTCCACTTCCTTAGTGATCATTGATACAAGGTTTAACTAGATTAACTAGATTAACATTGCCCTGCAGCTCTAAGTATATATTACCCTCTTTGTCCCTAATGGGGCCCACTTCACCGCTTACTACCTGCTTATTATTTATAAACTGCTTGAAGATTTTTGGGTTCCCTTTCATGTTGACTGCCATTCTATTCTCGTAGAGATAGAGAATAAGCTAAATATGGAAGATATAAATATTTCCCATCCTTGGGTGAGGTGGAATTTTTTTATGCTGTGAGTGGTAATGTCCTGACTCACGAGTGTGGTGGAAGCAGAGACAATCAATGATTTGAAAAGGAAATTGGATGGATACTTGAAGCAAAGGAACTTGCAGGAGGAAAGGGATCGAGCAGGTGAGTGAAACTGAGTAGCTGGCTCCGATAATTGCTGCAGTCACTGCGATCCCCCTTAATTTTGTCCAAGGTGACAATGTTTGCTTCACGCATGTTTTGAGCCCTTGTTGAGCTGGACTATGCAGGGCTCACTGTCCAGTTCCTCCATGACAGGGAAGTCTTGAATGGCACTGAGAGCTACTTCAGTGACAATGTTCTCCGTTATGTAGAGTTCAAGGTAATGCTCCACTCACCTTTCCATCTGCTTGTTAGGTTCAGTGATGATCACCCATGTCTTTGTCTTCAAAAGGTGCTGATTTAGTTACTACTGGGTCCATTGCTTTCTTAATTCCTTCATAAATCCCTCTAGCATGCCCGGATTCATCAGCAGAGTTTTAACCAGTATTGATTGGTGCAGTGCCGAGCAGTCTGCAGAGACTTGTTTCTGGCTGCTCTGAGATCATCTAGATGTGGTTTGCTGGGGACTTGTTTGTAGTTCATGAGGGTTCTCTTCTTAGTTACAGTAACTGACTCCATTTAAGTCCAATAAGCCTCAAACCAGTCAGCATTCCTCCCATCTCTTTTCCCATACACAGTGAGTGCAGAGTTATAGATGGTGGTGTGCAGCTGATTCCACTTTGACACCGCACTGAGACCTTGAGCATTGTTGTCTGAAAGAGCCTGATCGAGGATGTTGAGGAACTCCTGGGTCCTTTCTGGATCAATGGTTCGGCAAGTGTTGATCAGAAGACGACCTTTCTTCATGGATGGATGAAGCTTCCTTGTCTGAAGCCTGACCTTGTTACACACCAGGGAGTGGTCAGTGTCACAGTCAGCACTGTGATAGCTGCGAGTGATGAGGACACTGCTGAGGGTGGTATGTCTGGTGATGATAAGGTCTAGCTGGTGCCAATGGCATGATCTCGGATGTCTCCAGGACACCTTGTAGCACAGCTTGACCTGGAAGTAGCTGTTCATCACACAGAATCCATGGTGACAGCATAGCTCCTGCAACCTCTGTCCATTTTCGTTCATCTTGCCAATCCCCTGGTGCTCTATGCACATTGGCAAAGCTGTGTAGTCAGTGTCCAAGCTTGTGTTGAAGTCTCCTAGAAGGTACAGTCCCTCAGTGCTGGGAATTCTTCTGATGGCAGTGTCAAGTGTCACATAGAATTGATCCTTGACATCTGGGGTGGAGGTGAGTGTCGGGACATAGATGCACATGAGATTACCTGGGCCCATGCTTGTTGACAAGTGAAGAGTAAGAAGTCTCTCTGAGCCTACTGTGAGTGGTTCACTCATCTCAAGTGGCGTGTATTTTACTGTGAAACCCACTCCATGCTCACGAGTTGCCTCTTGGGCTTTCCCCTGCCAGAAGAAGGTGTAGTGTTTCTCTTTGAGGGATCCACTTTGAACGAGTCTAGTTTCTTGCAGCACAGCAATGTCCACATTGAGCCTTGTGAGTTCCTCGTCGATCACAACTGTCTTGTGTGTGTCATCAACCTGCAGAAGGTTGTCGGTAAGGCCAGGACACATGGTCCTTAGATTCCAGCTTGTGATGCGAAGGACTGGTGTCTTCTTTGTTGAATTTGTTTTTCTTGGTGCATAGATTATCAATCCGTCTGTTCAGAGATGACTCTCCAAGCTCCAAGCACCCATTGAAGCAAGCAGGTCGTGGCTTCACAGCACCAAACTGACTGGGGGCTGCCCAGCTTGGAGTGAATGGTAGCTATCCAATGAGACACTAAGAGCTCTCTCACTGTCCGAAGTAACCCCTGGCGCTCATACTCTGCACCAATTGAATGAGAGCTTATAATCAGTAACTGTTTATTCCCGGGTGGTGCCAATGTTTAACCACGAAGCTGGAGTGTCCTCTCCAGGGCACAGGCCTGGGCAAATAGTATGGAGACCCTGAGCATCAGGACCCCCTCTCAGCATTGCTCGTATTGTCCAAAGGAAAGGAAAAACCAGTACTGTTTGGTACCAGCTCTACTGCAGGAGTTGCTGGAAAACTGCCTGATAAGTAACCGCCTCCAGGACTCCACTCCGGATTTACTGTCCAGGTTTACTCCCTCAGCCTTCTGATTTATTTATTTAGAGATAAGTACTGAAACAGGCCCTTCCAGCCCACCGAGTCAGTATCGACCAGCAACCACCCATTTATACTAATCCTACATTAATCCCATATTCCTACCACATCCCCTCAATTCGCCTCCCACCTCCCTACACTGGGGGCAATTTACAATGGCCAATTTACCTATCAATCTGCAAGTCTTTGGCTGTGGGAGGAAACCGGAGCACCCGGCAGAAACCCACGCTGTCACAGGGAGAACTTGTAAACTCTGCACAGGCAGTACACAGAATCAAACGTGGGTCACTGGAGGTGTGAGGCTGCGGTGCTAACCACTGCGCCACTGTGTCTTCTCGAGACACCCCTTGAGAAGTGAGACTTTTTGCCCAGAGATGGGGCTCTGTTTCTTGGCATCAGGATGGAACCACACACCAGTGGGTCTGTATGACATGCACAAGGATATCACACACTGCCCCATCTCTGGTACAGATCAGAGTCAGACACTGAACAGAGTGCAACCCACAAGGACATCACAACCTTCCTGCTCTCTGGGACAGGTCAGTGTGATACACCAAACAAACAGCACCCCACAGGGACCTCATAAATGCCACATCCCTGTGACAGATCAAGGTCAGACACTGCAAATATTGCAACCACAGGAACATCACAAATTGCCCCATCCCTCGGACAGCTCGGGGTCTGACATTGAACATATTGCAACGACAAGGACATTACTGTATAACTCCCTCCATTCTGAAAAACAAGCATTCACCCTACTTTTTACCCTGCAGCCAATTTTGGATCCACACTGCCACTGCCCCTTTAATCCCATCTGCTTGAATTTTGTTAACAATTCATAGAGAGATGCAAAACTGAAACAGGCCCTACGGCCCACTGAGTCTGTGCTGATCAACCACCACCCATTTATAGTAATCCTACACCATAATCCCATATTCCCTACCACATCCCCACCATTCTCTTACCTACACTCGGAGCAATTCACAACAACCAATTTACCTATCAGCCTGCAGTCTTTGCTTGTGGGAGGAAACCGGAGCACCCAGCAGAAACACACACAGTCACAGGGAGAACTTGCAAACTCTGCACAGGCAGGACCCAGAACTGAACCTGGGTTGCGAGAGCTGTGAGGTTGCAGTGCCAACCACTGTGCCATTGTGCTGCCCCAAGTCTAGTTTATGGTACCTTTTCAAACACAATTTTGATGTCCAGACACGTACCATTAACCTCACCACCCTCGTCAACTCTCTCTGAAACTTCATCAAAGAAATTAATTCATTAATTATTTCAGACACAATCTTCTGTTAACCAATCTGTACTGGCTGTCATTTATTAGCCCATGTTCGACCAAGTGACAGTTAATTTCCTCCTGGATAATTGTCTCTAAAAGTTTCCCCACCACCGACATTAGACTAATTGGTCTGTAGTTCCTGGGTTTATCTCTCTTTTTAAACAGGGCTGTAATATTCACAACCCTTGCAGACTTATCTTTTAATTCTGGAAAGTCTATTGCAGACAATCACTTTGGGCATGACTTTAACCAATTAAAGCAACAGGATACTTGATTAATAAGTCCAGAACTTTTATTGAGAGTAAAATAGTACTTAATAATTGGAAGTAAAATTATCTTGAACAAACTTGGGGAATATAACTTTCCAGCTCTAGCAGGTGTGTGGACTGGTCGAGCTTGGTCTCAGAGTGTCACGGTCCTCTTTGTCCAGTCTAGATCCCTCATCAGGTGGAGAACTTGGTCGATGATCTGAGCCTTTACCCCTGAGGTTTTCTAGTGTTCCTGCACACTGATACCTTACAAGATCCCTACTTTTAACCCCTGGATGGCCATCACACTACCATGTAAAATAATAATTGGTCCAAGCTGTTGCTAGGTACATTTAATTTGTTCTTAATAATGTCTTCCACTAACAGCCACCTGTCCTCAGAATCTCAGACATGAGTACAATGGAGTGGTTACACACTGTCTCCCCATCTGATCTGAAACAAGTTTCCTATTCATTAAATCTAGACTCTTGAAGGTCACAATGTGACATACCATGGGTTTTATCAGGGGTCCGAGAAAGGTCCATTGTTTGAATAAATTTCGCTGAAACTGCCCTTTCCCAGAAAGACACAGAAACTCACAGTAATTAGATTGAACAAACTTTAAATGAAAACCCATTCTCTCTAAAATGTTCATTGATTCATTAATTATAACTCAATCAAGGTTCATTACTTTTACAATAATCTGTTTTTAAAAAAAAAAGACAGAGGCGCAAGTGGAGAGCCAACTGTGCAACAGCCCCAACAAACAAATTTCTTGCAGCACCTGTGGAAGAGCCTGTCACTCCAGAATTGGCCTTTATAGCCACTCCAGGCGCTGCTTCACAAACCACTGACCACCTCCAGGCGCGTATCCATTGTCTCTCGAGATAAGGAGGCCCAAAACAAAGAAAGAAAGAATCTGTTTTATGATGGGTAGCTACTCATTAATTATACAGGATATAAACGTTAGTATTGAACACAAAATGGTTCCTTTGGTCATGTGTTAATTATAAAATGGCTTTCTTAACCTTGTTAGTTATGACAATGGATACATTATAAAAATGGTCAAGTTAAACTAAGATCGAACTACCCAAGCTTACCTCCATCCTCCAGTCCTCTGGCATCATTCCCAAATTCAAGGAGGATTGAAAGATTGTGGTTCGAGTCTCCGCTATTTCCACTCTTACTTCCCTCAGCAACCCAGGATGCAGCCCATCCAGACCGGGTGACCTGTAGACAGGTGTGAGCACTGCTAACCTTGTAATTGTCTCCTCTTTATCTATTTTCATCTCCTCCAAATTCTCCACTTCCTCCTCCTTTCCTGTGACATTTGCAGCACCCGCTTGTTTTGTGATGACAGATGAAATGTACTTAATTAGTACCTCAGCCACACCCTCTGCCTCCACAGGATCTCCTAATTGACCCACCCTTTCATTGACTGTCCATATGTTGGTAAAAGACTTCAGTGTTCCCAGTTAGGTGACCCGCTAATCTTTTCTCATACATCTTGCTGATCTCATTTCCTTTTTCAGCTCTCCTCTGCACTTTCTGTATTCTGCTTGTTTCTCTACTGCATACGAGTCCTCACATGATTTCTCAGTGAATGGTTTTTGAACTATTTTGTAAAAGGATTGAGTTTTGTAAATTTCTCCCCAGCTCCCCTCATGGTCAGGCAGAAAGTTTAACTGCTGTGTTTTCAAACAGCAACAGCTTTATTTGAAAAGCCATTTTGACAGGATTCCGGGTTTTAATCCAGTCACAAATCTTGTTCTGATGTCTTGTGGCTCCAGCTGTCACATGATCTGTCAGAGGATGACCTCATAATTGACCCAGTCATGGAGCTGTGGGTTGATGTTTAAATTGTTTCAAAATAATTTTCCAGAAGGACAATCAAAATGAATCGATATACAAAAGGTAGATTTTGTGAAATTGTGCTCCCAGTGGAAATTCCTGCAGAGTCTGCTGGTTTTCATATCCCCAATTCCCCACAGGAAGCTCTGTGCTCGGAGTCTGTATTCATTACATCAACATTATACAGAATCATTTCATGGGAGACCCCAGTGTGAATTGTAGACAGGTGGGCCAGTTTTAACTTTCAAAGTAACACAGAAGCAAAATACTGCAGATACTGGAAATCTGAAATAAAAACAGAAAATACTGGAAATACTCAGCAGGTCTGGCAGCATCTGTGGAGAGAGAGACAGAGTTAACGTTTCAGATCTGTGATCTTTCATCAGAACTGAGCTGAAATTGTCTGAGGGACTGAGATTGTGGAATCAATTTCAGGGTCAAAGACATTGTACTTGGTAAGGATAGGAAAATGGAGATTATTAAGTACAGTGCAAAAATATAGATGCTTTTACATTATTTTAATCAAAATTGATTTAAACTTTGTGCTCATGAATCCTATCTTTTGATCACAATGACACTGATAACAATGGAAAAAGCAAGATTTGCATTTCACGACTTTTCAAGTGCAGTCACACAACAGTACAATAGAGTACTCCACAATAAAGATGTATAAGATTCCCACCACACAACTGCCAGACGATGACCATCCCAAACAAGAGAGAATCTAACCATCTCCCTTTGACATTCAATGGCATTACCATCGCTGAATCCCCCACTCTCAACAACCTGGGGGTTACCATTGAGCAGAAACTGAACTCCAGTAGCCATATAAATATTATGGCGACAAGAGCAGGTCAGAGACTAGGAATCCTGCGGCAAGTAACTCACCTCCTGACTCCCCAAAGCCTGTACACTAGTCAGGAGTGTGATGGAATACTCTCCACTTGTCTGGCTGGGTGCAGCTCCAACAATACTCAAGAAGCTCAACAGGACAAAGCAGCCCGCTTGATTGGCACCCCATTTACAACATTCTTGCCCTCCATCACTGGCACACAGTGGCAGCAGTGTGTACCATCCACAAGATGCACTGCAGCAATGTGCCAAGGCTCCTTAGACAGCACCTTCCAAACCCATGACCTTTATCACCTAGAAGGACAAGGGCAGCAGATGCATGGGAACACCACAACCTGCAAGTTCCCCTCCAAGCCACACACCATCCTGAATTGTAACTGTATCACCGTTCCTTCACTGTTGCTGGGTCAAAATCCTGGAACTCTCTTCATAACAGCAGCACAGGGACTGCAGTGGTTCAAGAAGGCAGCTCAGCACCACCTTCTCAAGGCAATTAGGGATGGATAATAAATGCTGGCCGAGCCAGCGACACCCACCTCCCATGAATGAATCAAAAAAATGATAATATCCTGTAATCCTCCAAAGTAGAAAATACAGATGGAAATGTAAAATAATAAAACACAGTCAGCATGGATTTCATAAAGAAAGACTTGATGAACCTTATCTTTGAAAAATCAACAGCAAGAGTAATATAGCAGATGTAGAAGAGTTTAATTTAATAAAGCCTCATCCGTTTATGTGCTTGAACCATCAAAATGTGGGTGAACAAACAAGCACACTAACTGACAGAGCTGCATGTTGCTCTTTCTAAATTACCCTAAAGTAGGGTGTTAATGAGTTAAAGCTTCAGTTTGCTGCAACCAGAATAGCCATTGTCCACTATCAGTTTTACTTTTATAAATAAAGGGTGGAACATTCATTGTGAATCTATAGAAACAGTCTGGTCCTGCACACTGCAGTCACATCCACGTCATCACCAACCAGCTCTCCTATAATTGGTGCAGTTATTTGACTTTGCCCCATTCGCTCCATGGAATTACTTTTAAAAGATTTTAAATTACAAGCAGCTTTGTTAATGTTCAGCCTTTGAGAAGAAATCATTCCCTGGCCACAGTGGAGAGAGCATTGAATATAAAACAGTAGACTACCAGGTAACACAGTGAAAGCTGATCAGCTAATCTATAATTACTGACATTTCTTATTTTTGCTCTTGCTATTTGGTTTTTCATCATTTTCAGCTCCTGACTGTGGATATTATTGTGATTAAATGTGAAAAGATGCACTGTGTCTCAGCCCCGGTATATTGGCTATTTCTCTGTACAGGGCTGTATCCACTCAGATACAGACAGTGTTTCTCCCTCACTCAACTTTCCAGCCCTGACGGTGCAGAAAGCGCTGCTCAAAGTTACACATTCTCACTGTTTACAGTTGTTTAGTGAGAGATTATTAACATATCCTTCTGCAGCGCTGCCTCGGTTAATAACAGCAGATCGAAGACACATTTCAGATACAGAAACAGACGCATCAATTATTCACTCTTTCCCAGAGTGAGTGAGGCCGGGACAAGCAGCAACATTCCGGCCCCACACTCTGCAATTACCCAGCACCAGCGGAAAGCAGTGAATACAGATTCAATCAGTGGGTTAATGTCCATTACAGGGATGCAAGATTCCACAGCCCAGGACAAACATCCCCATACACCGAGAACAAGCTCAGGAAAACCCGGGGGAGTTAATATCCCAATCACTGAGCATTCCAGTAACATTGAAGAAGTTCCAGAACTGAGTGAACCTTTCAAAGTACAGAAGTGATGACGAGGTCAAAAAGGTCTGAACAGTTGAGGTGACTGAGCGGTTTCAGCTTCTCTGTTCAGGTTGCAGCTTTCACTGGAGGCATGTGTTTAAATCCCACTTCTGACAACTTGATTTTCAGTTACTTTGCAGAGCTTCCTTGAAGGTTTGAGGTAGAGTAAATACAGAGGAACTGTTTCTAACTGCTGAATGGTCAATAACCGAAGGTTACAGATTTAAGGTGATTCACAAAACCAGAAGGAACATGAGGAAAAATTCCTTTCTGCAACGTGTGGTTAGGATTTCAGTCATGTGGATAGATTGGAGAAGCTGGGGTTGTTCTCCTTGGAGAGGAGATTTGATAGAGGTGTTCACAATCATGAGGGGTCGTGACAGACCCGATAGAGAGAAACTGTTGGGAGAAGGACTGAGACTCAGGTAAAAGCTGTGGCTCAGTTGGTCACACTCACCTCGAAATCACAAGCTTCTGGGTTCAGATTTCACAGCTGACACTCCAGTGCAGCACTGAGGGTGTTGAAGGTGCTGCCTTTCAGGTGTGATGTTAAACCAAGACCTGGTCTGCATGTTTGGGTGAATGTAAAAGATCCCATGCTGCAATTTCAAACAAGTGAAGAGCAAGTATTTTATTTTTATTGAGAGCTACAGCACTGAAACAGGCCCTTCAACCCACCTTGTCTGTGCCGACCAACAACCACCCACTTGTACTAATCCTGCAGTAATCCCATATTATCTACCTCCACTAGGGGCAATTTACAACAGCCAATTTACCTATCACCTGCAAGGGAGGAAACCGGAGCACCCGGCAAAAACCCACATGGTCACAGGGAGAACTTGCAAACTCCGCACAGGCAAAACCCAGAGTCGAACCTGGGCCCTTGGAACTGTGAGGTTGCAGTGCTAACCATTGCACCACCCCTGGTGTTATGATCAATATTTGCCCCTCAATCAGATCAGTTAGACATTATCACATTGCTGTTTGTGAATACCAGCTGCTGCATTTCTGACATTGCAACAGTGATTACACTTCAAAAGTATTTCATTGTCTACAAAGTGCTTTGATATTTCAAGTGGTCTTGAAAGGTGCTGTATAAATGCAAGTCTTTTCTTTCTTTATCACAACACATTGCAGTGTAAAAAATGGTTCTTCATGTCACCTCTGGTTCTTCTGCCAATCACCTGATATCTGTGTCCTCTGCTTGCTGACCCTTTTACCACTGGAAACAGTTTCTCCTTATTTAAAATATTGAAAACCTTCATGATTTTGAACAAATGTGTCAAATCTCTTCTGAATTTTCCCTGCTGCGATGAGATCAACCCCAGCTTCTCCAATCTCTCCACATAACTGAAATCCCTCACCCTGCTACCATTGTGGTAAATCTCTTTTTTATTCTTTCATGGGATGTGGGCACTGCTGACACAATGTGATTCCTGTCAATGCAGCGGTCTGCTGACATCATCGGACTGTGCCAAGCTGCGCATAGGCACAGCTACATCTTGCCAGGATTAAGTGGCACATGCGCAGGATGATGTCATTGCACAGCGCCAACGTCATCGCATATCTGCGCCTGGTCCATCTTCGCACATGTGCGCTAAAGCGTCATCGGGTATCCAGCCCCTCACTCAGCTAGAGGAAGCGGCTGAATAGGAGACTTTGAGGCTGGAGCTCTCCCCCCTCGGCAACTCGCTCCAGGCCTCGACGCTTCCTCCCCTCAGCCGCTCGCTCCACACCTCGATGCTCCCCTGGACAATTGTTCCCCACCCGCGTCATCCAGCTCTATGGCCGCTTGCTCTCTGCCCCCCAACCCCTGCTCCAGCCGCTAGCTCTAGGCCGTGCCACTTCCCTCCTCTAGGCCACTCACTACTCGCTCCTACGTCACACTTTGCAGCCCACCTTACTTCTTCGGGAGGCGCGTGGAGACTGGACAAACATGGGAGCAAGGAGCCGAGAGAAGGGAAGCAGCGCGGCCTCGAGCTAGTGGCTGGAGGGGAGGGGGTTGGTGGGGAGTGAGCGAACGACTGGAGAATGGGGTGACATGATCGGGAGACAATCGGCCAGGGAAGTAGTGGGGGGGGAGCAGCGAGGTCTGGAGCGAGCGACTGTGGAGGGTGGAAGCGGCCGGTGCGAAGGAGGGGGAGAAAGCGAGTTGTGCCACCTAGTGGTTGCATTGTCAGCAAACGCAGCCTTTATTGTCCATCCTTAATTGCCCTTGAGAAGGTGGTGGTGAGCCGCCTTTTTGGAGCTGCTGCAGTCCATGTGTTGTACGTAAACCCACATTGCTGTTAGGAAGGGAGTTCCAAGATTTTGATCCTGTGACAGTGAAGGAATGGTGATATAGTTCCCAGTCAGGACAGTGTGTAACTTGGAGGGGAGCTTGCAGATGGTGGTGTTCCCATTCATCCAATGCCCTTCTAGGTGGTCGAGATTGGGGGTTTGGAAGGTGCTGTCGAAGGAGGCTTGGTGAGTTGCTGCAGTGCATCTTGTAGATGGTACACACTGCTTCCACTGTCCACTGGTGGTGCAGGAAGTGAATATTTAAAGTAGTGGATGGAGTGCTGATCAAGTGATCTGCTTTATCCTGGATGGTGTTGAGTTTCTTTGGTGTTGTTGGAGCTCCACTCATCCAGGCAATTGGGGAGTATTACATCACACTCCTGACTTGTGCCTTGTAGATGGTGGACAGGAGGTGAGTTACTTGCAGCAGAATTCCCAGCCTCTGACCTGCTCTTGTAGCTACGGTATTTATATGACTGATCCAATTCAGTTTCTGCTCATCGGTAACCCCCCACGGATGTTGATTGTGAAGGATTCAGCAATGGTAATGTCATTGACTGTCAAGGGGAGATGGTTAGATTCACTCTTGTTGGAAATGGTCATTGCCTGGCATTTTTGTGGCGTGCATGTTACTTGCCACTTATCAGTCCTAGCCCAATCTTGCCGAGGTCTCTCTACATGTGGACACGGACTGCTTCAGTATCTGAGGAGTTACTAATGCAACTGAACATTTTGCAATCATCAGTGAACATTTCCACTTCTGACCTTATGATGGAAGGAAGTTTATTGATGAAGCAACTGAAGTCGGTTGGGGCCTAGGACACTACCCTGAGGAACTCCTGAGCGATGTCTGGTACTGAGATGATTGGCCACCAACAACCAGCACCATATTCCTTTGCGCAAGGTATGACTCCAACCAGTGGAGATTTTTTTCTTTGATTGCCATTGACTTCAATTTTGCAAGGGCTCCTTGATGCCCTTGGCAAGAGCAGTCACTGTCACCTCACCTCACCTCCTGAATTCAGCTCTTCTGTCCATATTTGGGCCAGTGCCATAATGAGGTCAGGAACTAAGTGGCCCTGGCGGAACCCAAAATGAGCATTGGTGAGTAGGTTATGGCTGTGTAAGTGCTGCTTGATAGCACTGTCAATGACACCTTCCATCACTTTACTGATGATCAAGAGGAGGCTGATCAGGCAGGAATTGACCGGGTTGGATTTGTCCTGCCTTTTGTATACAGAACATACCTGGGCAATTTTCCACATTGCTGGGTAGATGCCAGTGTTGTAGCTTGGCGGGCGGCGTGGCTAGTTCTGGAGCACAAGTCTTCAGCACTGCAGCCAGGATGTTGTCAGTATCCAGAGCCTTCAGCCATTTCTTGATATCATGTGGAGTGAAGTGGATTTAGCTGAAGATTGGCACCTGTGGTGCTGGGGACCTCAGGAGGAGGCCGAGATTGATCATCTACTTGGCACTTCTGGCTGAAGATGGTTGCAAATGATTCAACCTTGTATTTTGCACTGATATACTGGTCTCCCCTATCATTAAGGATGGGGATATTTGTGGAGCCTCGTCCTCCTGTTAATTGTTTAATTATCCACCACCATTCAGGACTGGATGTGGCAGGACTGCAGAGCTTTGATCTGATCTGTTGGTTGTGAGATCACTCAGCTCTGTCTATTGCATGCTGCTTCCGCTATATGACATGCAAGTAGTCCTGTGTTGTAGCTTCACTCATTTTTAGGTCTGCTTGGTGCTGCTCCTGACATGCCCTCCTGCACACTTCATTGAACCACTATTTCTCCCTTGGCTTGATGGTAATGGTAGAGTGAGGGATATGTCAGGCCATGAGGTAACATATTGTGTTTAAATACAATTCTGCTGCTGCTGATGGCCCACAGTGCCTCATGGATGCCCAGTTTTGAGCTGCCAGATCTGTTCATTTCTTCCCTCAGATATAATTGAAAAAAACATTCTGAAGAAATGCATGAACTAAATAAAAAGGAGAGAGAAATAAATACTGACAAAATAGATGGCAGCATTTGGAAGGTAAAAAGATTTCAGTTTTATTACTGATGAGTGAGGAATATATCACACTTTGGGGCTTCTGGAAGTGGATTTACTGATAGTCTGGGGAATTGATAGGAAACTGCTTCATAGTTGGTGGAACAAATTCCCGCCCTTGGGGTGGAGCCAACAGCTGCATCCGTCCAATAACAGACAGAGTCGAAGTACTGTATCAGGCCTTGTTAGCTCAGTTGGTAGAGCATGAGACTTTTAATCTCAGGGTCTTGGATTTGAGACCCTTGTTGTGTGGTTGTTCTTCCCTTTTTCAGTCTTCATCAGCAGAGAGTTGAAGGAGTGTTTGAAATTAAATTCAACAACATCACCAGATTTCAACTACTCCCACCCCCCGCCCCCTCCCAGTGTTGTTGACAGGACACTCAACCTCTGCCTGCCCCCTTCCCCTCCCTCCCAGAACTGCGACAGGGTGCCCCTTGTCCTCACTTTCCACCCCACCTGCCTCCACATCCAAAGGATCATCCTCCACCATTTCCTGCACCTCCAGCGTGATGCCACCACAAAACGCATCCTCCCATCCCCTGTCAACATTGTGAAGGGATTGTCCCCTCCGTGACACCCTGGTCCACTCCTCCATTACCCCCGATACCTTGTCCCCTTCCCAAGGCACCTTCCCATGCAATCGCAGGAGATATAATACCTGCCCTTTTCCCTCCTCTCTGCTCATTAGCTAAAGCCCCAAACACTCCTTTTAGGTGAAGCAGCGATTTACTTGTACTTCTTGCAATTATGTATACTGTATTCACTGCTCACAATGCGGTCTCCTCTAAACTGGAGAGACCAAACGCAGATTAGGTGGAACACCTCTGCTCAGGCCGAAAGCATGACCCTGAGCTTCTGGTTGCTTGCCATTTCAACACTCCCCCCTGCTCTCATGTCAACATTTCTGTCTTTGGTCTGCTCCAGTGTTCCAGTTAAAATCAACGCAAGCTCGAGGAGCAGCACCTGACCTTTTGATTCGGCACTCTACAGCCTTGTGAATTGAACATTGTGTTCAATAACATCAGAGCATGACTGGTGTCAGGCAACCACAAGCATTAACACACTCTTTGCCTTTGTCCCAGGACAGCTTTGTTATTTAATCTCTCCTGCCCTCTGCCCTATCAAACACCTTCCCCTTTGTTCTCTCCCATATGCCCCTCCCCTTCACTTGTTTAAAACCTAATTCTTTTCTAACCAGTGTCAGTTCTGATGAAAGGTCACAGACCAGCACAGTGTTGCAGTGGTTAGCACCGCCATCTCGCAGCTCCAGGGACCTGGGTTCGATTCCTGGTACAGCCTGTGTTGAGTTTGCAAGTTCTTTCTGTGTCTGAGTGGGTTTTCTCCGGTTTCTTCCCACAAGCCAAAAGACTTGCAGGTTGACAGGTAAATTGGCCATTATAAATTGTCAGTAGTACAGGTAGGTGGCAGGGAAATATAGAAACAGGTGGGGATATTTGGTAGGAATATGGGATTAGTGCAGGATTAGTATAAATGGGTAGCTGATGTTCAGCACAGACTCGGTGGGCCGAAGGGCCTGTTTCAGTGCTGTATCTCTAATCTAATCTAACCAGAAACATTAACTCTGTTTCTCTCACCACAGATGCTGCCAGAGCTATTGAGTATTTCCAGCACTTTTTGTTTTTATTTCAGATTTCCAGCATCTGCAGTATTTTGCTTTTATTGTGTCAGAAAGTCTTTCCTTGATTCAGGACTCTTACCTCTCTCCAGAATCTCTCTGCTAAAGATTGAACTTTATCTCATTTCACTCACAGCTCAGGGTCAGTGTGGCACAGTGGGACTTCTGGCTGTCTCCCACTTCACAATCCATCAGTACTGAGAAAACAATGGGGAATATTACTCACATGTTGTGTTCTGTAACTTTTTACAAACACTTCAATGTATATATTGTCTTCCAAAGCAGTGACAGAATGGTGGCTTTAGTGTGTTGTTGAAATAGCTTTGTTGAGTTCGTGCTGTACTAACAGTTAAACAGTTCTTGGTTCAATCCCAGGTTTTGGCACTTTCAACCTCTCCTGTGTCTTTTTCTTTGGCTCCAATTGTCAAGCTGCATGATTTACTCTGAAATTAGCACCAGAGAACCAAGGCACCAGCGAGCATGAGGAGCTGAAATTAGCACAGATCAAATCCACTTAATATTTCTGACTGAAGATGGTTGCAAATGCTTCAGCTTCATCTTTTGCACTGACGTGCTCAGCACCACCATCATTGAGGATGTGAATGTTTTTGGAGCCTCCTCATCTGGTTAGTTATTTAATTATCCACCACCATTCACGACTGGATGTGGCAGGACTGTGGAACTGTGATCTGATCCTGAGGGAGATATCCGTGCGTGGAGTGGCGGGATGTATGGAGAGTGATCCTGACAAGGGTGTCCGAGACTGGAGTGGAAGCTTTCCGTGGAGGTGCAGGAGTAGGCCATTCAGCCCCAGTGTTTTATAAAGGTTTAGCATAACTTATTTGCTTTTACTCTATGCCTCTATTAATAAAGCCAAGTGTCCTGTTTGCTCTTCGCAACCTTTTCAAACCTTGATCAAAAAAGATTGGTGTACATTGTCTCATTCTTCCTCCCAAACTGTATCACTTCACAATTCTCTGTGTAAAATTTTATCTGTTGTGTGAAAGCCCATTTTACCAGTGTGTTTAGGTTCCTCTGAAGTGTGTTACTGTCACTGGCATAGGACGAAATTCACGAGCATTCTTTGATGCTATCTCCATGGAAAGAGCAATCTTACACACTAGCTCAAATTGGGATTTTGTGTGTTTAGTATCTTTTCTCATCCACCAATATAAGCACAAATCTGTCTCATAATGTACGGTCTAAGAATGTGCCAATGTTGCAATGTGGTGATAAATTCTTCAGTGTCACAATGTACTCACCAACTGTTTCACTACTTTTCTGATTTCTGGATCCAAGTTTGCAGCTTTCCGCGATCTCTAGTGGCTTAGGGTTGAGCCTCACTTCAACGAAGAAACGGAAAATTATGATTTAAAGATTACACTGTCAAGCATTCACATCTCTGTCTTCCCCTGAACTTCGAGTTCAAATTTGTTTGTGACGTTGAGTCACACGTTAAGACAGCACAGTCGTTGTCTTCGTGAAGGAATTGATTTGGGAATGGCTGTTTGAAACTGTCCCTTCTTGCGCAGAAATTCAGTGCAAATACTTAATCACTCACAATTTCCTTGAGAGAAATTTGTTCACAATCGCATTCGACACGGAAACTGCCTCAGCATTAATCTCACTGAAGCAGAATGTGACCGTGTTGTATGTTTCAGAATGTTGGTGCCGTTATTTGTCGCTTTTAACCGAGACTGGGAGACAGGGCAAGGTTCATCCGATTTTGGAATATATTATCATTCAGGAGGAAGAAAAATCAACAGGAACCAAATAAGAAAACCCAGTCTCCAGATTTGAGAATCTGTAGATCCGCTTTGGGAAAGTGAATCAGAGCAGAATGAAGGGTGAACAGTCCAACTGCCCAGAAGAGATGAAGACACAGCTCAGTCAACACATTCCCCTGGTTTATGATGCTGGAACATTCCTCACACAGAAATGATTCAACCCAATGACAAACATTCTTACAGCTGATAATTTATGCTACTGATTTAAGGGCTGTCTCATGTGGTTACCGAGTGATGATGAGAAGATATTAAACTTTGTTCTATTCAATCCAGCTGTGATGAAGTTTGAATTTTTCTACCTGTTATAAACAGTATTTGAAGGGTCTCGGTAACAATGTTCAGTGTTGATGAGAGTGGGGTCTGGGTGAGAAGCTGCTGAGTGTGACAGGGTCAGGACTGGATGCAGGAAGTTCTCTGACAGTCTCCCTCTATCTCTCTAATGGGTTTGAGTTGATTTACGACTGGTAGATTTTATTTTACTTTTCTTATTTAGAGATACAGCACTGAAACAGGCCCTTCGGCCCACCGAGTCTGTGCCAACCAGCAACCACCCATTTATACTAATCCTACATTAATCCCATATTCTCTACCACATCCCCACCATTCTCCTACCACGTACCTACACAAGGGACACTTTCCAATGGCCAATTTATCTATCAACCTGCAAGTCTTTTGGAGGTGGAAAGAAACCAGAGCACCCGGCGGAAACCCACACAGACACAGGGAGAACTTGCAAACTCCACACAGGCAGTACCCAGAACTGAATCCTGGTCGCTGGAGCTGTGAGGCTGCGGTGCTAACCATTGCGCCACTGTGCTGCTGTTGGTGTTTTGATAAATGAAGGAAGTTCCCTCCACCCATTTTTTTTGGACAGACAGTGTGGTATAAGGATGTAAAGGGTTAATGCTGAAGATAGTGGGATCAACCCCTCCCACTGTCAGAGTGATGATGTAAAAGTCACATGAGATGAAGTTTGGGAGAAGAGAGAGCAGCACCAAGGATATTGTGTAAATTAGAAAATAGTTCTTAGTTCTTTCAGCAGGAACTGTGTCCAGAAATTATCGAGAACCTCACAATTTTATTATTCAGGAATAGGAACACAGATATTAATTCCAAGTGACATTTCTGGGACCAATTAACAAAAAAAGTAGAGAATAATATTGCTCACTGATTGAAATCCCCCAGTGAGGAGACAGTTAAACAGGTGATCTGTTGGGGCATCCTTCGATCCAAGGTTTCAGCAACATTTAATCTCCAGTTTTGGTGAAATTCTCTGTTATTTGCAATTTTTTTTATCAGCTTTGATGGGCGAGTGAAAAAACTGAAAAAATTGAACAGTTCCATCCTTTCTTTTCTTCCTTCTTCTCTTCTTTCCATCAGTTTCTCTTTTCTGTCCCAGATCAATATAATGATGAGAATCCCAATTTAATCTGCTGTTTCTGGTGTTTTATCCATTCCAATTAAAATTTCAACATTCCAATCAAATCTATTTGTTATTCCACAGTGTCTCTCCATGTGTTTTATTCTGTTGTCTTCTCTCACAGTCTGTTTGATGATCAATGTTACATCTCACTCTCTGTTCTGGTGAAGATCAGAAGCAGTGATATCTGTTTACACCACCCGACAAGTCGGCCTGAGGCTGTGCCTCGCTGATCATGTGGAGTTAAAGCAATTCTTCCAGTCAGTAAGTTCAGTTTTCATTTCATGAGAAATTCGGTCATCATGACTTCGTCAGTGATCTAATGGTTCAGGTGTCTGAGTGATGTTAATCATGATGTGATGAAATGATTGTATGTTCCAGTCTTTCCGTGGTGGGTTTTCACACTGAGTAGAAACGTGTTGGACATGGTCTGGAAATGTTTCACACCGCTCCATTCCCAACTTCATTTACTGACAGAAGATATATTTCCATCATTACACAGAGGGCTGCACAGCCAGAAGCTGTGCTGAAGGTGACAGCTATGTTTATTCAACTGACAAGGTGGCCGAGAGGTTAAGGCGATGGACTGCTAATCCATTGTGCTTTGCACACGTGGGTTCGAATCCGATTCTTGCTGCTAGTTTCTGAACTGTGCAGTGTATTGTTTATGTGTCAAGTCAGCCTCGAAACCTGTTCTTGTCAATGTCCAGACAGTGATTCGAGAATTGGTGATACTTTATTAAAATTGAGACAGACAATTGGAATTCTTCACCCAAACTGCACTGGAATGAAGATCAAATAGGGATCACGAAACGGAGCAGGATTTTTCCTCCCCTCCTTCCTTCCATCTTTACTTTCTCTGGATTTGCACCAAGTGAAAGACAAATGGGAAAAGCAAATGGCGAGGGAGCAGATGCAGAAAATTATCCTTTGGCAAGAAATTTATTTTCAAATCTTCTTGATAGATTAAGTGAGTGAGCAATGCCTTGGCAGATGGAGTTTAAAATGAGGGGTCATCTACTACCTACTACCTAGATTAGAGTGTTTTTTTGTAAGAGGTGAGATGTTAGAAACGGCGGAGGAGCAGAGACCCGAATACTGAATTAATAAAAGCCAGTGGACTGGTAGAAGATAATGTGAAAAGTGAACAGAATCTGAAGATTGGAACTCATGTTGCAGTGATATAAAGCTCTGTGCTCCTGAAGTAAATGTCCAAGCCCAGATTGTGGGGAATCTGTGGAGAGTGATTTGGTTTTTATTCATTCTTGGGTGTGAGTATCGCTGGCAAGGCTGGCATTTATTGCCCATCCCTAATTGCCCTTGAGAATGTGGTGGGGAGCTGCCTTCTTGAACTGCTGCAGTCAATGTGGTGTAGGAACACCCACAGTGCTATTATGGAGGGAGTTCCAGGATTTTGACCCAGCAACAGTGAAGAAATGGTGATATAGTTCCACGTCATGTTGGTGAGTGACTTGGAGGTGAACCTGCAGGTGGTGGTGTTCCCATGCATCTGCTGCCCTTGTCCTTCGAGGTGGTAGTGGTCACGAGTTTGGAAGGTGCTGTTGAAGGATACTTGCTGCAGTGCATATGGAGATGGTACACACTGCAGCCACTGTTTACAGGTTGTGGAGGGATTGAATGTTTAAGGTGGCGTGTTAGGTGCCGATCAAGTGCGCTGCTTTGTCCTGGATGGTGTTGAGCTGCTCAATCCTCCTCACAAGACAACCCCTTCATCACAGGAATAAATCTAGTGAACCTTCTCTGAGCTTTTTTTTAAATTTCCAACATCTACTTTATTCGTTAAAAAACTATAAAAAGATACATTACAAAACAGTTCAAAAACAGCACCAAGTCAAGAATACAAAGATTGCAAAGGAGATCAGTTTCCTTCAGGACAGGAATGAATTTCCTCACAACCCTTCCATTTCATTATACCTGCCATGTACTTTTTGCAGCAAACAAATATTTTCTGGAATAAAAACAAGAAATACTGGAACCACTCAGCAGGTCTGGCAGCATCTGTGGAAAGAGAAGCAGAGTTAACGTTTCGGGTCACTGACTCTTCTTCGGAACTGACAAGTATTAAAAATGTCACAGGTTATAAGCAAGTGAGGTGGGGGTGGGGCAAGAGATTACAAAGGAGAAGGTGCAGGTTGGACAAGGCCACATAGCTGACCAAAAGGTCAGCAAGATAAAAGGTTGTAAAAAATGTAAAAAAGCAAAAAAGAAGAAAAAAGAAAAACAACTAAAAATGAAAGTAAAATGGGGGGCTGTCATGCTCTGAAATTATTGAACTCAATGTTCACTCCAGCAGGCTGCAGTGTGCCTAATCGATAGATGAGATGCTGTTCCTCGAGCTTGTGTTGATGTTCACTGGAACACTGCAGCAATCCCAGGACAGAGATGTGAGCATGAGAGCAGGGGGGAGTGTTGAAATGGCAAGAAACCGGAAGCTCAGGGTCCTGCTTGCGGACCGAACTGAGGTGTTCCGCAAAACGGTCACTCAGTCTGCGCTTGGTCTCCCCAATACAGACGAGACCACATTGTGAGCAGCGAATACAGTATACTACATCGAAAGAAGTACAAGTAAATCGCTGCTTCACCTGAAAGGAGTATTTGGGGCCTGGGATAGTGAGGAGAGAGGAGGTAAATGGGCAGATATTACACCTCCTGCGATTGCAGGGGAAGGTGCCATGGGATGGGGACGAGGTGGTGGAGGTAATGGAGGAGTGGACCAGGTTGTCGCGGAGGGAACGATCCCTTCGGAATGCTGACAGGGGAAGGGAGGGGAAGATGCGTTTGGTAGTGGCATCACGCTGGAGGTGGCAAAAATGGCAGAGCATGATCCTTTGGATATGGAGGCTGATGGGGTGGAAAGTGAGGACAAGGGGAACCCTGTCACGGTTCTGGGAGGGAGGGGAAGGGTTGAGGGCAGAAGTACGGGAAATGGGCCGGACACGGTTGAGGGCCCTGTCAACAACAGTGGGGGGGATTCCTCGGTTGAGGAAAAAGGAGGTCATACCAGAAGCACCGTCATGGAAAGTAGCATCATCAGAGCAGATGCGTCGAAGACGAAGAAACCTGGAGAATGGAATGGAGTTCTTACAGGAGGTAGGGTGTGAAGAAGTGTAGTCGAGGTAGCTGTGGGAGTCGGTGGGCTTATAATGGATATTGGGAGACAACCTATTCCCAGAGATGGAGACAGAGAAGTCGAGGAAGGGAAGGGAAGTGTCAGAGATGGACCACGTATGGGTGAGAGAAGGGTGGAAATTGGAAGCAAAGTTGATAAAGTTTTCCAGTTCGGGGCGGGAGCAGGAAACGGCACCGATACAGTCATCAATGTCCCGGAAAAAGAGTTGGGGGAGGGGGCCTGAGTAGGGCTGGAACAAAGAATGCTCGACATATCCCACAAAAAGACAGGCATAACTAGGACCCATGCGGGTACCCATAGCGACACCTTTTACTTGAAGGAAGTGCGTGGAGTTGAAGGAGAAGTTGTTCAATGTGAGAACAAGTTCAGCCAGGCGGAGGAGGGTGGTGGTGGATGGGGACTGGTTGGGCCTCTGTTCCAGGAAGAAGCGGAGAGCCCTCAAACCATCCTGGCGGGGGATGGAGGTGCAGCGCGATTGGACGTCCATAGTGAAGAGGAGGCGGTTGGGACCAGGAAACTGGAAATTGTCAAAATGACGTAAGGCGTCAGAAGAGTCATGGATGTAGTTGGGAAGAGACTGGACCAGCGGAGAAAAGATAGAGTCAAGATAGGAAGAAATAAGTTCAGTGGGGCAGGAGCAGGCTGACACAATGGGTCTGCCGGGACGTACCCGTTTGTGGATTGTGGGAAGGAGGTAGAAGCGGGCTGTCCGGGGTTGCGGGACTATGAGGTTGGAAGCTGAAGAGGGAAGATCTCCAGAGGAGATGAGGTCAGTGACAGTCCTTTGGACGGTGGCTTGATGTTCGGTGATGGGGTCATTGTCCAGAGGGAGGTAGGAAGAAGTGTCTGTGAGTTGGCGCTGAGCCTCTGCAAGGTAGAGGTCGGTACGCCATACAACAACAGCACCACCCTTGTCTGGAGGTTTGATGGCCATGTCGGGGTTGGACCTGAGAGAACGGAGTGCCTCAAGATCAGAGGGGGACAGGTTAGAGTGAGTGAGGGGGGCAAAGAAATTGAGATGACAAATGTCTAGCCGACAGTTTTCAATGAAGAGATCAAGAGCGGGTAAGTGGCCGGGAGGGGGGGGAGGGGGTCCAAGTAGAGGGAGAATGCTGGAGGTGGGTGAATGGGTCTGCTGGTCGGGAGGAGGACTCCTGGTCAAAGAAGTGAGCCTGGAGGCGGAGAAATATTTTCTAGATACAGCCCGAGGGGATTTCCATGGATCCAGTCCCTCACTTCACCTTGGTGGGGGTACCTTACACAGTGGTCTTCCCCAGTGAACCTTTGCAGCGGCTGCCCCAAGATGTAGTGCGTCCCTCAGCACTTAGTCTTGGACCTTGGAATGTGCCAGTCTGCAACATTAGGTCGTGGACAACTCTTTGCGCTGGAAGACCAGCAAGTTTCGGGCAGACCAAAGGGCTTCTTTCACCCAATTGATAGTCCTTCAGCAGCAGTTGATGTTTATCTCGGTGTGCATCCCTGAGAACAGCCTGTAGAGCACAGACTCCTGTGTTACACAGCTGCTTGGGATGAACCGCGATAAAAACCACTGCATCTTTTTCGACACCTGCTTTGCAAAGACAGACAGGGCAGTCCTCTCTCCTCTGTCTTGTTTGTTTGCTGTTTTGAACCCTTTGCTGAGTCTATTAGGAAGGATGCAAGCATAAAGAGGGGGTTACAATCCGAGGCAGTGGAGTCACTCAGGTTAAAACTTCCCTGTACCTGGATGACGTCGCCGTCTTTTGCTCGGATCTGCTGTCCGTTCGCAGACTGATCAGCATCTGCGACCAGTTCGAACTCGCCTCGGGAGCCAAAGTTAACCACGGCAAGTGCGAGTCCATGTTCTTTGGGAACTGGGCTGACCGATCCTTTGTCCCCTTCACCATCAGGTCAGACTACCTGACGGTGCTGGGGATATGGTTCGGAAGGGCCGGGGCGTGCACCAAAACCTGGAAGAAGCGAGTAGCCAGGATACACCATAAGCTGAGCATGTGGGAGCAGCGATCTCTCTCCATTGTGGGTAAGAACCTGGTGATCAGGTGCGAGGCGCTCACGTTGCTGTCCGTGGTGCAGGTCTGGCCCATACGCCACTCCTGTGCTGTGGCGATCACCCGAGCCATTTTCCGCTTCATATGGGGTTCCAAAATGGACCAGGTCTGGAGGGACATAATGTTCAAACCCCTGGATGAGGGCGGGAAAAATGTACCCAACGTCGCCCTCATCCTGATGACTACCTTCGTGTGCGGCTGCATCAAGCTGTGCGCAGATTCCCAGTGCACAATCTCCAAGTGTCACTACGTGCTGAGGTTCTATCTGTCCCCAGCGTTGTGAAGGATGGGCCTGGTCACATTGCCGCGGAATGCTCCATCCAGTTGGACCGTGCCGTACCACATATCCTTCGTGGGAAAGTTTCTGTGGAAAAACATCTTTGACAACCAATCCTTCAGGTAGTTGTCTGCACGGAATGTCCTCAAGGCCCTACAGGAAAAGGAGATGGTGGATCCAGTCGCATGGTTCCCCGAGCAAACTTCCAAAGTCATTTGGCGGAATGCCTCATCACCAGAACTTTCAAACAAGCACCAAGATGAAACTTGGCTGGTGGTGAGAAGAGCCCTCCCCATCAGATCCTTCCTGCACGCCCGAAGTCTCACCCCCTCCGCACAATGCCCTCGAGGTGGCTGTGGTGGGGAAGAGACAGTTGCCCACCTCTTTCTCTGAATTGCCTCCAATGCAAGTATAGCCCTCCTTAAATAAGGAGACCAAAACTGTACACAGTACTCCAGGTGTGGTTTCACCAACACCCTGTACATTTGTAGCAAGACTTCTCTCCTTTTATACTCCATTCCCCTTTGTAACAAAGGGTAACATTCCATTTGCCTTCCTAATTATTTGCTCTAGCTGCATGCTAACCTTTTGTGATTCATGTACGAAGACACCCAGATCCTTCTATACCGCAGCATTCTGTAGTCTCTCGCAATTTAAATAATATTTAATTTATCTGTTCTTACTACCAAAGTGAATAACCTCACATTTTCCCACATTATACTCCAGCTTCCAAATGTTTGCCTGGATCCGAGAGGCCCTGGCGGAATCGAAACTGAGCATCGATGAGCAGATTATTGCTAAATGCGTGGTGATTGACATCACTGTTGATGACATCTTCCATCACTTTGCTGATGATTGATAGTATACTGATGGGGCGGTAATTGGTCAGATTGGATTTGTCCTGCTTTTTTTTTATGGAGAGGGCACACCTGGGCAATTTTCCACATTGTCGAGTAGCTGTTTGAGTTGCAGCTCAAAAAAAAAATTATCTTAACAAATTATTGGCTGTAAGCACGTTTGTCACCGGGTTGAATACTTTCTGTGTGAGGAATGTTCCAGCATCATAAACCAGGGGAACGTGCTGACTGAGCTGTGTCTTCATCTCTTCTGGGCAGTCGGACAGTTCACCCTTCATTCTGCTCTGATTTACTTTCCCAAAGCGGATCGACAGATTCTCACATCTGGAGACTGGGTTTTCTTGTTAGGTTCCTTTTGATTTTTCTTGCTCCTGAATGATAATATATGCCAACCTTGGATCAACCTTGCGTTGTGTCCCAGTCTTGGTTAAGAGCGACACATAACGGCACCAACACTCTGAAACAAACAACACAGTCACACTTTCCTTCAGTGAGATTAATGTTGAGGCGGTTTCCAAGTCGAATGCAATTGTGAACAAATTTCGCACGAAGAAATTGTGGGTGATTTGAGTATTTGCAATGAATTTCTGTGCAAGGAGGGGCAGTTTCAAACAGCCATTCCGAAATCACTTCCTTCACAAAGACAAAGACTGTAATGTCTTAACGTGTCACTCAACTTCACAAACAAATTTGACCTCGAAGTTCAGGAGAAGACAGAGTGGTGAATGATTGATCGTGTAATCTTTGGATGAGAAAAGATACTAAACATACAAAATCCAACATTTGAGCTAGCGTGGAAGATTGATCTTTCCATGGAGATGTTCACTGGAATACTGGAACAGGCCCAAGACAGAAATGTTGACATGAGAGCAGGGGGGAGTGTTGAAAAGGAAAGGAACCAGAAGCTCGGGGTCATGCTTTCGGACTGAGCAGAGGTGTTCGACATAATCTGCGTTTGGTCTCCCCAATTTGGAGGAGACTGCAATGTGAGCAGCGAATACAGTACACTAAATTGAAAGAAGTACAAGTAAATCGCTGCTTCACCTGAAAGGAGTGTTTGGGCTTTAAATAATGAGCAGAGAGGAGGGAAAAGGGTAGGTGTTATATCTCCTGCGATTGCATGAGAAGGTGCCTTGGGAAGGGGATGAGGTGTCAGGGATAATGGAGGAGTGGACCAAGGTGTCGTGGAGGGAACGATCCCTTCGGAATGCTGACAGGGGAGGGGAGGATGCGTTTGGTGGTGGCATCACGCTGGAGGTGGTGGAAATGGTGGAGGATGATCCTTTGGATGTGGAGGCAGGTGGGGTGGAAAGTGAGGACAAGGGGAACCCTGTCGCAGTTCAGGGAGGGAGGGGAAGGGGGAAGGCAAAGGTTGAGAGTCCTGTCAACTACACTGGGACGGGGGGGGAGGGGGGAGGACAGAGGTTGTGGGTCCTGTCAACTACACTGGGACGGGGGTGGGGGGGGCGTTGAAATCTGGTGATGTTGTTGAATTTAATTTCCAACACTCCTTGAACTCTCTGCCGATGAAGACTGTAAAAGGGAAGAACAACCACACAAGGGTCTCAAATCCAAGACCCTGAGATTAAAAGTCTCATGCTCTACCAACTGAGCTAACAAGGCCTGATACAGTACTTCTACTCTGATACAGTAAATCCACTTACAGAAGCGAGAGATGCTGGCTCTCCCCGGAGCAATCTAGTCAGTTCCACTCACCAGCTCGATCCCTTTCCTCCTGCAAGTTTCTTTCCTTCTAGTAGCCATCCAATTTCCTTTTCAAATCATTGATTGTCTCTGCTTCCACCACACTCGTGGGCCAAGACATTACCACCCACAACATAAAAAATTCCACCTCATCAAGGATGGGAAATACTTACATCTTCTATATTTGCTTATTCTCTATTTCTATGAGAATAGACTGGCAGTCAACATGAAAGGAAACCCAAAAATCTTCGAGCAGCATGTAAATGATAAGTGGGTAGTAAGAGGTTGAGTCGGGCCTATTAGGGACAAAAAGGATAATATAAGCTTAGAGGTGCAGGGCAATGTTAATCTACTTAATGAGTACTTTGCATCAGTGATCACTAAGGAAGTGGAATTTGACAAAATATCAGTTGAAGTGAAGAAAGTAGAGGCAATGGAGAGAGTACAAATTAGGAGACGGAGGTACTAAAAAGGCTGGCTGTGCTTAGGGAAGATAAATCACCTGGTCCGGATGGCTCACATCCCAGGTTGCGAAAGGAAATGCGGATGCAGATAACGGAAGGGCTTGCTATAATCTTCCAATCTTCCCTGGATACGGGGGAGGTACCAGAGGATTAAACAGTGGCAAATGCGACACCCTTATTAAAGAAAGGGTGTAAGGAAAGTCCGGGTAACTACAGGCTAGTTAGATTAACAGCAGCGGTGGGTAAGGTTTTAGAAAGAATAATCAGGGTAAAAAATCAACAGTCACTTGGAGAGGTTCGAGTTAATTAAGGAGAGTGAGCATGGATTTATAAATGGGAGTTCATGCTTGACTAATCTAACTGCATTTTTTGATGAACTAACAGAGCAGGTTGATGAAGGGAATGCAGTGGATGTTGTTTATATGGATTTTAAGGAAGCGTTTGACAAGGTACCACATAAAAGGGCGGTTAACAAAATTGAGGTTCGTGGTATAGGAGGGTCAGTGTCCAATTGGATAGAAAATTGGTTTAAGGACAGAAAACAGCGAGTCTTATTAAATGGTTCTTTGTCAGACTGGAGGATAGTCGACAGTGGTGTTCCCCAAGGGTCAGTGCTAGAACCACTGCTTTTTTTGCTCAAGGTAATTGACTTGGATCTTGGAATACAGAGTAGAATCTCAAAATATGCCGATGACACCAAACATGGAGGAGCGGAAAACAGTGAGGATGATATCAACTGCCTGCAACAGGACAGTGATAGGCTAGCAGAATGGGCAGACAGGTGGCAGATGGAATTTAATAGTGACAAGTGTGAGGTGATGTATTTTGGCATAAGGAATAGGGAGAGGCAATATATACTTAATGGCACAGTTCTAAAGAGTGTGCTGGAATATAGGGACTTGGGGTTCATGTGCATCGATCTTTGAAGGTGGAAAGTCATATTGCGAGAGTGGTTCGCAAAGCATATGGGATCTTGGGCTTTATAAATAGAGGCATTGAGTACAAAAGCAGGGAAGTTATGCTGAACCATTATAAAACTCTGGTTAGTCCCCAATTGGAGTGTTGCTTCCAGTTCTGCTCAGCAGACTTTAGAAAGAATGTGAGGGTCCTTGAGAGGACGCAGAGGCGATTTACCAGAATGGATCCAGGGATGGGGGATTTTAGTTACAAGGTTAGGTTGGAAAAGCTAGGATTATTCTGCCTATATCAAAGGAGATTAGTGGAGAATTGATAGAGGTGTAAAACACCTCTAGAGAACAGGCCATCCTGGACTGGGTATTGTGTAATGAGAAAGGATTAGTTGACAATCTTGTTGTGTGGGGTCCCTTGGGGAAGTGCGCCCATAATATGATAAAATTCTTCATTAAGATGGAGAGTGAGAGAGTTGATTCCGAGACTCGGGTCCTGAATCGAAACAAAGGAAACTATGAAGGTATGAGGCGGGAGTTGGCTATGATAGATTGGGGAACGTTACTTAAAGGGTTGACAGTGGATAGGCAATGGCTAGCATTTAAAGAGCGCATGGATGAATTACAACAATTGTTCATTCCTGTCTGTGCAAAAGTAAAACAGGAAGGGTGGCTCAACTGTGGCTTACAAAAGAAATTAAGGAAAGTATTAGATCCAAGGAGGAGAAATATAAAATGGTCAGAACAAGCAGCAAACCTGAAGATTGTGAGCAGTTTGGAATTTAGCAGAGGAGGACAAAAGGATTGATTAAGAAGGGGGAAATAGAGTATGAGAGTAAGCTAGCAAAGAACATAAAAACTGACTGTAAAAGCTTCTAGAGATATGTGTAGAGAAAAAGATTAGTGAAGACAAATGTGGGCCCCTTACAGTCAGAAACGGGGGAATTTATAATGGGGAACAAAGAAATGGCAGACCAATTAAATACATACTTTGGATCTGTCTTCAGAAAGGAGGATACAAATTATCTCCCAGAAATGTTGGGGAACATAGGGTCTAGTGAGAAGGAGGAACTGTATGAAATCAATATTAGTAGGGAATGTTTGGGAAATTGATGGGATTGAAGGCCGATAAATCCCCAGGGCCTGATAATCTACATCCCAGAGTAATTAAGGAAGTATCCCTTGAAATAGCAGATGCATTTCCGGTCTTTTTTCAAAATTCTATCGACTCTGGAACCGTTCCAATGGATTGGACGGTAGTTAATGTAACTCCGCTATTTAAAAAAAGAGGCAGAAAGAAAACAGCGAATTATATACCGGTTAGCCTGACATCAGTCGTGGGGAAAATGCTGGAGTCCATTATAAAAGATGTAATAGCAGAGTGCAATAATAACTCGTCTCCACTCCTAGTATTTCTAAATCCCACACATTCACTATAATGTGAACAATTATTTCCTGTTGTGTCTCTCTCAGATTTGTAAACTTCACTGTATTGGAGTGAGGTGACATCTACTGGCGGGAAGCCTGAACTGCAATCAAGCAGCAGAAACTCCACAGTCTGTCAGGGTTAAAGAAACATTGCAATGTGAGGATACAGCGAAGTGGTTTGATTGGGAAGATGGAGACATGATTCCACTTGTGGTGGTGTCTGAAGCAAAGGCCTGAAATACAAAATTGTCATTAATAAAAGAAATGAGGAATTCATGAAAAATGTAGTAACGTAGTGAATGGTTAGAATGTGGATAGAATAGAAAGTGAGATTGGATGGACAGAAGCAGTCTGAAAGGATAGCTGAAACAAATGGTGAGCGCCCTGAAACATTAACTGTGTTTCTCACAGCACAGATGCTGCCAGAGCTGCTGAACATTTCCAGCACTTTCTGTTTTTATTTCAGCATTTGCAGGATGTTGCTTTGATCTGAAAAAAAATGGATGATTGGCTGGGAGGTTCCAGTGAAATTACACAGCAGCTAATAAAGCTTGACTTGTCAGTGGCTCGTTGGTCTAGGGGTATGATTCTCGATTAGGGAGCATGGTTAATTAACATGCGAGAGATCCTGGGTTCAAGTCCCGGACGAGCCCTGGTCTGCTGGCATTTTTAGATTAATGTTATGTATTGGTTTCAGCCTTGCAGAAGTTGGAATTGACTTCCATCCGGAGCTGGCTTGAGGACCAGACAACTGGATTCAAAGAGCTTGTCGACAAAATTGCAATTCACTGAATGTGCAGATAGCCAAGTGGGAATACAAAGTTGTTGCTTTAATTGTGACCTGACTCCAAAAACAACAGGACTGGGTTCTGGACTGGAATGGAATGGAATTCTTCAGTGTTTCTGTTGTATGGCTTGCATTGAATCATCGATTTTCTTGTTTTTCACTTTGTCGATGCCTTTGAATAATTGTGGATCCTTCTTCAGAGTGTCTTCTTTCACCAGGTAGTTCTGACCTCTGATGATGTTGATCGTAATCAGCTTCAATTCGCTGATAGTTTTGGAAGTGAGCAGATTTCCTTTGCTTGAGTCTACAACATGGAACTCAGTCTGACATGTGGACCCATGGGAGGATTTGAATGCCATCCCTGCGTTGGAGTTGCATCCATCCAATAAGAGACCGAGTTGAAGTGACAGTTCTGTCAGTCGAATATGAGACTTTTAATGGCAGGGTTGTGAGTTTGATTGCCATTCTGTTTTTCCCTTTTTTAAGGCTTCATGAGCAGAGAGTACAGGGAGTGTTTGAAATGAGCAAGTCTCGCTTTGATTCAGGACTCTTTCCTCTCAGCAGCATCTCACTATGAAAGATTGAATTTGATCTCATTTCATTCTCAGCTCGGGGTCTGTGCGGCTCAGTGGCACTTCTGGCTGTCTCCCGCTTCACAATCCATCAGTACTGAGAAAGCAATGGGGAATATTACTCACATGTTGTGTTCTTTAATTTTTTGGAAAACTTGAATGGATGTATTTTCTTCCAAAACAAGGACACCAAGCCTCTGTTAATGTAGGGATGAAATAGCTCAGTTGGGAGAGCATTAGACTGATGATCTAAAGGTCCCGGGTTTCAGCAATTTCGCTTCCTTATGTGTCCCTTTCCTTGGTTCTGATTTTCCAGTTGCACAATTTACTTTGAGATTATTTACCAAGCACCAGTGGATTGAATTTGAGAAACAACACAGAATCATTTACAACACAGAAGGTGGTCATTTGGCCTATCACGTCCATGCTGGCTCTGCCCGGAGAAATCTCGTCAGTTCCACTCACCAGCTCGATCCCTTTCCTCCTGCAAGTTTCTTTCCTTCAAGTATCCATCCAATTTCCTTTTCAAATCATTGATTGTCTCTGCTTCCACCACACTCGTGCGCCAAGACATTACCACCCACAACATAAAAAATTCCACCTCATCAAGGATGGGAAATACTTACATCTTCTATATTTGCGTATTCTCTATTTCTATGAGAATAGACTGGCAGTCAACATGAAAGGAAACCCAAAAATCTTCGAGCAGCATGTAAATGATAAGTGGGTAGTAAGAGGTTGAGTCGGGCCTATTAGGGACAAAAAGGATAATATAAGCTTAGAGGTGCAGGGCAATGTTAATCTACTTAATGAGTACTTTGCATCAGTGATCACTAAGGAAGTGGAATTTGACAAAATATCAGTTGAAGTGAAGAAAGTAGAGGCAATGGAGAGAGTACAAATTAGGAGAGGGAGGTACTAAAAAGGCTGGCTGTGCTTAGGGAAGATAAATCACCTGGTCCGGATGGCTCACATCCCAGGTTGCGAAAGGAAATGCGGATGCAGATAACGGAAGGGCTTGCTATAATCTTCCAATCTTCCCTGGATACGGGGGAGGTGCCAGAGGATTAAACAGTGGCAAATGCGACACCCTTATTCAAGAAAGGGTGTAAGGACAGTCCGGGTAACTACAGGCCAGATAGATTAACAGCAGCGGTGGGTAAGGTTTTAGAAAGAATAATCAGGGTAAAAAATCAACAGTCACTTGGAGAGGTTCGAGTTAATTAAGGAGAGTGAGCATGGATTTATAAAAGGGAGTTCATGCTTGACTAATCTAACTGCATTTTTTGATGAACTTACAGAGCAGGTTGATGAAGGGAATGCAGTGGATGTTGTTTATATGGATTTTAAGGAAGCGTTTGACAAGGTACCACATAAAAGGGCGGTTAACAAAATTGAGGTTCGTGGTTTAGGAGGGTCAGTGTCCAATTGGATAGAAAATTGGTTTAAGGACAGAAAACAGCGAGTCTTATTAAATGGTTCTTTGTCAGACTGGAGGATAGTCGACAGTGGTGTTCCCCAAGGGTCAGTGCTAGAACCAATGCTTTTTTTGCTCAAGGTAATTGACTTGGATCTTGGAATACAGAGTAGAATCTCAAAATATCCCGATGACAACAAACTTGGAGGAGCGGCAAACAGTGAGGATGATATGAACTGCCTGCAACAGGACAGTGATAGGCTAGCGGAATGGGCAGACAGGTGGCAGATGGAATTTAATAGTGACAAGTGTGAGGTGATGTATTTTGGCATAAGGAATAGGGAGAGGCAATATATACTTAATGGCACAGTTCTAAAGAGCGTACTGGAATAGAGGGACTTGGGGTTCATGTGCATCAATCTTTGAAGCTGGCAAGACATATTGCGAGAGTGGTTCGCAAAGCATATGGGATCTTGGGCTTTATAAATAGAGGCATTGAGTACAAAAGCAGGGAAGTTATGCTGAACCATTATAAAACTCTGGTTAGGCCCCAATTGGAGTGTTGCTTCCAGTTCTGCTCAGCAGACTTTAGAAAGAATGTGAGGGTCCTTGAGAGGACGCAGAGGCGATTTACCAGAATGGATCCAGGGATGGGGGATTTTGGTTACAAGGTTAGGTTGGAAAAGCTAGGACTATTCTGCCTATATCAAAGGAGATTAGTGGAGAATTGATAGAGGTGTAAAACACCTCTAGAGAACAGGCCATCCTGGACTGGGTATTGTGTAATGAGAAAGGATTAGTTGACAATCTTGTTGTGTGGGGTCCCTTGGGGAAGTGCGCCCATAATATGATAAAATTCTTCATTAAGATGGAGAGTGAGAGAGTTGATTCCGAGACTCGGGTCCTGAATCTAAACAAAGGAAACTATGAAGGTATGAGGCGGGAGTTGGCTATGATAGATTGGGGAACGTTACTTAAAGGGTTGACAGTGGATAGGCAATGGCTAGCATTTAAAGAGCGCATGGATGAATTACAACAATTGTTCATTCCTGTCTGTGCAAAAGTAAAACAGGAAGGGTGGCTCAACTGTGGCTTACAAAAGAAATTAAGGAAAGTATTAGATCCAAGGAGGAGAAATATAAAATGGTCAGAACAAGCAGCAAACCTGAAGATTGTGAGCAGTTTGGAATTTAGCAGAGGAGGACAAAAGGATTGATTAAGAAGGGGGAAATAGAGTATGAGAGTAAGCTAGCAAAGAACATAAAAACTGACTGTAAAAGCTTCTGGAGATATGTGGAGAGAAAAAGATTAGTGAAGACAAATGTGGGCCCCTTACAGTCAGAAACGGGGGAATTTATAATGGGGAACAAAGAAATGGCAGACCAATTAAATACATACTTTGGATCTGTCTTCACAACGGAGGATACAAATTATTTCCCAGAAATGTTGGGGAACATAGGGTCTCATGAGAAGGAGGAACTGTATGAAATCAGTATTAGGAGGGAATGTTTGGGAAAATGATGGCATTGAAGGCCGATAAATCCCCAGGGCCTGATAATCTACATCCCAGAGTACTTAAGGAAGTGGCCCTTGAAATAGCAGATACATTTCTGGTCTTTTTACAAAATTCTATCGACTCTGGAACAGTTCCAATGGATTGGACGGTAGTTAATGTAACTCCATTATTGAAAAAAGAGGCAGAAAGAAAACAGCGAATTATATACCGGTTAGCCTGACATCAGTCGTGGGGAAAATGCTGGAGTCCATTATAAAAGATGTAATAGCAGAGTGCAATAATAACTCGTCTCCACTCCTAGTATTTCTAAATCCCACACATTCACTATAATGTGAACAATTATTTCCTGTTGTGTCTCTCTCAGATTTGTAAACTTCACTGCATTGGAGTGAGGTGACATCTACTGGCGGGAAGCAAGAACTGCAATCAAGCAGCAGAAACTCCACAGTCTGTCAGGGTTAAAGAAACATTGCAATGTGAGGATACAGCGATGTGGTTTGATTGGGTAGATGGAGACATGATTCCACTTGTGGTGGTGTCTGAAGCAAAGGCCAGAAATACAAAATTGTCAGTAATAAAAGAAATGAGGAATTCATGAAAAATGTAGTAATGTAGCGGATGGTTAAAATGTGGATTGAATAGAAAGTGAGATTGGATGGACAGAAGCAGCCTGAAAGGATGGCTGAAACAAAAGGTGAGTGCCCTGAAACGTTAACTGTGTTTCTCACAGCACAGATGCTGCCAGAGCTGCTGAGCATTTCCACCACATTCTGTTTTTATTTCAGCATTTGCAGGATGTTGCATTGATCTGAAAAAAAATGGATGATTGGCTGGGGGCTTCCAGTGAAATTCCACAGCAGCTAATAGAGCCTGACCTGTCAGTGGCTCGTTGGTCTAGGGGTATGATTCTCGCTTAGGGTGTATGGTTAATTAACATGCGAGAGATCCTGGGTTTAAATCCCAGACGAGCCCTGGTCTGCTGGCATTTTTAGATTAAGGTTATCTATTGGTTTCAGCCTTGCAGAAGGTGGAATTGACTTCCATACGGAGCTGGCTTGAGGACCAGACAACTGGATTCAAAGAGCTTGTCGACAAAATTGTAATTAACTAAATGTACAGATAGCCAAGTGGGAATATAAAGTTGTTGCTGCAATTGTGACCTGACTCCAAATACAACAGGACTGGGTTCTGGACTGGAATGGAATGGAATTCTTCAGTGTTTCTGTTGTTTGGCCTGCATTGACTCATCGATTTTCTTGTTTTTCACTTTGTCGATGCCTTTGAATAATTGTGGATCCTTCTTCAGAGTGTCTTCTTTCACCAGGTCGTTCTGACCTCTGATGATGTTGATCGTAATCAGCTTCAATTCGCTGATAGTTTTGGAAGTGAGCAGATTTCCTTTGCTTGAGTCTACAACATGGAACTCAGTCTGACATGTGGACCCATGGGAGGATTTGAATGCCACCTCTGCGTTGGAGTTGCATCCATCCAATAAGAGAGCGAGTAGAAGTGACAGTTCTGTCAGTCGAACATGAGACTTTTAATGGCAGGGTTGTGAGTTTGAGTGCCATTCTGTTTTTCCCTTTTTTAAGGCTTCTTGAGCAGAGAGTACAGCCAGTGTTTGAAATGAGCAAATCTCGCTTAGATTCAGGACTCTTACCTCTCTGCAGCATCTCACTATGAAAGATTGAATTTGATCTCATTTCATTCTCAGCTCAGGGTCTGTGCGGCTCATTGGCACTTCTGGCTGTCTCCCGCTTCACAATCCATCAGTACTGAGAAAGCAATGGGGAATATTACTCACATGTTGTGTTCTTTAATTTTTTGGAAAACTTGAATGTATGTATTTTCTTCCAAAATAAGGACACCGAACCACTGCTAATGTGGGGCTGAAATAGCTCAGTTGGGAGAGCGTTCGACTGAAAATCTAAAGATCCCTGGTTCAATCCCGGGTTTCAGCAATTCCGCTTCCTTATGCGTCCCTTGCCTTGGTTCTGATTTTCCGGTTGCACAATTTACTTTGAAATTATTTACCAAACACCAGTGGATTGAATTTGAGAAACAACACAGAGTCATTTACAGCATAGAAGGTGGTCGTTTGGCCTATCACGTCCATGCTGGCTCTCCCCGGAGCAATCTAGTCAGTTCCACTCACCAGCTCGATCCCTTTCCTCCTGCAAGTTTCTTTCCTTCAAGTATCCATCCAATTTCCTTTTCAAATCATTGATTGTCTCTGCTTCCAGCACACTCGTGGGCCATGTCATTACTACCCACAACATAAAAAAGTTCCACCTCATCAAGGATGGGAAATACTTATATCTTCTATATTTAGCTTATTCTCTATTTCTATGAGAATAAAATGGCAGTCAACATGAAAGGAAACCCAAAAATCTTCGAGCAGCATGTAAATGATAAGTGGGTAGTAAGAGGTTGAGTCGGGCCTATTTGGGAGAAAGAGGATAATATAAGCTAAGAGGTGCAGGGCAATGTTAATCTGCTTAATGAGTACTTTGTATCAGTGATCACTAAGGAAGTTGAATTGGACAAAATATCAGTAGAAGTGAAGAGAGTAGAGGCAATGGAGAGAGTACAAATTGAGAGAGGGGGGTACTAAAAAGGCTGGCTGTGCTTCGGGTAGATAAATCACCTGGTCCGGATGGCTTGCAGCCCAGGTTGCGAAAGGAAATGTGGATGCAGATAACGGAAGGGTTCAGTATAATCTTCCAATCTTCCCTGGATACGGGGGAGGTGCCAGAGGATAAACAGTGGCAAATGCGACGCCCTTATTCAAGAAAGGGTGTAAGGACAGTCTGGGTAACTACAGGCTAGTTAGATTAACAGCAGTGGTGGGTAAGGTCTTAGAAAGAATAATCAGGGTAAAAAATCAACAGTCACTTGGAGAGGTTCGAGTTAATTAAGGAGAGTGAGCATGGATTTATAAATGAAAGTTCATGCTTGACTAATTTAACTGCATTTTTTGATGAACTAACAGAGCAGGTTGATGAAGGGAATGCAGTGGATGTTGTTTATATGGATTTTAAGGAAGCGTTTGACAAGGTACCACATAAAAGGGCGGTTAACAAAATTGAGGTTCGTGGTGTAGGAGGGTCAGTGTCCAATTGGATAGAAAATTGGTTTAAGGACAGAAAACAGCGAGTCTTTTGAAATGGTTCTTTGTCAGACTGGAGGATAGTCGACAGAGGTGTTCCCCAAGGGTCAGTGCTAGAATCACTGCTTTTTCTGCTCAAGATAAATGACTTTGATCTTGGAATACAGAGTAGAATCTCAAAATATCCCGATGACAACAAACTTGGAGGAGTGGCAAACAGTGAGGATGATATGAACTGCCTGCAACAGGACAATGATAGGCTAGCAGAATGGGCAGACAGGTGGCAGATGGAATTTAACAGTGATAAATGTGAGGTGATGTATTTTGGCAGAAGGAATAGGGAGAGGCAATATATACTTATTGGCACAGTTCTAAAGTGTGTGTTGGAATAGAGGGACTTGGGGTTCATGTGCATCAATCTTTGAAGGTGGCAAGACATATTGCGAGAGTGGTTCGCAAAGCATATGGGATCTTGGGCTTTATAAATAGAGGCATTGAGTACAAAAGCAGGGAAGTTATGCTGAACCATTATAAAACTCTGATTAGGCCCCAATTGGAGTGTTGCTTCCACTTTTGCTTACCACACTTATGAAAGAATGTGAGGGTCCTTGAGAGGATGCAGAGGAAATTCACCAGAATGGATCCAGGGATGGAGGATTTTAGTTACAAAGTTAGGTTGGAAAAGCTAGGGTTGTTCTGCCTGTATCAAACGAGGGTGAGGGAAGAATTCATAGATGTGTTTTCAGCTATGACAGTTTTAAATAAGTTGGCAAGGAAACATTGTTCCCTTTAACTATTGGTACAAGGACTAGCGGACACAGACTGAAGGTTTTGGATAGGAGATACAGGGGGAATGTGCGGAAGAATTTTTTTGCACAGTGATTGGTGAATGTCTGTAACTCGCTGCCCACGAGGGCGGTGGAAATGGAAATAATCGAGGATTACAAAAGGAATTTGAATGGGCACTTGAAGGAAACAATTTTACAGGGCTATGGGGATCGAGCAGACAAGTAATAACTCGTCTCCACTCCTAGTATTTCTAAATCCCACACATTCACTTTAATGTGAACAATTCCTTCCTGTTGTGTCTCTCTCAGATTTGTAAACTTCACTGTATTGGAGTGAAGTGACATCTACTGGCAAGAAACAAGAACTGCCGTGATGAGATCAGCCATGATTGTATTGCATGGCAGAGCAGGCTCGAGGGGCTGAATTACCGACTCCTGCTTCTAGTTCTTATGTTCATAGAATCGCACAGCACAGAAGGAGGCCATTTGGCCCCATTGTGCCTCTGCTGACTCTCTAACAAAAAGATGCAATTAGTCCAACCCCCTGCCTATTTCCCCATAATCCTGGAGAATTTCACTTTGAAATATTTGTCCAATTCCTTTATGAAAGTTATAATTGAATCTGTTTCCACCACCCTGTCAGACAATTCATTCCAAATCCGAATCACTTACTGGGTTAAAAGATCTCTCCTCACCTCCCCTTGACATTTTTGGCCAATTATTTTAAATCTATGTCCTCTGGTTACTGACCCCCAGGACATTGGAAACATTTTCTCCCTCTCCACCGTATGAAAATCCTTCATGATTCTGAACACCTCTATTAAATCTTGCCTTAACCTTCTCTACTCTGAAGAGAACAATCCCAGCTTCACCAGCCTGTCCAGAGAACTGACACCCCTCATCTCTGGGATCATTCTAGTAAATCTCCTCTGAACTGTCTCAGAAGCTTTGATGTCCTTTCTAAAGCCTGGTGCCCAGAACTGGACACATTACTCGAGCTGAGATCGAGCCAGCGACGCCCACATCCCACGAACGAATAAAAAAACGCTCCCTAACCAGTCTCCAATTCTTAAGCATTTATAGACGCTCCCTGCCCAGTCCCCAAATCTTATTCATTTAGAAACGCTCCCTGCCCAGTCTCCAATTCTTATCGATTTACAGACGCTTCCTGACCAGTACCCAATTCTTATCGATTTACAGATGCTTCCTGACCAGTACCCAAATCTTATTCATTTAGAGACGCTCCCTGCCCAGTCCCCAATTCTTATCCATTTACAGATGCTCCCTGATCAGTACCCAACTTTTATTCATTTAGAGATGCTCCCTGCCCAGTCCCTGATTCTTATCCATCTGCAGACACTCCCTGACCAGTACCCAAATCTTATTCATTTAGAGACACTCCCTGACCAGTACCCAAATTTTATTCATTTAGAGACGCTCCCTGCCCAGTCCCCAATTCTTATCCATTTACAGACGCTCCCTGACCAGTATCCAAATGTTATTCATTTGGAGACGCTCCCTGCCCAGTCCCCAATTCTTATCCATTTACAGACGCTCCCTGATCAGTACCCAACTTTTATTCATTTAGAGACGCTCCCTGCCTAGTCCCTGATTCTTATCCATCTGCAGACACTCCCTGACCAGTACCCAAATCTTATTCATTTAGAGACACTCCCTGACCAGTACCCAAATTTTATTCATTTAGAGACGTTCCCTGCCCAGTCCCCAATTCTTATCCATTTACAGACGCTCCCTGACCAGTATCCAAATGTTATTCATTTGGAGACGCTCCCTGCCCAGTTCCCAATTCTTATCCATTTACAGACGCTCCCTGACCAGTACCCAAATTTTATTCATTTAGAGACGCTCCCTGCCCAGTCTCGAATTCTTCTCCATCTCCAGACGCTCCCTGCCCAGACCCCAATTCTTATCCATTTATAGACGCTCCCTGATCAGTACCCAAATTTTATTCATTTAGAGACGCTCCCTGCCCAGTCCCCAATTCTTATCCATTTACAGACGCTCCCTGACCAGTACCCAAATTTTATTCATTTAGAGACGCTCCCTGCCCAGTCTCCAATTCTTATCCATCTCCAGACGCTCCCTGCCCAGACCCCAATTCATATCCATTTATGGACGCGGTTTCGGGAAGCCTCACCGGGAAAAGCTTCACCGTCGCCATCCGCAGGGATACAGATGGGATTGTTCCATGTTATTGTGGCCCGGAGGCCCTGCTCCAGCTGTGTGAGCCCGCAAAGGGCGCGGTCTTCTCGCACTTTGTGAATATCCCGCTCCAACTCCGAACCCGCAGCTCCAGCGCCTGACAGAGCTGTCTCTACTGCGCCTGCGCGCCCCGCACCTGTAACAGATTGGGCGGATTCTGGGCCGCTGAGCATTCTGGGTACCACACCTGTCATTAATGCTATTCTTTCAGCTGATAGGTTTTATTACGTACATTTCATGCCCTGGTATCGTCGTGAGTGTTTTCTTTTGTACCTGTCAGTGCCTGGGAGGATAGAGTCAGCTTCACTTTGTAACCATGAGTTTCTGGTGTGAGAAAGTGGTGTTTAACTCAGTATATTTCAGTTTTTGGTCTGTGACTGTGGATATTATTCAGTACCTGTTTGTTTCTGCTATTGCTCTGTGAGTTTCACCACATATCTTTCAACAACTTGTATGTGAGCATCAGCTTTTGTCTATATCTATCAGTTTCTGAGAAGTGAGAAAGGGTTTGATTCTATCCCTATCAGTTTCTGTTACATGCATGTGTCTTTAATCTGCACCTCCTCTGAGTGTGTCTTCGTCTCTGTACTTGTAGGTGAGTATGTGTTTTGCTTTGTATCTCTCAGTCTTTGAAGTGTGAGCCTGGGTTTGTCCCTAATTTCCTTTTTACCTTGCAGTTGGGATATGAAAGAAAGATTTTTACACGTTACCTGCCAACTGCTGCTAAGTGACTGTGGGTTTCACACTGTAACTGTCAATTTCTTGTCTGGTAATGCGAAGTTTACAGTGCACCTGTCAGTTTCTAGTCTAGGACTGAGTTGGTTTTACTCTGTCCCTAGCATTCGCTGGTATGTTAGTGTGGGGTTTACATTGCACCTGTCAATTTCTTATATGTGAGTGTTGATTTCACTCTGAAAAGAATCATAGATCACAGAATAGTTACAGAACAAAAGGAAGCCATTCAGTTCATTGTGCTTGTGCTGCTTCTCTGCACGAGCAACTCAGCTTATGCCACAGACTCATGTATTCCATGAAAACATGCACTTTTTTTCACTTCAGATAATTATCTTTTACCATTTTGAAAGTCATGGTTGAATCAGCCTCCATCACACTCTCAAACAGTGCATATCAGATCTTAACCACTCGCTGTGCAAAATAAGTTTTTCCTCATGTTGCCTTTGGTTCTTTTGCCATTCACCTTAAATCGGTGTCCTCTGGTTACAGAGCCTTGAATAATATTCCCCATTGCTTTCTCAGCACTGATGGATTGTGAAGCAGGAGACAGCCAGAAGTCCCACTGAGCCGCACTGATCCCGAGCTGGGAATGAAATGAGATGAAGTTCAATCGTTCACAGCGAGATGCTGCAGAGAGATAAGAGTCCCGAATCAAAGTGAGACTTTCTCATAATTTTGCTGAATTTCATTTCAAACACTCCTTGTACTCTCTGCTCATGAAGCCTTAAAAAAGGGAAAAACAAAATGGCACTCCAACTCACCACCCTGAAATCAAAAGTTTAATGTTCGACTGACTGAACTGTCACTTCTACTCGGTCTCTTATTGGATGGATGCAACTGTATTCTTCAACGCAGGGGTGGCATTCAAATCCTCCCATGGGTCCACATGTCAGACTGAGTTCCATGTTGTAGACTCAAGCAAAGGAAATCTGCTCAGTTCCAAAACTATCAGTGAGTTGAAGCTCATTACGATCATCATCATCAGAGGTCAGAACTACCTGGTGAAAGAAAACACCCTGAAGAAGGATCCACAATTATTCAAAGGCATCAACAAAGTGAAAAACAAGAAAATCAATGAGCCAATGCAAGCCAAACAACAGAAATGGGAAAGGTTTCCTTTCCATACCAGAACCCAGTTCTGTTGTTTTTTGGAGCCAGGCTTCAGTTAAAGTTACAACTTTATATTCCTACTTCGCTCTCTGTACATTTCATTCATTCCAATTTTGTCGACAAGCTCTTTGAATCCAGCCCTCTGGTCCTCAAGCAGGCTCCATATGGAAATCAATTCCGCCTTCTGTAAGGCTGAAACCAATCGACGACCTTAAACTAAAAACACCAACAAAGAAGGGCTTGTCCAGGATTTGAACCCAGGATCTCTCACACATTAATTAATCACTTACCCTAAGCAAGAATCATAACCCGAGATCAACATGCCACTGATATCAGAACTTCCTTTTAGCTCCTGTGGAATTTCACTGGCAGCCAAAGCCAATCATCCATTTTTTTTCAGATCAAAGCAACATCCTGCAAATTCTGAAATAAAAACAGAAAGTGCTGGAAATGTTCAGAACCTCTGGCAACATCTGTGGAGAGAGAAACAGAGTTAACCTTTCAGGGCGTTTACCTTTTGTTTGAGCCATCCTTTCACACTCCTTCTGTCCACCCAATCTCACTTTCCATTCTATCTAGATTCCACCCAATCACCATCTAAATACATTTGTCATGAATTCCTCATATCTTTTAATAATGACAATTTTATATTTCTGGCCTTTGCTTTGGACTCCACCACAAGTGGTATCATGTCTCCATCAACCCAATCAAACCCATTCACTATTTCCTCACATTGCAATGTTTCTTTCACCCTGACAGACGATGGAGTATCTGCTGCTTGGTTGCAGTTCTTGCTTCCTGCCAGTAGATGTCACCTCACTCCAGTACAGTGAAGTTGACAAATCTGAGAGCCACACAAGAAGAAAAATTGTTCACATTATAGTGAACAAGTCCCTCTATTCCTGCACACTCTTTAGAACTTTGCCATTAAGTATATATTGCCTCTCCCTGTTTCTTCTGCCAAAGTGCATCACCTCACACTAGTCACTATTAAATTCCATCTGCCACCTGTCTGCCCATTCTGCTGGCCTATCATTGTCTTGTTGCAGGCGGTTCATTTCATCCTCACTGTTTGCCACTTCTCCAAGTTTGGTTTTATCGGCATATTTTGAGATTCTGCTCTATATTCCAAGATCCAAGTCATTTATCTGTAGCAAAAAAAAGCAGTGGTTCCAACAGTGACCCTTGGGGTCGAGCACTGTATTCTGTACAATTTAGGTTTCCTTATTTTATATTTATTTAGAGATACAGCACTGAAACAGGCCCTTCAGCCTACCGAGTCTGTGCTGACCAAAAACCACCCATTTATACTCGCCCTGCAGTAATCCAATATTCCCTACCACCTACCTGCACTGGGAGCAATTTACAACAGCCAATTTACCTATCACCTGCAAGTCTCTGGCTGCGGGAGGAAACCAAAGCACCCAGCAAAAACCCACATGGTCACAGGGAGAACTTGCAAACTCTGCACAGGCAGTAGCCAGAATCAAACCTCGGTTTTTGGAGCTGTGAGGTTGCGGTGCTAACCACTGTGCCGCCCATGACAATGCCACTACGCCATCACCTCCCCTTATCTAAGGAAGGATAGACTTGTCACAGAGGGAATGCAATGGAGATTCACCAGACTAATCCCCTTATGATGAGAGACTACAGAAACTGGGCCCAAATTCTCTGGAGTTTCAAAGAATGAGAGGTGATCTCATTGAAACGTCCAAAATTCTTACAGGGTGTGACAGGGTAGATATGGATAGGATGTTTCCTCTGTCTAGTGAGTCTGGAAGAAGGGGACACAGTCTCAGAATAAGGACAGGCCATTTGAGACTGAGATGAGCAGGAATTTCTTTACTCAGAGGGTGGGTAATCTGTGGAATTCTTGATCCCAGAGGGCTGTGGAGGCTCAATTACTGAACATATTCAAGACAGAAATCAATAGATTTCTAAATACTACCGGGATCAAGGGATATGGAGATAGCAGGGAAAAATGGCAAAGAGGGATATGATCAGCCACGATCTGTTTTAATGGCGGAGCAGGCTCGATGGGCTGAATGGCCTAATGCCCCTATTTCCTATGATCCTATGAATCCCAATAATGTACATCAGACGTTAGACCGAGCTATGCATTACATACCAGTTCAAAAATCCCACAGAGATTAAGACTGAAAGATTCAGTATCAATTCCATTACTACAAAGTGAAGGACTTGGAGCTTGCAGACCAGCCCATGTATAAGATTGAAAGTTATGTTTTCATTCACAATAATTTTCACAGAGCTAAATATTGAATACCAATCCACAACTTGCACAGGACTACCAAATAAAACCTACAACTGTAAAATACAGTTAATCCATATTTTAAATTAAACACAAGGCAAATAAATATTGATGCATCAAGAGAGCGGGAAACAGTGAAAGTGGAGTGGACAGGAGTCCAAGCATGCTGGAGTTTGGAACAAAGTGAATAGTGACATCACAGGAAAGCTGCAAGGTGACAGGTTGTGATTAACGGCTGTTCGGGAGTAACTGTAAATAGTTAGTACACCACTGTTAGGGTGGCTTTGTAAATGGCTGGGTTATAGCATTTCAACAACAGGCAGAATAAAAAGAGTATAAATTAAGTATTAATGATAAGGGACAAGTGAATCGTTGGTGAGTTTTTTGGAGTAAGGTTTATCTTAACTAGTGAACTGTATTGATTTTTAGTGGGATTTATCAGTACTAGGAAAGTTTTATTTATAATTCTAAGGTGTTGTAGTACTGTTAAGGTTTTTTTAGCAGTAGCATATGGTCAACTAATGACAGGGGTGTTTCAACCTTGAGAGTGCACCTCCTGTGATATGTGGGAGCTCCAGGATGCTTCCACTATCTTGGAGAACATTTGTGCCAGGAAGTGCTCTCAATTGTGGCAGCTTGAGCTCTGGGTTTTGGAACTTGAGTGGCAGCTGGTGACACTGCAGTGCATTCGTGAGAAGAGAGCTACATGGATAGCACGTTTATAGATGTGGTCACCCCACAACTTAAGAGTATGCAGGGAGAGAGGGAATGGGTGATCAACAGGCAGTCAAAAAGAATTGAGTAGGTAGTGCAGGACACCCTGACTGCATGACGCTCTCCAACGGGTATTCAGTTCTGAATATGGAGGACAGTGATGCTTCCCTGGGGAGTGCAGCCAGAGCCAAGTCCATGGCACCATGGGTGACTCAGCTGCAAAGGGAGGTACAAGGAAGACTGGAAAAGCCATAGTGATAGGTGATTCAATAGTCAAGGGAACAATCAGGCATTTCTGTAGCCGCAGACATGAATCCAGGAATGGTATGTTGCCTCCCTGGTGCCAGGATCAAGGATGTTATTGAGCAGTTACAGAGCATCCTGAAAGGGGAGGGTGAACAGCCAGCAGTTGTTGTCCACATCGGAACAAACAACATAGGTAGAAATAAGGATGTTGTCCTGCAGTCAGAATTTGGGGAGTGAGGTAAGAAATTTGCAAATGGGACATCAAAAGTAATAATCTCCGGATTACTCCCAGTGCCAAGCGCAAGTGAGTACAGGAATAGAAGAAGACAGATGAATGTGTGGCTGGAAAGATGGTGCAGGAGGAATGGCTTTAGATTCTTGGGACCGGTCAGACGGGTTGCACCTGAACAGAGCTGGGACGGAGTTCCTTGCGGGGCATTTTGTTCGAGCTGTTGGGGAGGGTTTAAATTAGTTTGGCAGGGGTATGGGGACTGGAAGGTAGAGTCAGATGGGACAAAATCAGAAATGAAAATGGAAGGCAGAGAATTAATGGATGAGTCTGGAAGACTGAGGAAACAAAGTTTAGAAAATTAAAAAAGTGTTTGGCAGTGCTCAAGTGTATCTATTTCAATTCAAGGAGTATAGCAAATAAAGCAGATGAGCTGAGGACAGATAGACAGGTGGCAGTATGATATCATAGCTCTGAGAGAAACATGGCTTAAGGAGGGACAGGAATGGCAGCTCAACAGTCTTGGTTACAGGGTTTTCAGACGCGATAGGGAGGGAGATAAGAAAGGAGGGAGAGGTGGCAATTTTTGTCAAAGCAACAGTACGGCAGCAATAGAAAGGGATTTTAACCACCCAAACATTAACTGAGATAGTTTTAGTGTAAAAGGAATTGAGGGAGCAGAATTCTTGTGATGCATTCAGGAGAAATATTTTAGCGAATATGTCGCAAGTCCAACAAGAGAGGACGCAGTTTTAGGAAATGAAGATGGGCAGGTGGAAGGAGTGGCAGTGGGAGAGCATTTTGGTGGTAGTGATCATAATTCAGTCAGTTTTAACATAATTATGGAAAGGACAAGGATACAACAAGAGTTAGAGTTCTCAATTGGGGCAAGGCCAACTTTACTAAGCTGAGGAGTGATTTAGCGAAAGTGGACTGGAAACAGGTACTTGAAGGTAAAGCAGTGTCAGAGCAATGGGAAGAATTCAAGGGGAGATTCCAGGGGTTCAGAGTCAACATGTTCCCTCAAAGAAAAAGGGTGGGAAGGCCAAATCAAGAGCCCCATGGATGTCAAGGAGCTTATGGGTATGATATGGCAGTAAAGGAAAAATTATGCCCGACACAGAGAACTCAATACTACAGAAAGCTGAGAGGTCTATAGAATGTGGAGGGGGGAAATCAACATTGAAATTTCGGAAAACTAAGAGAGGCATGAAAGAATATTGGCAATCAAAATCAAGGTAAACACAAAGATGTTTTATCAATACATTAAGAGTAAAAGGATAACTAAGGAAAGAGGAGGGCACAGAAAAGACCATAAAGGTAACCTATATGTAGGGCAGAAGATGTTGGCATTGTTCTTAATAAATACTTTGCATCTGTCTGCACAAAAGAGGGGGACGATGCAGATATTGTAGATAAGGAAGAGGGGTGTGAAGTATTGGATATGATCAACAGAGGGAGAGAGGACATACTAATGGAATTAGCTTATTTGTAAGTTGATAAATCACTAGGGATGGATGAAATGTACCCCAGGCTGTAAAAAGAAGCAAGAGAGGAAATAGCGGAAGGTCTGACCATCGTTTTCCAGACCTCACTGGATACAGGTGTTGTGCTGGAGGATTGGAGGACTGCTAACATTGTACCTCTGTTTAAAAAGGGAGTGAGGGCTAGACCGAATAATTACAGGCCAGTCGGTCTAACCTCAATAGGGGAAAATTATTTGAATCTATTCAGAGAGACAGGATAAAATGTCACTTAGAAAGGCACAGATTAATCAAGGATAGTCAGCATGGATTTGTTAAGGGAAGATCTTGTCTGAACAACTTGATCGAAATTTTGAAGAATTAACAAGGAAAATAGATGAGGGTAGTGCAGTTTATGATGTGGTCTACATGGATGTAAATGTAGGGGGCATGATCAAGAAGTTTGCAAATGACACAAAGATTGGCCATGTGGTAAATAGCAAGGAGGATAACTGTAGGCTGCAGGAAGATCTTGATGGTCTGGTCAGATGGGCAGAAAAATGGCAAATTGAATTCAATCCAGAGAAGTGTGAGGTGATGCATTTGGGGAGGTCAAACAAGGCAAAGGAATACACGATTAATAGGAAAATGCTGAGAGGTGTAGAGGAAGTGAGGGACCTTGGAGTAAATGTCCACCGATCCTTGAAGGTAGCAGGACAGATCGATAAGGTGGTAAAAAGGCATATGGAATCCTTTTTTTTCGACGAGGTATAGAATATAAGAGCAGGGAGGTTGTACTGTAACTGTATAAATCATTAGTCAGGCCACAACTTGAGTACTGTGTGCAGTTCTGATCACCTCATTACAGAAAGGATGTAATTGCCCTGGAGAGGGTACAGAGGAGATTTACGAGGATGTTGCCGGGACTGGAAAAATGCAGCTATGGGGAAAGATTGGGTAGGATGGAGCTGTTCTCCTTGGAACAGAGGAGGCTGAGGGGTGATCAGACTGAAATGTACAACATTTTGCGGGGCCTGTATAGAGTTGAAGTGAAGGGCCTGTTCACCTTAGCAGAGAGGTCAGTGACTAGGGGAATAGATTTAAAGTTATTGGTATAAAGATTACAGAGGAGATGAGGAAAAGTTTTTTTTCAGCCAGAGGGTGGAGGGGGTCTGGAACTCACTGCCTGATAGGGGAGTTGAGACAGAAACCCTCAACTCATTCAAAATGAGTCTGGATATACACCTCAAATGACGTAATCTGCAGGGTTATGCACCAAATGCTGAAAGGTGGGATTAGAATGGGTGGACAGTTTTCATCTGGCACAGACACAATGGGCCAATTGGCCTCTTCCTGTGCCATAAACTTACTTTGATTCTATAAATTACCCAGCTGCTGCAGTGGAATTTGAACTCATGTCTCTGGTCCATTAGTGGAGACTTTCGGATTACTCGTCCTGTAAAGTAACCACAAAATCACCATACCCCTGGATGAGAGTTTTTACAGGTTTGTAATTTTATTTTCAGATACGGCACTGAAACAGGCCCTTCAACCCACCGAGTCTGTGCCAACCAACAACCACCCATATACACTAATCCTACATCAATCCCATATTCCCTCCCACATCTTCACACGAGGGGCAATTTACCGAACAACCTGCAATTCTTGGGCTGTAAGAGGAAACTGGAGCACACAGCAGAAATCCACGCGGTCACAGGGAGAACTTGCAAACTCTGCAGAACTGAACCCAGGTCAGTGGAGCTTTGAATCTGCAATGCTAACCACTGCGCCACTGTGTCGCCATAATGTGGAGTTCAGTCTACACAAATGGAATTGATAATCTATTTCACTCTGATCATGTATGAGATGTTTTTGGCTGGAAAATAATGCGTATCATAGACAACTGTATTTTTTATTTCCGCAGTCTGGGTGAGTTCTGTCCAGGAATCTAATTTACATCACAGTTTACACTTCATATCAGCATTGCTCAATCTGATACTGTATGTGATTTTTGGACTGGCAATGATTAGATCAATCTACACTAATGGAATTGATACTGTATGAGTTTTTGGAATAGTATGTAATGTTTAGGTCAATGTGCACTAATAGAATTGATACTGTATTTCAATTTGATATTGTATGAGTTTTTAGAATGGTATATAATGTTTAGATCAATCTACACTAATGGAATTAATACTGTATTTCAATTTGATATTGTATGAGTTTTTAGAATGGTATATAATGTTCAGATCAATCTACACTAATGGAATTAATACTGTATTTCAGTTTGATATTGTATGAGGTTTTAGAATGGTATATAATGTTTAGATCAATCTACACTAATGGAATTAATACTGTATTTCAGTTTGATATTGTATGAGTTTTTAGAATGGTATATAATGTTCAGATCAATCTACACTAATGGAATTAATACTGTATTTCAGTTTGATATTGTATGAGTTTTTAGAATGGTATATAATGTTTAGATCAATCTACACTAATGGAATTAATACTGTATTTCAATTTGATATTGTATGAGTTTTTAGAATGGTATATAATGTTTAGATCAATCTACACTAATGGAATTAATACTGTATTTCAGTTTGATATTGTATGAGTTTTTAGAATGGTATATAATGTTCAGATCAATCTGCACTAATGGAATTAATACTGTATTTCAGTTTGATATTGTATGAGGTTTTAGAATGGTATATAATGTTTAGATCAATCTACACTAATGGAATTAATACTGTATTTCAGTTTGATATTGTATGAGTTTTTAGAATGGTATATAATGTTTAGATCAATCTACACTAATGGAATTAATACTGTATTTCAGTTTGATATTGTATGAGTTTTTAGAATGGTATATAATGTTTAGATCAATCTACACTAATGGAATTAATACTGTATTTCAGTTTGATATTGTATGAGTTTTTAGAATGGTATATAATGTTTAGATCAATCTACACTAATGGAATTAATACTGTATTTCAGTTTGATATTGTATGAGTTTTTAGAATGGTATATAATGATTAGATCAATCTACACTAATTGAATTGATTCTGTATCTTTCAATTTCACAGCGTGCGTGAGTTCTGAACTGGTATCTAATTTGTGTCTCAGCTTACAATATCTTTCAGCACCTTTGAAACTTTCACTGTAATGAATGTTGAACTTGTATGTAACTTGTATCTCAGGGTACACTATGGGGATGTTTAAACATCCTTTATAACGAATGGGTATGAGCTTTGGGTATGATATTTAATTTAAATCTCAGGGTACATCATTAGCTTAGATTCTGTGCCATTCAATCAATACCGTGTGCCAATTCTATCTGATATTTAATTGCTCGCTGAGTCTGCATTATATTTAGATTGACACATTGTATTTCAATCTGCTGGTGGGTGTGATTTTGACCTGGGATTGATGCATCTGACTGTCAGTGGGACTGAATTGGGGCGAAATGGAAATAACTTCTTTTTCTCCTGCTTTGTTTGATTGAAAATGTGTCTCTGGAACTTGGAATCAATGTGGGCCTGACTACTTCTGCAGTCTGAGACTAGGGAACTGATGAACTGTCTATCCCTCTGTACTCTGAGTGATAATGTACCTACTGTGTGTGAGAGGAGTTGGCTGCACTGTTCCTTGTGCCTTGAGTGTAGCAACCATCACATTCATCACGATACCTTCAAGTATTTGCCTCTATGAAGAAAAAATATATCTTATAACTCAAGAACAGGTGAGGGGCAAAATATGAAAGAGGTGAATTTAATTTCTCAATTAATAATCATTAAGAACACCCACTAATGAAAACCAGTGTCATTATCAGCCTCCACTGAAGTACTGAAGCTCCCAGCTCCTGCATCACAAGTGTTCTGGGCAGATCCATACAGACAAAACACTGCATTGGGATCATCCCAACTGCTCTATGCTCCACACATATTTCCAGCCATCCTGCTTCATATGCACAAATTTTAAAAAATGAAGCCCGATATGTATATCCCTCAATTCATTTCTCCCCATACACTTGTTCATTTGTTCCACCTCCCCTTAAGTGCATCAATACTATTCACCCCAACCTCTCCCTGTGATAGCAAATTCCAGATTCTATCCATTCACTGCATAAATACATTTTTCATGACTTCCTCATTGGTTTTATGAATGTTGATTTTATATTTTTGGCTCTTATTTCAGAAACCACCACAAGTGGAAACATGTCTCTGTGTATTCTGTAAAAGCCCTTCACTATTTCCTCACTTTTTTTCATTTGTTCCTGGGACATAGGCATCGCTGGCTATGCCAGCATTTATTGCCCATTACAAATTGCCCTTGACAAAGTGGTGGTGAGCTGCCTTCTTGAGCCGCTGCAGTCCTTGAGATGCAGGAATACCAACAGTGCTGTTTGGAAGGGAGTTCCAGGATTTTTACCCAACGACAATGAAGGAATGGCGATACAGTTCCAAGTCAGGATGGTGTGTGGCTTGGAGAGGGAATTGCTGGTGGTAGTGCTCCCTTGCATCTGCTGCCCTTGTCCTTCTCGGTAGTAGAGGTTCAGAGTTTGGAAGGTACTGTTGAAAGAGCCTTAGTGTGTTGCTGTAGTGCATCATGTCGATTGTACACACTGCTGCCACTATGCATTAGTGGTGAATGGAGTGAATGTTGAAGCTGCTGGATGGGGGCAATCAAACAGGCTACTTGAGTGTTGTTGGAGCTGCACTCATCCAGGCAAGTGGAGAGTATTCCATCAAACTCCTGACTGGTGCCTCGTAAATGGTGGAAAGATGTAAAGAAGTGGGGAGACAGGAGGTAAGTTGCTCACTGCAGAATTCCTAGCCTCTGACCTGCTTTTGTAGCAAATGCATTTATGTGGCTGGTCCAGTTCAGTTTATGGTCAATGGTAACTCCCCCAATGTTGATGGTGGGGGTTTCAGTGATGGTAATGCCATTGAACATCAAGGGGAAATGATTAGATTCTCTCTTGTTTGAGATGGTCATTGCCTGGCATTTATGTGACGCAAATGTTATTAACCACTTATCAGCCCAAGCCTGGATGTTGTCCAGGTCTTGCTACATCTGGACACGGGCTGCTTCAGTATCTGAGGAGTCATGAATGGTGCTGAACATTGTGCAATCATCAGTGAACATCCCCACTTTCGGCCTTGTGATCCCACTTCTGATAAGTTGTCTTTTGACTTAACTAGAGGCATTTGGGAGCAGCGATGAAGAGCAAACAGAGAGCACGAAAGAATATTGACAAGCAAAATCAAAATGGATCCAAAGATGTTTCATCAATACATTGGAGTAAGAGGCAACTGAGGAAAGAGTAGGGCCCATCAGGGTGGAAGATGTGGGTATGTTTGTTAATGAATACTTTACTGTCTTCACAAATGAGGGGGTGATGCATATATTGTAATTAAGGAGAAGGAGTGTGAAGTATTGGACATGATAAACTGAGGGAGAGAAGAAGTATAAATGGGATTAACATCCTTGAAAGTGGATAAATCATCAGGGCCGGATGAAATGTACCCCAGGAGGTTAACAGAAGCCAGGAAGGAAATAGTGGAAGGTCTGACCATCAGTTTCCAATCCCTCACTGGATACAGGTGTGATGCCAGAAGATGGGAGGTCTCGTAACGTTGCAATAAAAGCAAAATTCTGCAGATGCTGGAAATCTGAAATAAAAACTATTAGCGCTGGAAATACACAGCAGGTCTGGCAGCATCTGTGGAGAGAGAAGCAAAGTTAATGTTTCTGTTCTGATGAAAGGTCACTGACCTGAAATGTTAACTTTGTTTCTCTCTCCACAGATGCTGCCAGACCTGCTGTGTATGTCCAGCACTTTTTGTTTTTATTGCTAACATTGCACCATTGTTGAAAAAGGAAGCGAGGGAACAATTAAAGGCCAGTCAGACTAACCTCAATAGTGGGCGAATTATTGGAATTAATTCTGAGAGACAGGATAAACTGTCACTTAGAAAGGCACAGATTAATCAGTATCATCAGCATGGATTTGTTCAGGGAAGCTCCTGTCTGACGAACTTGATTGAATTTTTTGAAGAAGTAACAATGAGGATTGTGAGGATAGTGCAGTTGATGTGGTCTACATGGATTTTAGCAAGGCTTTTGACAAGGTCCCACATGGCAAACTGGTTAAAAAAACATAAAAGCGCATGTGATCCAGGGGAATGTAGCAAGCTGGATACAAAATTGGTTCAGTGGCAGGAAACAAGAAGGAATTGGTTACAGGTGTTTTTGCAACTGGAGGACTGTTTCCAGTGGTGTTCCACAGGGCTCAGAACCAGGTCCCCTGCTTTTTGTGGTATATATTAATGATATGGACATAAATGTAGAGGGCACAATCAAGATGTTTGCAGATGACACAGAAATTGTCCGTGTTGTTGATAGGGAGGAGGATAGCTGTACACTGCAGGAAGATATCAATAGACTGGTCAGGTGGGCAGAAAAGTGGTAAATGGAATTCAAATTGGACAAGTGTGAGGTGATGCATTTGGGAGGTCAAAAAAGGCAAAGGAATACACAATTAATGGGAGAACACTGAACGGTGCAGAGGAAGTGAGGGACGTTGGAGTGAATGTCCACAGATCCCTGAAGTAGCAGTACAGGTCAATAAGGTGGTTCAGCAGGTATATGGAATCCTTTCCTTTATTAGCTGAGGTATAAAGTATAAGGGTGACCTGGTATCCATGTCAATAAGTCACTGACAGCTAACATGCAGGTGCAGCAAGCAATTAGAAAGGCTAATAGTATGTTAGCCTTTATCACAAGAGGATTTGAGTCCAGGATTAGTGAATTCTTGCTTCAATTGTATAGAACCTTGGTTAGACCGTACTTGGAGTACTGTGTGCAGTTTTGGTCTCCTTACCTTAGGAAGGATATTATTGCCATGGAGGGAGTTCAACGAATGTTCATCAGACTTGTTCCTGGGATGGTGGGACTGTTCTATGAAGAGAGATTGGGGAACTGGGACTGTATTCTCTAGAGTTTCGAACAATGAGAGGTGATCTCATTGAAACCTACAAAATACTTAAAGGACAGTCAGGGTAGATGCAGCTAAGATGTTTCCCCTGGTTGGGGAGTCGAGAACCAGGGGACGCATTTTCAAAATAAGGCGGAAGCCACTTAGGACAGAGATGAGGAGAAATGTTGTTCCTCAGAGGGTTGTAAATCTTTGGAATTCTGTACCCCAGAGGGCTGTGGAAGCTCAGTCATTGAGTATGTTTAAAGCAGAGATTGACAGATTTCTAAATACAAATGACATAAGGGAATATGACGAAAGTGTGGGGAAAAGGACATTGAAGTGGATGATCAGCCATGATCATATTGAATGGCGGGGCAGACTCGATGGGCTGAATGGCCGACTCATGTTCCTATGTTCCGAACCCCACATGATCAGCGAGGCACAGCCTCAGACCGACTTGTCGGGTGGTGTAAACAGATATCACTGCTTCTGATCTTCACCAGAACAGAGAGTGAGATGTAACATTGATCATCAAACAGACTGTGAGAGAATGCAACAGAATAAAACACATGGAGAGACACTGTGGAATAACAAATAGATTAGATTGGAATGTTGAATTCTGATTGGAATGTATAAAACACCAGAAACAACAGATTAAATTGGGATAAACGCAAAATACTGCGGATGCTGGAAATCTGAAACAAAAACAAGAAATGCTGGATTCACTCAGCAGGTCTGGCAGCATCTGTGGAAAGAGAACCAGAGTTAACTTTTCGGGTCAGTGACCCTTCTTCGGAACTGACAAATATTAGAAAAGTCACAGATTATAAACAAGTGAGGTGGGGGTTGGGCAAGAGATAACAAAGGAGAAGGTGCAGATTGGACCAGGCCACATAGCTGACCAAAAGGTCACAGAGCAAAGGCAAACAATATGTTAATGGTGTTTTGAAAGACAAAGCATTAGTACAGATTAGGTGTGAATATACTGAATATAGATCATCAGCAAGTGCAAACCTGAAGAAAAACAACCTGAAAAAAACAGTGGGTAAGCAAACTGAACAAACTAAGATGAAATGAAATAAATGCAAAAAATGTAAAAAGGAATGCAAAAAAAAGGAAGAAAAAATAACTAAAAATGACTAAAAATGAAAGTAAAGTGGGGGGCTGTCATGCTCTGAAATTATTGAACTCAATGTTCAGTCCGGCAGGCTGTAGTGTGCCTAATCGGTAGATGAGATGCTGTTCCTCGAGCTTGCGTTGATGTTCACTGGAACACTGCAGCAATCCCAGGACAGAGATGTGAGCATGCGAGCAGGGGGGAGTGTTGAAATGGCAAGCAACCGGAAGCTCAGGGTCTTGCTTGCGGACTGAGCGGAGATGTTCCGCAAAGCGTCACCCAGTCTGCGCTTGGTCTCCCCAATGTAGAGGAGACCACACTGTGAGCAGCGAATACAGTATACTACATTGAAAGAAGTACAAGTAGATCGCTGCTTCACCTGAAGGGAGTGTTTGGGGCCTGGGATAGTGAGGAGAGAGGAGGTAAATGGGCAGGTATTACACCTCCTGCGATTGCAAGGGAAGGTGCCCTGGGACGGGGACGAGGTGGTGGGGGTAATGGAGGAGTGGACCAGGGTGTCGCGGAGGGAATGATCCCTTCGGAATGCTGACAGGGGAAGGGAGGGGAAGATGCGACTGGTAGTGGCATCACGCTGGAGGTGGCGAAACTGGCGGAGGATGATCCTTTGGATATGGAGGCTGGTGGGATGAAAAGTGAGGACAAGGGGAACCCTGTCACGGTTCTGGGAGGGAGGGGAAGGGGTGAGGGTAGAGGTGCGGGGAATGGGTCGGACACGGTTGAGGGCCCTGTCAACCACAGTGGGGGGAAATCCTCGGTTGAGGAAAAAGGAGGTCATATCAGAAGCACCGTCATGGAAGGTAGCATCATCAGAGCAGATGCGTCGGAGACGGAGAAACTGGGAGAATGGAATGGAGTCCTTACAGGAGGTAGGGTGTGAAGAAGTGTAGTCGAGGTAGCTGTGGGAGTCAGTGGGCTTATAATGGATATTGGTAGACAACCTATCCCCAGAGATGGGGACAGAGAAGTCGAGGAAGGGAATGGAAGTGTCAGAGATGGACCATGTGAAGGTGAGAGAAGGGTGGAAATTGGAAGCAAAGTTGATAAAGTTTTCGAGTTCGGGGCGGGAGCAGGAAACGGCACCGATACAGTCATCAATGTACCGGAAAAAGAGTTGGGGGAGGGGGCCTGAGTAGGACTGGAACAAAGAATGCTCGACATATCCCACAAAAAGACAGGCATAACTAGGACCCATGCGGGTACCCATAGCGACACCTTTTACTTGAAGGAAGTGCGTGGAGTTGAAGGAGAAGTTGTTCAATGTGAGAACAAGTTCAGGCAGGCGGAGGAGGGTGGTGGTGGATGGGGACTGGTTGGGCCTCTGTTCCAGGAAGTTGCGGAGAGCCCTCAAACCATCCTGGTGGGGGATGGAGGTGTAGAGCGATTGGACGTCCATAGTGAAGAGGAGGCGGTTGGGACCAGGAAACTGGAAATTGTCAAAATGACGGAGGGCGTCAGAAGAGTCACGGATGTAGGTGGGAAGAGACTGCACCAACGGAGAAAAGATAGAGTCTAGATAGGAAGAAATAAGTTCAGTTGGGCAGGAGCAGGCTGACACAATGGGTCTGCCGGGACAGTCCCGTTGGGATTAAATTGGGATTCTCATCACTATATTGATCTGAGACAGAAAAGCGAAACTGATGGAAAGAAGGGAAGAAGGAAGAAAAGAAAGAATGGAACTGTTCAATTTTTTTCAGTTTTTTCACTCGCCCATCAAAGCTGGATTAAAAAAAGTTGCAAATAACAGAGAATTTCACCAAAAAGGGAGATTAAACGCTGCAGAAAGCTTGGATCGAAGGATGTCCCAACAGATCACCTGTTTAACTGTCTCCTCACTGGGGGATTTCAATCAGTCAGCAATATTATTCGCTACCTTTTTTTTGTTAATGAACCCAGAACTGTCACTTGGTGTTAATGTCTGTGTTCCGACTCCTGAATAATAAAATTGTGAGTTTCTCGATATTTTCTGGACTCATTTCCTGCTGAAAGAACTAAGAACTTTTTTCTAATTTACACAATACTATATACACACTCATCAAGCCTCCTCAGCGAGCATCCTTGGTGCTGCTCTCTCTTCTCCCAAACCTCATCTCATGTGACTGTTACATCATCACTCTGACAGTGGGAGGGGTTGATCCCACTGTCTTCAGCATTAACCCTTTACATCCTTATACCACACTGTCTGTCCAAAAAAATCAGTGGAGGTAACTTGATTTATCGAAACACCAACAGCTGCCAGTTGAAAATCAACTCAACCCATCAGAGAGAGAGAGAGAGAGAGACTGTCAGAGAACTTCCTGCATCCAGTCCTGACCCTGTCACACTCAGCAGATGCCCACCCAGACTCCACTCTCATCAACACTGAACATTTTTACTGAGACACTTCAAATACTGTTTATAAAAGGCAGGAAAGGTTAAAGTTCACACAGTTGTATTGAATAGAACAAAGTTTAATATATTCTGAACTTTTCTCGGTAACCACGAGACATAGGTTTTCTTATTTGGTTACTTTGATTTTTCTTGTTCCTGACTGACAAATATTCCAAACCTCAGATTAACCCAGTTGTGGGCGGCACAGTGGCGCAGTGGTTCGCACCGCAGCTTCACAGCTTCAGGGATCCGGGTACCGCCTGTGTGGAGTTTGCAAGTTCTCCCTGTGTTTGCGTGGGTTTTCTCCGGGTGCTCCGGTTTCCTCTCACAAGCCAAAAGACTTGCAGGTTGGTAGGTAAATTGGCCATTATAAATTGCCACTAGTATAGGTAGGTGGTCGGGAAATATAGGGACAGGTGGGGATGTTTGGTGGGAATGTCGGATTAGTCTAAATGGGTGGTTGATGTTTGGCACAGACTCGGTGGGCCGAAGGGCCTGTTTCAGTGCTGTATCTAAAATCTAATGTCCCAGTCTCGGTTAAAAGCAACACATTATGACACAAACACTCTGCAACACAGAACACGGTCCTTCAGTGAGATTAATGTCAAGCTGTTTTCCAGGTTGAATGGAACGGTGAACAAATTTGTATCAAATAAGTTCCCTTTGAAATATCAGGACTGAATTTCTGGATCAGGAGGAACAGCCATTCCAAACTCACATCCTTCACAAAGGTTGTTTTCTCCTGTGACTGAAATTCATCATGTAACTTGAATTATGAGTTCAAGCTCACAAGACACAGATGTGAACTTCTAAAGCATGTTGTTAATAATGACATAAGGCTCTGCTGGGAGTTGAACCCAGGATCTCCTATTTAATAGGCAGGTGTTTTCGCCAACTAAGCTCCAGAACCAAATAACAAATGTTTCTACAGTTGAAATCAGAAGAGGGCACTATATTCTCATCCCATTTCTCCACTGGTCACAACATATTTTAAACATTTCTCACTTCCTGAAACAGTCAATCATGTACTCTATTTTTCTCTGTACTGAGAATGAATGTTTTGGAAGAAAATACATCCATTCAATTGTTTCTGAAAGGTTACAGAACACAACATATGAGTAATATTCCCCATTGCTTTCTCAGCACTGATGGATTGTGAAGCGGGAGACAACCAGAAGTCCCACTGAGCCACACTGACCCTGAGCTGAGAAAGAAATGTGATAAAGTTCAATCTCTCACAGCGAGATGCTGCAGAGAGAGGAGTCCCGAACCAAAGTGAGACTTTCTCATACTGTTGTTGAATTTCATGTCACACACTCCTTGTACTCTCTGCTAATGAAGCCCCCAAAAAAGGGAAAAACAGAATGGCACTCAAACTCACAACCCTGAGATTAAAAGTCTCATGTTCGACTGACTGAACTGTCACTTCTACTCAGTCTCTTATTGGATGGATGCAACTGTATGCTCCAATGCAGGGGCAGCTTTCAAATCCTCCCATGGATCCACATGTCAGTCTGAGTTACATGTTGTAGACTTAAGCAAAGGAAATCTGCTCAGTTCCAAAACTATCCGTGAGTTGAAGCTGATTACGATCAACATCATCAGAGGTCAGAACTACCTGGTGAAAGAAAACACCCTGAAGAAGGATCCACGATTCTTCAAACGGATCAAAAAAGTGAAAAACCAATAAATCCATGAGTTAATCCAAACCAAACAACAGAAACACAGAAGAATTCCATTCCATACCAGATACTAGTCGTGTTGTTCCTGTATCCAGCTCTCAGTTACTGCTCCACCTTCATACACCCCCTTGGTGATCTGTACATTTTGTTCATTTCAATTTTGTCGACAGGCTCTTTGAATCCAGTTCTCTGGTCCTCAAACAGGCTCCGCATGAAAGTCAATTCCGCCTGCTGTCAGGCTGCAACCGATCGATGACCTTCAACTAAAAACACAAAAGAGAATGGGCTCGTGCGGGAGTTGAACCCAGGACCTCTCGCATATTAACCAATTGTCTACCCAAAGCAAGAATCATACCTCTAGACCAACAAGCCACTTACATTACATGTATGTTTAGCTTCTGTGGAAAAGCTGTTCATCCATTTTTTTTCAGATCAAAGCAACATCCTGTAAATGCTGAAATCATAACAGAAAGTGTTGCAAATGTTCAACAGCTCTGGCAGCACCTGTGGAGAGAGAAACACAGTTAACGTTTCAGGGTGTTCACCTTTTGTCTCAGCCATCCTTTCAGACTGCTTCTGTCCATCCAATCTCACTTTCTATTCTATCCACATACTAACCATTCACTACGCAATTACATTTTTCATGAATTCCTCATTTCTTTTATGAATGACAATTTCATATTTCCGGCCCTTGCTTCGGACACCACCACAAGTGGAATCATGTCTCCATCTACCCAATCAAACCACTTCGCTATTTCCTCACATTGCAATGTTTCTTCAACCCTGACAGACTATGGAGTTTCTGCCGCTTGATTGCAGTTCTTGTTTCCTGCCAGTAGATGTCACCTCACTCCAATACAGTGAAGTTTACAAATCTGAGAGAGACACAACAGGAAATAATTGTTCACATGATAGTGAATGTGTGGGATTTAGAAATACTAGGAGTGGAGACGAGTTATTATTGCATTTTGTCAAAACAAACATAACTTATAATGTTGTGTTAAATCCATCACTCTGTTTTCTTGACTCTGCGAGTGACCTGGAGTCATTGAGTCACTGAGTCATTTGTGGGATAAAAGGAGGCCATTCGCCCCATCGAATCCATGGCGGCTCTCCAGGGAACGATCCAGTCAGTCCCACTCGAATGCTCGATCCCCGTAGCCCTGTAAATTTATTTCCTTCAAGGGCCCATCCAAATTCCTTTTGTAATCATCGATTGTTTCCACTTCCATTACCCTCATGGGCAGCGAGTTGCAGATCATTACCAATCACTGTGTAAAAAAGGTTCTTCCGCACATTCCCCCTGCATCTCTTGCCCAAAACATTCAATCTGTGTCCCTAGTCCTTGTACCAATAGTTAATGGGAGCAATTTTACCTTGCCAACTTATCTAAAACTGTCATAGCCTTATACACCTCTATCAATTCTCCCCTCAATCTCCTTTGATACAGGCAGAACAACCCTAGCTTTTCCAGCCTAACCTTGAAACTATAACCCTCCATACCTGGAACCATTCTGGTAAATCTCCTCTGCATCCTCTCAAGGGTCCGCACATTCTTTCTAAAGTGTGGTGAGCAGAACTGGACGCAACACTCCAATTGGGGCCAAACCAGAGCTTTATAATGGTTCAGCATAATTCCCCTGCTTTTGTACTCAATGCCTCTATTTAGAAAGCCCAAGATCCCATCTACTTTGCTAACCACTCTCGCAATATGTCTTGCCAACTTCAAAGATTGATGGACATGCACCCAAGTCCCTCTACTCCTGCACATTCTTCACAACTGTAGCATTGAGTATATACTGTCTCTCCCTATTCCTTCTGCTAAAATACATCACCTCACATCAGTCACTATTAAATTCCAGCTGCCACCTGTCTGCCCATTCTGCTAGCCTATCAGTGTCCTGTTGCAAACAATTCATATCATCCTCACTGTTTTCCACTCATCCAGGTTTGGTGTTATCGGCATATTTTGAGATTCTACTCTATATTTCAAGATCCAAGTCATTTATCTGTAGCAAAAAAAGCAGTGATTCTAGCACTTACCCCTGGGGAGCACCACTGTCGACTATCCTCCAGTCTGACAAAGAACCATTTAATATGACTCACTGTTTTCTGTCCTTAAGCCAATTTTCTATCAAATTGGACACTGATCCTCCTATTCCATGAACCTCAATTTTGTTAACCACCCTTTTATGTGGTACCTTATCAAATACTTTCATAAAATCCATATAAACAACATCCACTGCATTCCCTTCATCAACCTGCTCTGTTAGTTCATCAAAAAATGCTGTTAAGATTCGTCAAGCATGAACTCCCATTTATAAATCCCTGCTCGCTATCCTTAATTAACTCAAACTTCTCCAGTGACTGTTGATTTTTTATCCTGATTGTTCTTTCTAAAACCTTACCCACCTCTGCTGTTAATCCAACTGGCCTGTAGTTCCCCAGACTGTCCTTGCAGCCTTTCTTGAATAAGGGTGTCACATTTGCCTCTGTTCAATCCTCTGGCACCTCCCCCGTATCCAGGGAAGATTGGAAGATTATAACAAGCCCTTCTGTTATCTGCATACGCATTTCCTTTTGCAACCTGGGATGTAAGCCATCCGTACCATGTGATTTATCTACCCTAAGCACAGCCTGCCTTTTTAGTAGCTCCCTCTCTCAATTTGTACCCGATCCATTGCCTCTACTCTCTCCGCTTCTACTGATATTTTGTCAGATTCCAATTCCTTAGTGATCACTGATACAAAGTACTCATTAAATATATTAACATTGCCCAGCACCTCTCAGCATGTACTATCCTCTTTGTCTTTAATAAGGCCCACTCCACCTCGTACTGCCCACTGATTACTTATATACTGCTCAAAGATCTTTGGGTTCCCTTTCATGTTGACTGCCAATCTCTTCTCATAGAAATAAACAATAAGCTAAATATAGAAGATATAAATATTTCCCATCCTTGATGAGGTGGAACTTTTTATGTTGTGGGTGGTAATGACCTGACCCACGAGTGAGGTGGAAGCAGAGACAATCAATGATTTGAAAAGGAAATTGGATGGATACTTGAAGGAAATAAACTTGCAGGAGGAAAGGGATCGAGCTGGTGAGTGGAACTGACTCGATTGCTCCGGGGAGAGCCAGCATGGACACGATATGGCAAATGACCACCTTCTATGCTGCAAATGACTCTGTGTTGTTTCTCAAGTTCAATCCAATGGTGCTTGGTAAATAATTTCAAAGTAAATTGTGCAACTGGAAAATCAGAACAAAAGCATGGGACGCATAAAGAATTGAAATTGCCTTTAGATCTTCAATCTAACACTCCCCCAACTGAGCTATTTCAGCCCCACGTTGTTAATGTCTTTGTGTCCTTGTTTTGGAAGAAAATACATACATCAATTTTTCCGAAAGGTTACAGAACACAACATGTGAGTAATATTCCCCATTGCTTTCTCAGTACTGATGGATTGTGAAGCGGGAGACAGCCAGAAGTCCCACCGAGCCGCACTGACACCGAGCTGAGAAAGAAATGAGATAAAGTTCAATCTTTTGCAGCGAGATGCTGCAGAGAGAAGAGTCCTGAATCAAAGTGAGACTTTCTCATCCTGTTGTTGAATTTCATTTCAAACACTCCTTGTACTCTCTGCTAATGAAGGCTAAAAAAGGGAAAAACAGAATGGCACTCAAACTCACAACCCTGAGATGAAAAGTCTCATATTCGACTGACTGAACTGTCACTTCTACTCACTCTCTTATTGGATGGATACAACTGTATGCTCCAATGCATGGGTGGCTTTCAAATCCTCCCTTGGATCCACATGTCAGACTGAGTTACATCTTGCAGACTCAAGCAAAGGAAATTTGCTCAGTTCCAAAACTATCAGAAGCTTATTATGATCAACATCATCAGAGGTCAGAACTTCCTGGTGAACGGAAACACCCTGAAGAAGGATCCACAATTATTCAAACGCATCAAAAAAGAGAAAAACAAGAAAATCGATGAGTTATTATTATTAGAGATACAGCACTGAAACAGGCCCTTCGGCCCACCAAGTCTGTGGCGACCAACAACCACCCATTTATACTAACCCTCCAGGAATCCCATATTCCCTACAACCTACCTACACTACGGGCAATTTACCTATCACCTGCAAGTCTTTGGAGGGAGGAGGAAACCAGAGCACCCAGCAAAAACCCACACAGACACAGGAAGAACTTGCAAACTCCACACAGGCAGTACTCAGAATTGAGCCCAGGGCCCTGAAACTGTGAGTTTGTGGGTCTAACCACTGCGCCACTGTGCCACCCTAATCGAAACCGAACAACAGAAACACAGAAGAATTCCATTCCATATTAGCTACTAGTCGTGTTGTTTTTGTATCCAGCTCTCAGTTACTGCTCCACCTTCAGACACCCACTTGGTGACCTGTACATTTTGTTCATTTCAATTTTGCCGACAGGCTCTTTGAATCCAGTTCTCTGGTCCTCAAACAGGATCTGTATGAACGTCAATTTCGCTTTCTGTAAGGCTGCAACCAATTGATGACCTTCAACTAAAAACACAAATGAAGAAGGGCTAGTCTGTTAACCTCTCGCATATTAACCAATCAGACACCCAAAGTGGGAATCATACCCCTAGACCAACAAGCCACTTACAAGGTGCATTATTTTTAGTTCTATTTAGAACTCTGCTATTAAGTATATATTGTCTCTCCCAATTCCTTCTGCTATAATGCATCACCTTACACTAGTCACTATTACATTCTATCTGCCACCTGTCTGCCCATTCTGCTAGCCTATCACTGTCCTGTTGCAGGCAGGTCATATCATCCTCACTGTTTACCACTCCTCCAGGTTTGGTGTTATCGGTATATTTTGAGATTCTGCTCGATATTCCAAGATCCGAGTCATTTACATATAGCAGAAAAAGCAGTGGTTCTCACAGTGACCACTGGAGAACACCCACTGTCGACTATCCTCCAGCCTGACAAAGAACCGTTTACTATGATTCGCTATTTTCTGTCCATAAAGCAATTTTCTATCGAATTGGACAGTGACTCTCCTATTCCATGAACCTCAATTTTGTTAACCACCCTTTTATGTGCTACCTTATCATTCATTCTGAATCCATCCATCCATCCTTCTTAAAATCCATATCAACAACATTCGCTGCATCATCTTCCTGTTAGTTCATCAAAAAATGCAGTTAGTCAAGCATGAACTCCCATTTATAAATCCATGCTCACTCTCCTCAATTAACTCAAATCTCTCCAAGTGACTGTTGATTTTTTGCCTAATATTGTTTCTAAAACCTTACTCACCACTGCTGTTAATCACTCTGGCCTGTAGTTACCCCTTACACCCTTTGTTGAAATAGGAAGTCACATTTGCCACTGTTCAGTCCTCTGGCACCTCCACAGTGCTTTTTGGGAGGGTGTTCCTGGTTTTTGACCCTGCAACAGTAAAGGAATGGCGGTATAGTGCCAAGTCAGGAGGGTGTGTGACTTGGAGGGGAACTTGAAGGTGGTGATGTTCCCATGCGTCTGCTACCTTTGTCCTTCTAGGTGGTTGAGTTTGTGGGTTGGAAGGTGCTGTTGAAGGAGGCTTGGCAAGTTGCTGCAGTACATATTGTAAATGTTACACACTGCTGCCACTCTGCACTGGTGCTAGAGGGAATGAATGTTTAAGGTGGTGGATGGGGTGCCAATCAAGTGGGCTGCTTTGACCTGATGGTGTCAATCTCTTGAGTGTTGTTGGAGCTGCACTCATCCAGGCATGAGTATTCCATCACATTCCTGACTTGTGCCTTGTAGATGGTGGGCAGGCTTTGGCGAGTCAAGAGGTGAGTTAGTCGCCGCAGAGTTCCCAGCCTCTGACCCGCTCTTGCAGTTGTAGCTGTAGCTGTAATAGTAATAGGCAACTGTCCGTCTCGGACGGCGATGGGCTACACCTGGCGTGTAGGTCACTTCTGTATTAAACATCGTTTGTTGTGGCTGCAGAGGATGACTCGTGAGTGACAATCCCTTTCGCAGCTGATACAGATGAATATCATTGGCCCGAGGTCGACTGATAATTTTTCCTTCCTCTGAGCTCTCTTTCCCCCCAACTGGTCATTTCTTTTGTCCTCTGCTTTTCCCATCGTCTTCCTGAATGCCTTTCTCCAGGAATTCCAGTCAGCAGGAAGGACTTCCCATGCATTGACTACACTCCCAGTCTGCTGGAGATCTCGTTTGCAGATGTCCTTGTATCACAGACGTGGGTGACCTGTGGGTCTCGTGCTGATAGCAAGCTCACCATAGAGCATGTCTTTGGCAATGCGACCGTCATCCATTCAGCACACATGACCCAGTCAACAGAGTCACCGCTGACGCAAGAGGACAAACTTGCTGCGGATCACTGCACGCTGGTGTACTTCCGCATTTGGCACTCTGTCCTGCCAGGAGATGCCCAATATCCATCTGAGGCAGTGGAGGTGGAAGCTGTTCAGCTGCTTTTCTTGGCTTGTATAAGTTGTTGATGCTTCTCAACTATAAAGGAGGGTGCTGAGAACACAAGCCTGGTACATGTGGAGCTTTGTATTTTTGGTCAGTTTGCTGTTGGTTCACATTGGTCTTCTCAACTTTGACATGACAGCTGCAGCATTGACAATCCTGGTGCTGATTTCAGTATCAAGGGACAGATTGCTGGTGATTGTTGATCCTCCAAAGTGAGGTTGTGGATGTTGATGGAAGGTGGAGTCTCTACGTCCTGGCCCAAAACTTTGATCTTCTTGATGCTGATCGTCAGTCCAAACTCCTTGCAGGCCAGGGAGAACCGATGTACAAACTGCTGCAAGTGAATTTCATTATGGGATGTCAGCACAGCGTCATCAGCAAACAGCATCTCACAGACTAGGAACTGACTCATTTTAGTCTTGGCGCGCAGTCTTGCCAAGATGAACAGCTTGTCATCAGCTCTGGTATGCAGGTGGACACCCCCATCTGAGTCACTGAAAATGTACAATTGCAGCATGGAGAAGAGTATGCTAATTGTAAAGGATGTGAGCTGTGAGGAGGTTACAAGGAGGCTTCCAGGGAACTTGGATATGATAAGTGAATGAAATGACAGATGGAACATAATATAAATAAGTGTGAAGTTATCCACTTTGGTAGAATAAACAGAAAGACAGAGTATTTCTTAAATGGTGAGAGCTGAATAAGTGTTAATGTCCAAAGGGACCTGGGTGTCCTTGTTCATGAGACACTAAAAGCTCTTGTGCAGGTGCAGCAATCAATTAGGAAGGCAAATGGTATGTTGGCCTTCACACAAAGGGTCTTGAGTACAGGAGTAAAGATGTCTTGCTGCAATTGTATAGAGCCTTGGTGAGACTGCGCTGGAGTATTGTGTACAGTTTTGGTTTCCTTATCTAAGGAAGGATATACTTGCCACAGAGGGAGTGCAACGGAGGGTCACCAGACTAATCCCTGGGATGAGGAAACTGGGCTTGTATTCCTTAAAGTTTCATTTAAAAGGCCATTTAAAACTGAGATAGGGTGGAGTTTCTTCATTCAGAGGGTGGTGAATCTTTGGAATTCTCTACCCCAGGCGTCTGTGGAAGTGCAATCATTGAGCGTGTTCAAGACAGAAATTGATAGAAACCTTGATACTCATGACATCAAGGGATATGGAGATAGCAAGGGCAAGTGGTGTTGAGGTAGATGATCATCCATGATCTAATTGAATGGCAGAACAGTCTCGACGGGCTAAATGGCCTCCTCCTATGTTCCTCTGTTTCTAAGAGAGTTGTTACCAGGACACAGCCCTGCTTGACCCCACTGCTGATCTTGAAAGCATCTGATGTTGCTCCATTGTAACTGACGGAACAGTGCATGTTCTCGTGGAAAGAAGAGATGATGCCCAAGAGTTCAGGAAGGCAGCCGATGTTCCATCGCAGTTTGAAGAGTCCGTCTCTGCTGACAAGATCAAAGGCCTTGGTGATGTCTATAAAGACAATGTAGAGTGGTCTGTACTGTTCACAGTACTTCTCCTGTAACTGCCGAAGTGAGACAATCATGTCGACTGTCGATCTACCAGCACTGATGCTGCACTGAGACTCAGGATAGATGTGTGATGCCAGGGTCTGCAATCTGGTCAGAGCAATGTGAGCAAAGACCTTCCCCACAATACTTAGCAAGGAGATGCCTCGGTAATTGCTGCAGTCACTGTGATCCCCTATATTTTTGTACAAGGTGACAATGTTTGCATCACGCATGTTTAGAGGCGCAGATCTCTCCTTCCAACAGAGCCACAGAAGTTCATAGAGATGCTACAGCTGTGATGCTTTTCCACTTTTGATGATTCCAGGTGGAAGACCATCATTTCCCAGGGCTTTATCACTGGCAAGACGGTCAATGGCGTTGTTGAGCTCGATGATAGTGGGGTCACTGTCCAACTCCTCCATGACAGGGAAGTCTGGATTGGCGTTGAGAGCTACTTCAATGACAATGTTCTCCGTTATGTAGAGTTCAAGGTAATGCTCCACTCACCTTTCCATCTGCTTGTTAGCTTCAGTGATGATCGTCCCTGTCTTTGTCTTCAAAGGTGCTGATTTAGTTACTGCTGGGCCCGTTGCTTTCATAATTTTTTTTTTTATTCATTCATGTGATGTGGTCATCACTGGCTAAGCCAGCATTTATTGCCCATCCCTCATTTCCCATGAGAAGGTGGTGGTGAGCTGCCTTCTTGAACCGCTGCAGTCTGTGTGAGGTAGGTACACCCACAGTGCTGTTAGGAAGAGAGTTCCAGGATTTTGACCCAGCGACAGTGAAGGAAAGGCGATATAGTTCCAAGTCACGATAGTGTGTGGCTTGGAGGGGAACTTGCAGGTGGTGATGTTCCCATGAATTTGCTGCCCTTGTCCTTCTAGTTGGCAGAAGTTGCGGGTATGGAAGGTGCTGTCTAAGGAACCTTGGTGTGTTGAATTCCTTCATATGTCCCTCTAGCATCCCCCAGATTCAGCGGTAGATTGAATACTGTTGCAGTGTTTTAACCAGTGTTGATTGGTGCAGTACCGAGCAGTCTGCAGAGACCTGTTTCTGGTAGTTCTGAGAGCGTCTAGAGTTTGTTTACTGGGGCTGGTTTGTAGTTCATGAGGGCTCTCTTCTTAGTTACAGTAACTGACTCCATTTCAGTCCAATAAGCCTCAAACCAGTCAGCATTCCTCCCAGCTCTTCTCCCGTGCAGAGTTATAGATGGTGGCGTGCAGATGATTCCACTTTGACACCGCACTGAGGCCTTGGGTGTTTTCTGTAAGAGCCTGATCAAGGATGTTGAGGAACTCCTGGATCCTTTCTGGATCAGTGGTTCGGCAAGTGTTGATCCGTGAAGGACCTTTCTTCTTGGATGGGTGAAGCTTCCTTAGCTGAAGCCTGACCTTGCTACGCACTAGGGAGTGGTCAGTGTCACAGTCAGCGCTGTGATAGCTGTGAGTGATGAGGACACTTCTGAGGGTGGTACGTCTGGTGATGTTAAGTTCTAGCTGGTGCCAGTGGCGTGATCTTGGATGGCTCCAGGACACCTTGTGGCACAGCTTGAACTGGAAGTAGCTGTTTGTCACACAGAGTCCATGGTGACAGCATAGATCCAGCAACCTCTGTCCATTTTTGATCATCTTGCCAATCCCCTGGTGCCCTATGCTCGTTGGCCAAGCTATAGTCAGTACCCACACTTGCGTTGAAGTCTCCTAGAAGGTACAGTCCCTCAGTGCTGAGAATTCTACTGATGGCAGCGTCAAGTGTCTCATAGAATTGATCCTTGACATCTGGGGTGGAGGTGAGTGTCGGGACATAGATGCACATGAGATTAACTGGGCCCGCGCTTGTTGACAAGTGAAGAGTATGATGTCTCTCTGAGCCTACTGTGGGTGGTTCACTCATTGCAAGTAGCGTGTTTTTTACTGTGAAACCCACGAGTTGCCTCTTGGGCTTTCCCCTGCCAGAAGAAGGTGTAGTGTTTCTCTTTGAGGGATCCACTTTGAACGAGTCTAGTTTCTTGCAGCACAGCAATGTCCACATTGAGCCTTGTGAGTTCTTTGTCGATCACAGCTGTCTTGTGTGTGTCATCAACCTGCAGAAGGTTGTCAGTAAGGCCAGGACACATGGTCCTCACATTCCAGCTTGCGATGCGAAGGACTGGTGTCTTTTTTGTTAAGTTTGTCTTGCCTGGTGCATTGATTATCGAACCGCCTGTTGAGAGATGACTCTCTAAGCTCCAAGCACCCATTGAAGCAAGTAGGTCGTGGCAGGACAGCAGTTAACTGAGTGGGTGGTAGCTATCCAATGAGACATGATGATCTCTCCCTCTGTCAGAAGTAACCCCTGGGGCTCATACTCTACAGCAATTGAGTGAGAGCTTACAATCAGTAACTGTTTCTTCCCGTGTTGTGCTAATGTTTAACCACAAAGCTGGAGTGTCCTCTCCAGGGCACAGGCCTGGGCAAATAGTATGGAGACCCTGAGCATCAGGACCCCCTCTCAGCATTGCTAGTATTGTCCAAAGGAAAGGAAAAAAACTGTACTGTTTGGTATTGCTCTGCTGTAGGAGTTGCTGGAAAACTACCTGATAAGTAACAGGTAACCGCCTATGGGACTCCACTCCGGATTTACTGTCCAGGTTTACTCCCTAAGCCTTCTTCTCTCTCAAGCCATTCACAGGGAAGTGAGACTTTTTGCCCATAGATGGGGCTCTGATTCTTGGCATCAGGATGGAACCACACGCCAGTGGGCCTGCATGACATGCACAAGGATATCACACACTGCCCCATCCCTGTGACAGCTCAGGGAGATACCCTGATGATAATACACCCCACAAGAACATCACAAACAGCCCCCTCCCTCGGACAGCTCAGGGTCAGACACTGCACATACTGCAACAACAGTGACATTCCTGGATTAGTCCCTCCATTCTGAAAAACAAGCATTCACCCTACTTTATGCTTTCTGTCCCTCAGCCAATTTTGTATCTATGCTGCCACTGCCCCCTCTAATCCCATCTGCTCGAATTTTGTTCACAAGTCTATTTTATGGTACTTTTTCAAACACAATTTTGAAGTCCAGACACACACCATCAACCCCACTACCCTGGTCAACTCTCTCTGAAACTTCATCAAATAAATTAATTAATTAATTCAGACACAATCTTCTGTTTACCAATCTGTACTGGCTGTCATTTATTAGGCCATGTTCTCCCAATTGACAGTTATTTTTCTCCTGGATATTTGTCTCTAAAAGTTTCCCCATCACTGACATTAGACTAACTGGTCTGTAGTTCCTGGGTTTATCTCTCTTTTTAAACAGGGCTGTAAAATTAGCAATCCTTGCAGATGTATCTTTTAATTCTGGAAAGTCTATTGTGGACAATCTCTTTGGGCATGACTTTAACCAATTAAAGTAGGATACTTGATTAGTAAGTCCAGAACTTTTATTGAGAGTAAAATAGTACTTAATAATTGAAAGCAAAATTATCTTTAACAAACTTGGACAATATAACTTTACTGCTCGAGCAGGTGTGTGGACTGGTCGAGCTTGGTCTCAGAGTGTCACGGTCCTCTTTGTCCAGCCTAGATCCCTCATCAGGTGGAGAACTTGGTTGATGATCTGAGCCTTTACCCCTGAGATCTTCTCGTGTTCCTGCACACTGAAACCTTACAAAATCCCTACTTTTAACCCCTGGATGGCCATCACACCACCTTGTAAAATAATATTTGGTCCGAGCTGTTGCTAGGTACATTTAATAAGTTCTTAATGATGTCTTCCACTAACAGTCACCTGTCCTCAGAATCTCAGACATGAGTACAATGGAGTGGTTTCACACTGTCTCCCAATCTGATCTGAAACAAGTTTCCTATTCATTAAATCGAGACTCTTAAAGGTCACGATGTACCAGACCATGGGTTTTATCAGGTGTCCTAGAAAGGTCCATTGATTGAATAAATTTCACTGAAACTGCCCTTTCCCACACAGACACAGAAACTCACAGTAATTAGATTGAACTAACTTTAAATGAAAACCCACTCTCTCTAAAATGATTATTGATTCATTATTTATAACTCAATCAAGGTTCATTACCTTTACAATCATCTGTTTCATGATGGGTAGCTACTCATTAATTATACAGGATATAAACGTTAGTACTGAACACAAAATGGCTCCTTTGGTCATGTGTTAATTGTAAAATGGCTTCCTTGACCTTATTAGTTATTACAACAGATACATTATAAAAATGGTCAAGTTAAACTGAGATCGAACTACCCAAGCTTACCTGCATCCTCCAGTCCTCTGGCATCATTCCCATAGAAAGGGGGATTGAAAGATTGTGGCTCAAGTCTCCACTATTTCCACCCTTACTTCCATCAGCAACCCAGGATGCAGCCCATCCAGACCGGGTGACTTTTCTACTGTGAGCATTGCCAACCTTGTAATTATCTCCTCTTTATCTATTTTCATCCCCTCCAATTTCTCCACATCCTCCTCCTTTACTGTGTGACATTTGCACAATCTGCTTGTTTTGTGACAGATGCAATGGACTTAATTAGTGCCTCAGGCACACCCTCTGCCTCCACAGGATCTCCTAATTGACCCACCCTTTCATTGACTGTCCATATGTTGGCCAAAGACTTCAGTGTTCCCAGTTATGTGACCCACTAATCTTTTCTCACACACTCTCTTGCTGATCTCATTTCCCTTTTCAGCTGTCCTTTGTACTTTCTGTATTTTGCTTGTTTCTCCTGCAAATGAATCCTCACATGATTTCTATATTAATGGTTTTCGAATTATTTTGTTGAAGGATTGAGTTTTGTAAATTTCTCCCTAGCTCCCCTCATGGTCAGGCAGAAAGTTTAACTGCTGTGTTTTCAAACAGCAACAGCTTTATTTGAAAAGCCATTATGACAGGATTCCGGGTTTTAATCCAGTCACAAATCTGGTTCTGATGTCTTGTGGCTCCAGCTGTCACATGACCTGTCGGAGGATGACCTCATAATTGACCAAGTCATGGAGCTGTGGGTTGATGTTTAAATTGTTTCAAAATAATTTTCCAGAAGGACAATTAAAATGAATCGATATATAAAAGGTAGATTTTGTGAAGTTGTGCTCCCAGTGGAAATTCCTGCAGAGTCTGCTGGTTTTCATATCTCCAATTTCCCACAGGAAGCTCTGTGCTCAGAGTCTGTATTCATTACATCAACATTATACAGAATCATTTCTTGGGAGACCCCAGTGTGAATTGTAGACAGGTGGGTCAGTTTTAACTTTCAAAGTAACACAGGAGCAAAATACTGCAGATACTGGAAATCTGAAATAAAAACAGAAAATGCTGGAAATACTCAGCAGGTCTGGCAGCATCTGTGGAGAGAGAAACAGAGTTAACGTTTCAGATCTGTGATCTTTCATCAGAACTGGGCTGAAATTGTCTGAGGGACTGAGATTGTGGAATCAATTTCAGGGTCAAAGACATTGTACTTGGTAAGGATAGGAAAATGGAGATTATTAAGTACAGTGCAAGAATATAGATGCTTTTACATTATTTGAATCAACATTGATTTAAACTTTGTGCTCACGAATTCTATCTTTTGATCAAAATGACACTGATAACAATGGAAAAAGCAACACATGCATTTCACAGGACCTTGTAAAGCCTTTTCCAGCCAATGAAGGACTTTCCAAGTGTTGTCACTGTGCAGTACATTACAATACCCTACAATAAGGATATTTCACATTCGAGTCACACAAGTGCCAGGCAATGACCATCTCAAACAAGAGAGAACCTAACCATCTCCCCTTGACGTTCAACAGCATTACGTTTGCTGAATCTCCCACTATCAACATGCTGGGGGTTACCATTGACCAGAAAATGAACTGCAGTCGCCACATAAATATCATGGCTACAAGAGCAGGTCAGAGACTAGGAATCCTGCGGCGAGTAACTCACCTCCTGAGTCCCCAAAGCCCGTCCACTATCGACAAGGCACAAGTCAGGAGTGTGATGGAATACTCTCCACTTGCCTGGATTGGTGCAGCTCCAACAACACTTCAGAAGCTCAACGCCATCCAGGACAAAGCAGCCCACTTGATTGGCACCTCATTCACAATATTCACTCTCTCCATCACCGATGCACTGTGGCAGCAGTGTGCACCATCCACAAGATGCACTGCAGCAAGGCAGCAAGCCTCCTTAGACAGCACCTTCCAAACCCGTGACTTCTACTCCCTCGAAGGACAAGGGCAGCAGATGCATGGGAACACCACCACCTGCAAGTTCCCCTCGAAGCCATACAACATCCTGAATTGGAACTGTATCACTGTTCCCTGACTGTTGATGGGTCAAAATCCTGGAACTCCCTTCCGAACAGCATCACATCGACTGCAGTGGTCGAAGAAGGCAGCTCACCACCACTTTCTCCATGGAATTAGGGATGGGCAATAAATGCAATAAATAAAAATAAAATCAATAAAAAATGACAATAATCACCAAAAGTAGAAAATACATATGAAAATGAAAATATAATAAAGCACAGTCAGCATGGATTTCACAAAGAAAGTCTTGATTAACCTTTTCTTTGAAGAATCAACAGCAAGAGTAATACAGCAGATGTAGAAGAGTTTAAGTTAATAAAGCCTCATCCTTTTATGTGCTGAAACCAACAAATTGTGGGTGAACAAGCAAACACACTAACTGACAGAGCTGGGTGTTGTTCTTTCTAAATTACCCGAAAGCAGGGTGTTAATGAGTTAAATCTCCAGGTTTCTGCAACCAGAATAGCCATTGTCCACTATCAGTTTCACTGTTATAAATAAAGATGGAACGTTTATTGTGAATCTATAGAAACAGTCTGGTCCTGTACACTGCAAACACATCCACGTCATCACCAACCAGCTCTCCTATAATTGGTGCAGTTATTTGACTTTTTCCCATTAGCTCCATGGAATTAATTTTAAAAGATTTAAATTCTAATAAGTTTTGTTAATATTCAGCCCTTGAGAAGAAACCATTCCCTGGCCACAGTGGAGAAAGCATTGAATATAAAACTGTAGACTACCAGGTAACACAGTGAAAGCTTATCAGCTAATCTATAATAGCTTAGTTTTCTTATTTTTGCTCTTGCTATTTGGTTTTTCATCCTTTTCAGTTCCTGACTCCGGATATTATTGTGATTAAATGTGAAAACATGCACTGTGTCTCAGCCCCGGTAGATTGGCTCTTTCTCTGTACAGTGCTGTATACACTCAGATACTGACAGTGTCTCTCCCTCCCTCAACTTTCCAGCCCTGACGGTGCAGAAAGTGCTGCTCAAAGTTACACATTCTGACTGTTTGCAGTTGATTAGTGAGAGATTATTAACGTATCCTGCTGCAGCGCTGCCTCGGTTAATAACAGCAGATCGAAGTCACATTTCAGATACAGAAACAGACGCATCAATTATTCACTCTTTCCCAGAGTGAGTGAGGCCGGGACAAGCAGCAACATTCCGGCCCCACAATTACCCAGCACCAGCAGAAAGCAGTGAATACAGATTCAATCAGTGGGTTAATGTCCATTACAGGGATGCAAGATTCCACAGCCCAGGACAAACATCCCCATACACCGAGAACAAGCTCAGGAAAACCCGGGGGAGTTAATATCCCAATCACTGAGCATTCCAGTAACATTGAATAAGTTCCAGAACTGAGTGAACCTTTCAAAGTACGGAAGTGATGCCGAGGTCAAAAAGGTCTGAACAGTTGAGGTGACTGAGCGGTTTCAGCTTCTCTGTTCAGGTTGCAGCTTTCACTGGAGGCATGTGCTCAAATCCCACTTCTGAAAACTTGATTTTCAGTTACTTTGCAGAGCTTCCTTGAAGGTTTGAGGTGGAGTAAATACTGAGGAACTGTTTCTAACTGCTGAACAGTCCATAACGTAAGTTACAGATTTAAGGTGACTCACAAAACCAGAAGGAACATGAGGAAAAATTCCTTTCTGCAACGTGTGGTTAGGATTTCAGTTATGTGGATAGATTGGAGAAGCTGGGGTTGTTCTCCTTAGAGAGGAGATTTGATAGAGGTGTTCACAATCATGAGGGGTCGTGACAGACCTGATAGAGAGAAACTGTTGGTAGAAGGATTGAGACTCAGGTAAAAGCTGTAGCTCAGTCGGTCACACTCAGCTCGAAATCACAAGCTTCTGGGTTCAGATTTCACAGCTGACACTCCAGTACAGCACTGAGGGTGTTGAAGGTGCTGCCTTTCAGGTGTGATGTTAAGCCAAGAGCTGGTCTGCATGTTTGGGTGAATGTAAAAGATCCCATGTTGCAATTTCAAACAAGTGAAGAGCAATTCTCCCTGGTGTTGTGATCAATATTTTCCCCTCAATCAGATCAGTTGGTCATTATCACATTGCTGTTTTTGGGTATTAGCTGCTGCATTTCTGACATTACAACAGTGATTACACTTCAAAAGTATTTCATTGTTTACAAAGTGCTTTGATATATCCAGTGGTCTTGAAAGGTGCTATATAAATGCACGTCTTTTCTTTCTTTATCACAACACATTACTGTGGAAAAAATGGTTCTTCATGTCAGCTCTGGTTCTTCTGCCAATCACCTGATATCTGTGTCCTCTGCTTACTGACCCTTTTACCACTGGAAACAGTTTCGCCTTATTTAAAATGATTTTGAACAAATGTGTCAAATCTCTTCTGAGCTTTCTCTGCTGCAAGGAGAACAACCCCAGCTTCTCCAATCTCTCCACATCACTGAAATCCCTCACCCTGCTCCCATTGTGGCAAATCTCGTTTTTATTCTTTCATGGGATGTGGGCATTGCTGGCAAAGCCAGCATTTATTGCACATCCCTAATTGCCGTTGGGAAGGTGGTGGTGAGCTGCCTTTTTGAGCCATCTCAATACCTGCTGTTAGGAAGGGAGTTCCAGGATGTTGATCCAGTGACAGTGAGGGAATCATGATATAGTTCCAAGACAGGATGGTGTGTAGCTTGGAGGGGAACTTGCAGATGGTGGTGTTGCCATTCATCCAATGTCCTTCTAGGTGGTCGAGGTCGTGGTGGATGGAGTGCTGATCAAGTGAGCTGCTTTGTCCTGGATGGTGTTGAGCTTCTTTGGTGTTGTTGGAGCTGCACTCATCCAGGCAAGTGAGGAGCCTTTCATCACACTCTTGACTTGTGTCTTGGAGATGGTGGACAGGAGGTGAGTGATTCACAGTAGAATTCCCAGCCTCTGACCTGCTCTTGAAGCTATGGTATTTATATGGCTGTTCCAATTCAGTTTCTGTTCATTGGCAACCCCCAGGATGTTGATAGTGAGGGATTCAGCAATGATAATGCCATTGAATGTCAAGGGGAGATAGTTAGATTCTCTCTTGTTGGAGATGATAATTTTGGGAATTGATAGGAAGCTGCTTCATGGTTGGTGGAACAAACGCCCGCCCTTGGGGTGGTGCCAACAGCTGCATCCGTCCAATAACAGACAGAGTGGAAGTACAGTATCAGGCCTTGTTAGTTCAGTTGGTAGAGAATGAGACTTTTAATCCCAGGGTCTTCGATTTGAGACCCTTGTTGTGTGGTTGTTCTTCCCTTTTTCAGACTTCGTCAGCAGAGAGTTCAAGGAGTGTGTCTGGTCCATTTCCCACACATCTGCCCTCCCCTCTTCCCATCCCTCCCAGAAACGCCACGGGTTTCCCCTTGTCCTTACTTTCCACCCCACCTGCCTCCACATCCAAAGGATTATCCTCCGCCATTTCCACCACCTCCAGCGTGATGCCACCACCAAATGCATCTTCCCCTCCCCTGTCAGCATTCCGAAAGGATTGTTCCCTCCGCAACACTCTGGTCCACTCCTCCATTATCCCCAATACCTCGTCCCCTTCCCACGGCACCTTCCCATTCAATCGCAGGAAGTGTAATAGCTTCCCTTTTACCTCCTCTCTCCTCACTATCCAAGGCCCCAAACACCCCTTTCAGGTGAAGCAGCGATTTACTTGTACTTCTTTCAATTTAGTGTACTGTATTTTCTGTTCCCAATGCGGTCTTCTCTAAATTGGGGAGACCAAACGCAGATTAGCTGACCGCTTTGTGGAACACCTCCACTCAGTCCGAAAGCATGACCCTGAGCTTCTGGTTGCTTGCCATTTCAACACTTCCCCCTGCTCTCATGTCAACATTTCTGTCTTTGGCCTGCTCCAGTGTTCCAGTGAACATCAACGCAAGCTCGAGGAACAGCACCTGATCTTTCGATTCGTCACTCTACAGCCTTGTGGACTGAACCTTGAGTTCAATAACTTCAGAACATGACTGGTGTCAGGCAAACCGCCCCACCCCACCTGCCAAGACTGAGGCACACATGATTTTTGCCACATGAACATTAAAACTTAAAATTGCAAGCGCCTGACTGGAAAGAAATTTGCATAGTAACAAACAGTATTGAAACAAAGGGACGCAGTCTTTTGCTTCCCCAATACACAGCAGAAGTGGTCAGACCAGTTTTAGTCACATGACTAGTTGGCTGTTGGTTTTTTGAACTTGCCACAGATTTGAACTCAGAACACCATGTGCTCCCAGATGGGGCAGACCCTCTCCAGTCCTGCCTGCCTCCATCTCTTTCCCACAGAACTGAACCTTGTGAAAACATGTGAATCTCAAAGAGAGAAAAGTATCCCACATGTACAAGGTTTAAGTAGAATACTGGGCCCTACGAAATGCAAGAATTACCTACAAAAGTGCTATACCGTGAGCTCGAAGCACAGTAACAAGATATTACCTCAACCTGTTCCACTTTATCTTTTATTTTTTCTGTCCCTAGCTGCATCTGTATATCACGTGTGCATGTTAGCATGGGTGCATCGTATATCTGTAGGCATGAACCGTATTAACGTTTAAGCAAGTTTAATAAGTTTCACTTTTCTTCTTTAAACCAAAGAAAGCCTGTTTGTGTTCATTTCTTTGCATTATAATTGGAAAGCTGTGAACAAGGATTCACAAAAGGGGGAGCACAAAACACAGTGTGTTTAAAACCATGTGCCTGTTTTTCATGTAGTCAGAGCTGCTCATTATTCTGCTATTAACACTCTCTCTGGACAAATGCTTTGTCTTTGACCACAAGCATTAACGGACTCTTTGCCTTTGTCCCAGGACAACTTTGTTATTTAATCTTTCCTGCCCTCTGCCCTATCAAACACCTTCCCCTTTGTTCTCTCCCCCAGGCCCCTCTCCTTCACTTGTTTAAAACCTAATTCTTTTCTAACCTTTGGCAGTTCTGATGAAAGGTCACAGACTTGAAACTTTAACTCTGTTTCTCTCTCCACAGATGCTGCCAGACCTGCTGAGTATTTCCAGCACCTTTGTTTTTATTTCAGATTTCCAGCATATGCAGTATTTTGCTTTTACTATATCAGAAAGTCTCTCCTTGATTCAGGACTCTTACGTCTCTCCAGCGTCTCATTGCTAAAGATTGAACTTTATCTCATTTCACTCTCAGCTCTGGGTCAGTGTGCATCAGTGGGACTTCTGGCTGTCTCCCGCTTCACATTCCATCAGTGCTGAGAAAACAATGGGAAATATTACTCATGTTGTGTTCTGTAAATTTTGACAAACACATGAATGTAAATATCGTCTTCCAAAGCAATGAGCGAAGGCTGGTTTTAGTGTGTGGCTGAAATAGATCAGCTGGATTTGCATTGCACTAAAAATCACAGTTCTTGGTTCAATCCCAGGTTTTGGCACTTTCAACCTCTCCTGTGTCTTTTTCTTTGGCTCCAATTGTCAAGCTGCATGATTTACTCTGAAATTAGCACCAGAGAATCAAGGCACCAGCGAGCATGAGGAGCTGAAATTAGCACAGATCAAATCCACTTAATATTTCTGACTGAAGATGGTTGCAAATGCTTCAGTTTTGCCTTTTGCACTGACGTGCTCGGCTCCACCATCATTGAGGATGTGGGTGTTTTTGGAGCCTCCTCATCTTGTTAGTTATTAAATTATCCACCACGATTCACGACTGGATGTGGCAGGACTGTGGAGCTGTGATCTGATCCTGAGGGAGATATCCGTGCGTGGAGTGGCAGGATGTATGGAGAGTGATCCTGAAGAGGGTGTCCGAGCCTGGAGTGGAAGCTTTCTGTGGAGGTGCAGGAGTAGGCCATTCGGCCCCAGTGTTTTATAAAGGTTTAGCATAACTTATTTGCTTTTACTCTATGCCTCTATGAATAAAGCCAAGTGTCCTGTTTGCTTTCAGCAACATTTTCAAACCTTCTAAGATTGGTGCACATTGTCTCATTCTTCCTCCCAAACTTTATCACTTTACACTTCTCTGTGTAAAATTTTATCTGCCATGTGAAAGCCCATTTTGACATTTCTTTATCTTCTCCTGAAGTGTGTTACTGTCACTGGCATAAGACGAAATTCCCCAGCATTCTTTGATGCAATCTCCATGGAGAGAGCAATCTTACACGCCAGCTGAAATGTAGGATTTTGCGTGTTTAGTATCTTTTCTCATCCACCAATATAAGCACAAATCTGTCTCGTAATGTACGGTCTAAGAATGTGCCAAAGTTATAATGTAGTGATAAATTCTTCAGTTCCACAATGTACTCACCAACTATTTCACTACTTTTCTGCTTTCTGGTTCCAAATTTCTAGCTTGCCGTGATCTCTAGTGGCTGAGGGTTAAAATGTTCCTCCAACTTGGTGATGATTGTTTTGAATTCACATCTTTTGCCTTGATGGGAGCAGGAAGATTTGTTAGCATGTCATACACTTCCAGGATAATTTCCATTCGCAAAATTACTTTCTTGCCCTCAAGAATTGCCTTATTCTGAGTCTCGACCTTCAAGTTCCAAAATGTTATTAGCTCTGAAAAACATGTCCATTCTTTCAATATATGAACTGAATGGTTCTCGAGCCCTCTCATAAGTTCCTAGCCTTCTGATGTATCCCTTGGGTGCAGCCATATTGTCCCAAATGATCACTTTGAATCTGATGCACACTAAGACCCTGCGGTAAAGGCCTGCTCGTTTATGAAATTGAAACCCGACCCGGCCCGACCTGACCACATCCAACCTGAACCTGACCCGGGCCCGAGTCCTTTGATTTTTTTCCCGCACCCGACCTGAACCGACCCGACTACCATAATAAAGTTAATTATATCAAACATACCTTGTCCAAATGTTGTGATCCTCCATTCCGAAAGCTGGCTATTCCTGCAGAATCATGCAGAAGTTCCCTCCCTGAGCAAGGCAGCACTGTGTCTGCCTCCAGCCCAACCCGTCACGAACCCGAATGCCGGACACGGAAGAGAGACCCGACCCGAACCTGACACATGTCATCCGGTCTGGTCGGAGTCGGGTTGGGTAGCCATGCTTTATCCTAGGGCATCTCATTCAACTGAGGAGACAGTCTGTCGCACAGGCTTCACACAATCCACTTAAAATCTCCACCATCTGAGCAGGTAGGTCACCAGGAGCTAGCTGTTCTTGTTCACTGCAGTCCCTGCTGCTGTTTGCTGCCTATATTTACAGACTTTTATCTCATTCTCATCACCATTTTCTCCAATATATTCAGGGGGCATCAGCAGAGAAAATGGAGACCAAATGCGACAAGTGCAAGGAAATGTTTATTTGCAATATTACATCATAAACATAATATACAAAAACATTACATGTGTGAAACACGTCCCGATCAAGATGTGTCTGAATAAATGGATCCCCTCACAATAAACACTGTCACCTTTCAATGTTTAGCGGATGAATGTGAGGGCCAGATGTGTGTGATTCCCACAGTAATGTGTTTGTTCAAAGTTCAGAAAAAGATGGAGATATGAATAATTTACAGGGAAATCTTTGAAGCATATCTCCATGTCTCTCACTCACAAAGATCTGCAAACTTGTGGATTCAGAAAGAACCCAGAGACAGATAGTCCTGCAATAACCTGTAACTCCAGGAAAGGATGTGTTTGAGATTTTGCCCGATAGCTTAGTTGGTTAAAGCCTCTGTCTAATAAACAGCAGAACCTAACTTCAGACCCCAACAAAGCCTCACTGCAGTGAAGAAACGGAAAGTTATGATTTAAAGATTACTCTGTCAATCATTCACCACTCTGTCTTCCCCTGAACTTTGAGTTCAAATTTGTTTGTGAAGTTGAGTGACACGTTAAGACAGCACAGTCTTTGTCTTTGTGAAAGAAGTGATTTGGGAATGGCTGTTTGAAACTGTCCCTCCTTGCACAGAAATTCAGTGCAAATACTCAAATCACCCACAATTTCCACGAGAGAAATTTGTTCACAATTGCATTTGAAGTGAAACCGCCTCAACATTAATCTCACTGAAGCAGAGTGTGACCATGTTGTATGTTTCAGAGTGTTGGTGCCATTATGTGTCGCTTTTATCCGAGACTGGGACACAACGCAAGGTTGATCCAAGGTTGGAATATATTATCATTCAGGAGCAAGAAAAATCAAAAGGAACCGAATAAGAAAACCCAGTCGCCAGATTTGAGAATCTGTAGATCCGCTTTGGGAAAGTGAATCAGAGCAGAATGAAGGGTGAACTGTCCAGAAGAGATGAAGACACAGCTCAGTCAACACGTTCCCCTGGTTTATGATGCTGGAACATTCCTCTCACAGAAAGGATTCAACCCAATGACAAACATTCTTACAGCTGATAATTTATGCTAATGATTGAAGGACTTTCTCATGTGGTTACCTAGTGGTAAGAAGATATTAAACTTAGTTTCAATCAATCCAGCTGCGATGAACTTTGATTTTTTCTGCCTTTTATAAACATTATTTGAAGGGTCTCAGTGACAATGTTCAGTGTTGATGAGAGTGGGGTCTGGGTGAGCAACTGCTGAGCGTGACAGGGTCAGGACTGGATGCAGGAAGTTCTCTGACAGTCTCTCTCTCTCTCTCTCTCTGATGGGTTTGAGTTGGTTCACAACTGGCAGCTGTTGGTGTTTCGATAAATGAAGGAAGTTCCCTCTAACCATTTTTTTTTATTCACAGTGTAGTATAAGGATGTAAAGGGTTAATGCTGAAGACAGTGGGATCAACCTCTCCCACTGTCAGAGTGATGATGTAACAGTCACATGGGATGAGGTTTGGGAGAAGAGAGAGCAGCACCAAGGATGCTCGCTGAGGAGGCTTGATGAGTGTGTATATAGTATTGTGTAAATTAGAAAAGTGTTCTTAGTTCTTTCAGCAGGAAATGTGTCCAGATAATATCAAGAAACTCACAATTTTATTATTCAGGAGTCGGAACACAGATATTAATTCCAAGTTACAGTTCTGGGTTCATTTAACAGAAAAAATAGAGAATAATATTACTCACTGATTGAAATCCCCCAGTGAGGAGACAGTTAAACAGTTGAGACATCCTTCGATCCAACGTTTTGGCAGCATTTGCAACTTTTGCAACTTTTGTTTATCCAGCTTTGATGGACGAGTGAAAAAACTGAACAATTCCATTCTTCCTTCTTCCCTTCTTTCCATCAGTTTCTCTTTTCTGTCCCAGATCAATATAATGATGAGAATCCCAATTTAATCTGCTGTTTCTGCTGTTTTATCCATTCCAATCAAAATTCAACATTCCAATCAAATCTATTTGTTATTCCACAGTGTCTCTCCATGTGTTTTATTCTGTTGTATTCTCTCACAGTCTGTTTGATGATCAATGTTACATCTCACTCTCTGTTCTGGTGAAGATCAGAAGCAGTGATATCTGTTTACACCGCCTGACAAGTCGGCTGAGGCTGTGCCTCGCTGATCACGTGGAGTTGAAGTAATTCTTCCAGTCAGTTAGTTCAGTTGTCATTTCATGAGAAATTCGAAGTCGTCATGACTTCGTCAGTGACCTAATGGTTCAGGTGTCTGAGTGATGTTAATCATGCTGTGATCAAATGATTGTATGTTCCAGTCTTTCCGTGGTGGGTTTTCACACTGAGTAGAAACGTGTTGGACATGGTCTGGAAATGTTTCACACCGCTCCATTCCCAACAGGCCATGACCTGATGTGATGGAAATTTAATTTACTTACAGAAGCTACATTTCCATCATTACACAGCTGGCTGCACAGTCAGGATCTGTGTGAAGGTGACGGTTGTGCTTCTATTACTTGCCAGATGCCGTGGTGGCTGAGAGGTTAAGGCGATGGACGACTAAACCATTGTGCTGTGCACGCGTGGGTTTGAATCCCATCCTTGTCGTTAGTTTATCAAATTCCTGTTGCATTCTTGTTTGCAGCTTCAATGTAAAGTCGGCCTGGAAACCTGTTCTTGTCAGTATCTTGACGGTGGTTCCAGAATTGTTTATACTTTATTAAAATTGAGACAGACAATTGGAATTCTTCACCCAAATTGGACTGGAATGAAGATCAAATAGGGATCACGAAACGGAGCAGGATTTTCCCTCCCCTCCTTCCATCTTTACTTTCTCTGGATTTACACCAAGTGAACGACTAACGGGAAAAGCAAATGGCGAAGGAGCAGAAGCAGAACATTATCCTTTGGCAAGAAATTTATTTTCAAATCTTCTTGATAGATTAAGTGAGTGAGCAATGTTTTGGCAGATGGAGTTTAAAATGAGGGGTCATCTAGTACCTACGAAAGATAGATCAGAGTGTTTTTTGTTAAGTGGTGAGATGATAGAAACTGCGGAGGCGCAGAGACCCGAGTACTGAATCACTAAAAGCTAGTGGACTGGCAGAAACATAATGTGAAAAGTGAATGGAATATGAAGATTGGAACTCATGTTGCAGTTATATAAAGCTCTGTGCTCCTGAAGTAAATGTCCAAGCCCAGATTGTGGGGAATCTGTGGAGAGTGATTTGTTTTTTATTCATTAATGGGCGCAAGTATCGCTGATAAGTCTAGCATTTATTACCCATTCCTATTGCCGTTGAGAATGTGGTGGTGAGCTGCCTTTTTGAACTGCTACAGTCCATATGGTGTAGGAACACCCACAGTGCTATTGGGGAGGGAGTTCCAGGATTGTGACCCAACAACAGTGAAGAAATGGCGATATAGTTCCATGTCAGGATGGTGAGTGACTTAGAGGGGAACCTGCAGATGGCGAGTTCCCATGCATCTGCTGCCCTTGTCCTTCGAGGTGGTAGTGGTCACGGGTTTGGAAGGTGCTGTTGAAGGATACTTGGCGAGATACTGCAGTGCATATGGAGATGGTACACACTGCAGCCACTGTGTACTGGTGGTGGAGGAAGTGAATGTTTAAGGTGGCGGGTGAGGTGCCGATCAAGTGGGCTGCTTTCTCCTGGATGGTGTTGAGCTTCTTGAGTGTTGTTGAGTGGGATGTATTCCATCCCACTCCTGACTTGTGCCTTGTACATGGTGGACAGGATTTGAGGTGTCAGGAGGCAAGATACTTGCTGCAGAATTCCTAATCTCTGACCTGCACTTATAGCTGCAGCATAGGTGTGACTGGTCCAGTTTAGTTTCTGGTCAATGGTAACCCCCAAGATGTTGATGGTGGGGGATTCAGTGATGATTATGCTGCTGAATATCAAAAGGTAGATGGTTTGACTCTCTCTCAATCGAGATGTTCACTGCTGAGCACTTGTGTGGCCAGAAGGTTGCTTGTCACTTATCAGCTCAAGCCTGAAGTTTGTACAGGTCTCGCTGCTTGTGGGCACAGACTGCTTCAGTATCTGAGGAGTTGTGAGTCATCAGCGAACATTCCCACTTCTGACTTATGTTGAAGGGAAAGTGATCAATGAAACAGCTGAGGATGTTTGGGCTGAGGACACTACCCTGAGAAACTCCTGAGGCAATGTCCTGGGCTGAGATGATTGGCCTCCACTAACCACAACCATCTTGCTTTGTGCGAGGTATGACTCCACCAAGTGGAGAGTTTTCCCCCTGATTCTCATTGACTTCAATTTTGCTCGGGATCCTTGATGCCACACTCACTCAAGGGTAATCACTCTCACCTCTCCTCTAGAACTCCACTCTTTTGTGTCTGTTTGAACCAAGCTGCAATAAAAAATAAGAACAGAAGAAATATTAGCAGTAGTAGGCCATTTGGCCCCTCGAGCCTGCTCCACCATTCAATAGGATCATGGCTGACCTGATCATGGCCTCAACCCCACTTTGTTGCCTGCCCCCATAACCCTTGACTTCCTTGTGGATAAAAATCTGTCAAACTCAGTCTTGAAGACATGCAATGACCCAGCCTCCACTACTCTCTGTGGTAGAGAATTCCAAAGATTAATGACTCTCTGAGAGAAGAAATTCCTCCTCATTTCCTTCTGAAATGGAAGACCATTATTCTGAAACTGTGTCCCCTAGATCTAAATTCCACCATGAGGGGAAACATCCTCTCAGCATCCACCCTGTCAAGCCCCCTCAAAATCTTATATGTCTCAATACGATCACCTATCATTTTTCTTAACTCCAATGAGTATAGGTCCAACTGATCAACTCTCCATATGAGACAACCACTTCATCACAGGCATTAATCCAGTGAATCTTCTCTGAGCTGCCTCCAATGCAAGTATATCCCTCCTTAAATAAGGAGACCAAAACTGTACACAGTACTCCAGGTGTGTATTCACCAACACCCTGTGCATTTGCAGCAAGACTTCTCTACTTTTATACTCCATCCCCCTTGAAATAAAGGGCAACATTCCATTTGCCTTCCTAATTATTTGCTGTACCTGCATGGTAACTTTTTGTGATTCATGTGCGAGGACACCCAGATCCTTCTATACCGCAGCATTCTGTAGTCTCTCGCAATTTAAATAATATTTTGCTTTTCCATTCTTCTTACCAAAGTGGATAACCTCACGTTTTCCCACATTATACTCTACCTGCCAAGTATTTGCCTGGAGTCGAGGAACCCTGGCAGAACCTAAACTGAGCATTGATGAGCAGATTATTGCTAAGTGTCTGGTGCTTGATAGCACTGTTGATGACATCTTCCATCACTTTGCTGATGATTGATAGGAGACTGATGGGGTGGTAATTGGTCAGATTGGATTTGTCCTGCTTTTTTTTTATGGAGTGGTCACACTTGGGCAATTTTCCACATTGTTGGGTAAATGCCTGTGTTGCAGCTCAACTGGAACAGTGTGGCTGAGAGCGCAGCTAGTTCTGGAGCACAAGTCTTCAGTACTAGAGCCGGGATGTTGTCAGGGCCTATTGTCATTGCTGTATCGAGTGACTTCAGTTGTTTCTTGCTATCATGTGGAGTGAATCAAATTGGCTGAAGACTGGAAACTGTGATGCTGGGGACCTCAGGAGGCCGAGATGAATCATCCACTGAGCAATTTCTGATGGAAGATGGTTGTAAATGATTCAGCTTTGGCTCCACCATCATTGAGGATGGGGATTTTTTGGAGCCTCCTCATCTGGTTAATTATTTAATTGTCCACCATCATTCATGACTGGATGTGGCAGGACTAAGGACCGATGATCTGATCATGAGGGTGATATCCATGCGTGGAGTGGTGGGATCTGTGGAAAGTGATCCTGAAGAGGGTGTCCGAGCCTGGAGTGGCGGGATCTGTGGAGAGTGATCCTGACGAGAGTGTGCAAACCTGGAATGGAAGCTTTCTGTGGAGGTACAGGAGTAGGCCATTCAGACCCAGTATTTTATAAAGGTTTATCATAACTTATTTGCTTTTACTATATGTCTCTGTTAATAAAGCCAAGTGTCCTGTTTGCTCTTTGAAGCCTTTTCAAACCTTCTAAGATTGGTGTACATTGTCTCTCTGTTCCGGCACCCACTTTAGAATTGTAACATTTCATTTATATGGCCTCTCCTTATTCTTCCTCCCAAATTGTTTCTCTTCACAATTCTCTGTGTAAATTTTATCTGCCATGTGAAAGCGCATTTTACCAGTTTTTTTTAAGTTCCCCTGAAGTGTGTTACAATCACTGGCACAGGATGAAATTCTCGAGCATTCTTTGATGCAATCTCCATGGAAAGAGCAATCTTACATGCGAGCTCGAATGTGAGATTTTGTGTGTTTAGTATCTTTTCTCATCCACCAATATAAGCACAAATCTGTCTCATAATGCACGGTCTAAGAATATGCCAAAGTTGCAATGTAGTGATAAATTCTTCATGCCACAATGTACTCACCAACTGTTTCACTACTTTTCTGATTTCTGCTTCCAAATTTCTAGCTTGCCGTGATCTCTCGTGGCTTCAGGTTGAAATGTTCCTCCAACTTGGTGATGATTGTTTTGAATGGCACATCTTTTGCCTTGATGGGAGCAGGAAGCTTTGTTAGCTGGTCATACACTTCCAGGCTAATTTCCATTGGCAAAATAGCTTTCTTGCCCTCAAGAATTGCCTTGACCTCTGCACTTTCACCTTCAAATTCCAAAATGTTATTAGCTCTGAAAAACATGTCCATTCTTTCAATATATGAACTGAATGGTTCTCAAGCCCTCTCATAAGTTCCTCACCTTCCGATGTATCCCATATGTGTGCAGCCATATTGTCCCAAATAAGCAATTTGAATCAGATGCACAGGAAGACCCTGCGGTATCTCATTCAACTGAAGAGACATTCTGTGGCCCAGGCTTCACACAATCCACCTAAAATCTCCACCATCCGAGCAGGTAGGTCACCAGGAGCTGCCTGATCCTGTTCATTGCAGTCCCTGCTGCTGTTTGCTGCCTATATTTACGGACTTTTATCTCATCCTCATCACCATTTTCTCCAATATATTCAGGGGGCATCAGCAGAGAAAATATACACCAAGCGTGGCAAGTGCAAGGAATTGTTTATTTGCGTCATTATGTCATGCACATAATATACAAATACATTACCTGTGTGAATCATTTCTTGAGCACTTTTATACCAGATGTGTCTGAATAAATGGAACCCCGTCACAATAAACACTGTCACCTTTCAATGTTTAACGGAGAGGTTTGATGGCCTGATGTGTGTGATTCCCACATTAATGTGTTTCTACAAAGTTCGGAGAAAGACGGAGATATGAATAATTTGCAGGGAAATCTTTAAGCATATCTCCATGTTTCTCACTGACAAAGTTCTGCAAACACATGGATTCAGAAAGAACCTGAGTGCAAAATCAACAAAAATAAACACAGCCAGAGAGACTTGCAATAACCTGTAGTTCAGGGAAAGTACATGATGTTATGAAAGTGATTTTGATATTTTTTTTGTGAAATTTTTTTTGAGGAATTCATCGTCAAACTTAATAAATGTCAGACCAGTTCTTTTTCAAGAGGGTACTGAAAGTATTAATTTGGCAACTATGTTTACTGGTTGTCACATGACTCAAGTTGAATGTCGAACAGAAACCCTGGTAACAGGGGGAAATGTGGACAGAGAAGTCAGTTGCGCCTCTTGATTGGACAAACCCGGCAGCAGCAGCACTCACCGAAGAGGGCAGAACAATCACAAGCTTTTATTTGTAGCAGTCATTGTGTTTTACCTTCTGGAGTGAGCAGCTGATCAAGTTAGCCTGAAGAAGTGTCAAGGAAGGAGAGAAGATCACAACCCACGTTGTTTTGCAGCAAATCTTTAAAAGACCCTGAGAACTTCACTGTGTCAATTCATCTCTTCTCCTGTCTTTGAAGAAAGCCTGCTAAAATTAATTTTCAACACTGCCTCTAAAAAACTGTTCTAAAAGACCCTAGTGACCTGTCTACGCACACTCAGAAGTTAGACTGTATGCCAGTTTTGGAACAACATATCTCATTTGCTGTTTTCTTCAGGAATGAACAAGTAATCAGCCCAAGTGTTGTTTTTGTCTTTAACAGAACTCAGAATTGTAAAAAATAATTCTTTTTTTTTCAGTTAACCGGTGTATGTATGTGTGCATGTGTGGGGCTGTGGGAAGAAAGGGGCTTTCAATGTTGGTTAAGGTAAAAAGGGAACTTTTAAAATTTCTACCTGTGTATTTATGCTTTATTTCATGACTAGTTAAAACTTGTTCTGTAATAAACTGATAATTTTGCTGTTCATTAAAGAAACATGGTCAATGTCTTCTATTCTGGGAAGAATACAGTAAATGATTGACTGTTTCAGGAAGTGGGAAAAGTTAAAATATATGTTATCAATCGCTTCCATCTGTGTCTACTGAACTTTAAGTGAGAATTCAAATTACATGATGAATTTTCGTCACAGCCTTGTGAAGGATGTGAGTTTGGAATGGCTGTTCCTCCTTCTACAGAAATTCAGTCCTGATATTTCAAAGGCAACTTCTTTGATTCAAATTTGTTCACAGTTGCATTCAACCTGGAAAACAGCTCGACATTAATGTCACTGAAGGAAAGTGTGACTGCGTTGGATGTGTTGCTTGTGACTGAGATTGGGACATGACGCAAGTGGGAGGGTTGATCTGAGGTTTGGAATATTTGTCAGTCAGCAACAAGAAAAATCAAAGGAACCAAATAAGAAAACCTATGTCTCATGTGGTTACCGAGAAACGGTCAGAAGATATTAAACTTTGTTCTGTTCAATAAAGCTGTGTGAACTTTGACCTTTCCAGCCTTTTATAAACAGTATTTGAAGTGTCTCGGTAACAATGTTCAGTGTTGATGAGAGTGGGGTCTGGGTGAGCATCTGCTGAGTGTGACAGGGTCAGGACTGGATGCAGGAAGTTCTCTGACAGTCTCTCTCTCTCTCGCTGATGGGTTTTAGTTGATTTTCAACTGGCAGCTGTTAGTGTTTCGATAAATCAAGTTCCCTCCACCCATTTTTTTGGACAGACAGTGTCGTATAAGGATGTAAAGGGTTAATGCTGAAGACATTGAGATCAATCACTCCCACTGTCAGAGTGATGATGTAACAGTCACAGGAGATGAGGTTTGGGAGGAGAGAGCAGCACCAAGGATGCTAGCTGAGGAGGCTTGATGAATGTGTATATAGTATTGTGTAAATTAGAAAAGAGTTCTTAGTTCTTTCAGCAGGAAATGTGTCCCGAAAATATCGAGAAACTCACAATTTTATTACTCAGGAGTCGGAACACAGATATTAATTCCAAGTGACCGTTCTGGGTTCATTTAACAAAGAAAGGTAGAGAATAATATTACTCACTGATTGAAATCCCCCAGTGAGGAGACAGTTAAACAGGTGATCTGTTGGGGCATCCTTCGATCCAAGGTTTCGGCAGCATTTAATCTCCCTTTTTGGTGAAATTCTCTGTTATTTGCAACTTTTTTTTTATCCAGCTTTGATGGGCAAGTGAAAAAACTGAAAAAACTGAACAGTTCCATCCTTTCTTTTCTTCCTTCTTCCCTTCTTTCCATCAGTTTCTCTTTTCTGTCCCAGATCAATATAATGATGAGAATCCCAATTTAATCTGCTGTTTCTGGTGTTTTATCCATTCCAATCAAAGTCAATGTTCCAATCAAATCTATTTGTTATTCCACAGTGTCTCTCCATGTGTTTTATTCTGTTGTATTCTCTCACAGTCTGTTTGATGATCAATGTTACATCTCACTCTCTGTTCTGGTGAAGATCAGAAGCAGTGATATCTGTTTACACCACCTGACAAGTCGGCCTGAGGCTGTGCCTCGCCGATCATGTGGAGTTAGGAACATAGGAACATAGGAGCAGGAGTCGGCCATTCAGCCCATCGAGCCTGCCCCACCATTCAATATGATCATGGCTGATCATCCGCTTCAATGCCCTTTTTCCCACACTTTCCTCATATTCCCTGATGTCATTTGTATTTAGAAATCTGTCAATCTCTGCTTTAAACATACTCAACGACTGAGCTTCCACAGCCCTCTGGGGTACAGAATTCCAAAGATTCACAACCCTCCGTGCAAAGAAATTTCTCCTCATCTCTGTCCTAAGGAGCTTCCCCCTTATTTTGAAATTGAGCCTCTGGCTCTCGACTCCCCATCCAGATGAAACATCTTAGCTGCATCTACCCTGACTGTCCTTTAAATATTTTGTAGGTTTCAATGAGATCACCTCTCATTCTTTGAAACTCTAGAGAATACAGCCCCAGTTTCCCAATCTCTCTTCATAGAACAGTCCCACCATCCCAAGAACAAGTCTGATGAACTTTCGTTGAACTCCCTCCATGGCAATAATATCCTTCCTAAGGTAAGGAGACCAAATCTGCACACAGTACTCCAAGTGCGGTCTAACCAAGTTTCTGTACAATTGAAGCAAGAATTCACTACTCCTGTACTCAAATCCTCTTGTGATAAAGGCTAACATACTATTAGCCTTCCTAATTGCTTGCTGCACCTGCATGTTAGCTTTCAGTGACTTATTGACATGGATACCCAGATCACCCTTATATTCTGTATCTCAGCTAATAAAGGAAAGGATTCCATATACCTGCTGAACCACCTTATTGACCTGTACTGCTACTTCAGGGATCTGTGGACATTCACTCCAACGTCTCTCACTTCCTCTGCACCGTTCAGTGTTCTCCCATTAATTGTGTATTCCTTTGCCTTTTTTGACCTCCCAAATGCATCACCTTACACTTGTCCAATTTGAATTCCATTTAAAACTTCTCTGCCCACCTGACCAGTCTATTGATATCTTCCTGCAGTGTACAGCTATCCTCCTCCCTATCAACAACACGGACAATTTTTGTTTCATCTGCAAACATCTTGATTGTGCCCTCTACATTTATGTCCATATCATTAATATATACCACAAAAAGCAGGGGACCTAGTTGTGAGCCCTGTGGAACACCACTGGAAACAGTCCTCCATTTGCAAAAACACCTGTAACCAATTCCTTTTGTTTCCTGCCACTGAACCAATTTTGTGTTCAGCTTGCTACACTCCCCTGGATCCCATGTGCTTTTATTTTTTTTAACCAGTTTGCCATGTGGGACCTTGTCAAAAGTCTTGCTAAAATCCATGTGGATCAGATCAACTGCACTATCCTCATCAATCCTCATTGTTACTTCTTCAAAAACATTCAATCAAGTTCTTCAGACAGGAGCTTCCCTGAACAAATCCATGCTGATGATACTGATTAATCTGTGCCTTTCTAAGTGACAGTTTATCCTGTCTCTCAGAATTAATTCCAATAATTCGCCCACTATTGCGGTTAGGCTGACTGGCCTTTAATTGTTCCCTCGCTTCCTTTTTCAACAATGGTGCAATGTTAGCAATAAAAACAAAAAGTGCTGGACATACACAGCAGGTCTGGCAGCATCTGTGGAGAGAGAAACAAAGTTAACATTTCAGGTCAGTGACCTTTCATCAGAACAGAAACGTTAACTTTGCTTCTCTCTCTCCACAGTTGCTGCCAGACCTGCTGTGTATTTCCAATGCAACTAGTTTTTATTTCAGATTTGCAGCATCTGCAGAATTTTGCTTTTATTGCAGTGTTACGAGACCTCCAATCCTCTGACATCACACCCGTGTCCAGTGAGGGATTGGAAACTGATGGTCAGACCTTCCACTATTTCCTTCCTGGCTTCTTTTAACAGCCTGTGGTACATTTCATCCGGCCCTGATGATTTATCCACTTTCAAGGATGTTAATCCCATTTATACTTCTTCTCTCCCTCAGTTTATCATGTCCAATACTTCACACTCCTTCTCCTTAATTACAATATCTGCATCACCCCCTCATTTGTGAAGACAGTAAAATATTCATTAATAAACATACCAACATCTTCCACACTGACACATAGGTTACATTTTTAGGTCTTTGATGGGCCCTACTCTTTCCTCAGTTGCCTCTGACTGCAATGTATTGATGAAACATCTTTGGATTTGTTTTGATTTTGCTTGTCAATATTCTTTCATGATCTCTGTTTGTTCTTCATCGCTGCTCCCAAATACCTCTAGTCATGTCAAAACACAACTTATCAGAAGGGGAATTTGAACCCACCCCTGCAGAGAGAATTGTGATCTGAATGAACCGTCTCAGACTGCTGGACCATCCTGACTACCCCATGTGTATGTTTAATGCTGACGAAATTATCCATTCATCGTGAAAGTATTTGTGAGATTGTGGAAATGTCTGGAAGAGGAAAGACCAACGGGAAAGCTCGGTCCAAGGCCAAGTCTCGCTCCTCCCGGGCTGGACTGCAGTTCCCGGTGGGCCGTGTTCACAGGCTCCTGAGAAAGGGTAACTATGCTGAGCGTGTGGGTGCCAGAGCCCAGGTCTATCTGGCTGCTGTGCTCGAGTATCTGACCGCTGAAATCCTCGAGCTGGGCGGTAACGCGGCCCGGGACAACAAGAAGACCTGCATCATCCCCAGCTACCTACAGCTGGCCGTCCTCAATGATGAGGAGCTCAACAAGCTGCTGGGAGGGGTGACCATCATTCAGGGTAGGGTGCTGCCTAATATCCAGGCCGTGTTGCTGCCCAAGAAAACCAGCGCTCCGGGCACCAAAACCAAGTCAATCTGCCAGAATTTTTTCAAATACGCAAAGGCTCTTTTCAGAGCCACCCACAGTATCTGAAAGGGCTGATTACTGTCTGAAGTCTGCTGTACCCACACCTCTGTCTATCCCTCTTCATCTGGAACAACCAATGCTATCTTCCATTCCTTTCACCATTATGTGTTTAACTAGCTTCTCCTTATAGTCAGTCCAATATCAATGTACTAATGAAATGATCTGTGTCAGTGCTGGCAATTTCCATAGAATCATAGAAAAATTAGGGCACAGAAGGAGTCCATTCAGCCCATCGCGTTTTCTCTGGCCGAAAAAACGAGCCACCCAATCTATTCCCACCTTCCAGCACCTGATCCGTAGACTTGCAGGTTACAGCACTTCAGGTGCATGTCCAGGTATTTTTAAATGAGTTGAGGGCTTCTGCCTCCACCACCATTCCTGTCAGCGAATTCCAGGCACCCACCACCCTCTGGGTAAAAACGTTTCCCCTCATGTCCCCTCTAATCCTTCTACCAATCACCTTAAATCTGTGCCCCCTGGTAACTGACCTCCCCACCAGGGGAAACAGGTCCTTACTGTCCACTCTGTCTGGGCGCCTCATAATTTTGTACACCTCATTCAAGTCACCCCTCAGACTCCTCTGTTCTAAGGAAAACAACCCGAGCCGCTCCAATATTTGCTCATAGCTGCAACTTTCAAGCCCTGGCAAAGTTCTTGTAAATCCCCTCTGTACTCTCTCCAGAGCAATTATGTCCTTTCTGTAATGTGGTGACCAGAACTGTACGCAATACTCCAGCTGTGGCCTAACCGCCATTTTATACAGTTCTAGCACTACATCCCTGCTTTTCTATTCTATACCTTGGCCAATAAAGGAAAGCATTCTATATGCCTTCTTCACGACTCTATCTACCTGTCCTGCCACTTTCAAGGACCTGTGGACATGCACTCCAAAGTCTCTCACTTCTTCTACCCCTCTCAATATCTTCCCATTTATTGTGTATTCCCTTGCTTTGTTTGCCCTCCCCAAATGCATTCCCTCACACTTCTCCAGATTGAATTCCATTTGCCATTTTTCCGCCCACTCAACCAATCCATTCATATCATTCTGATGTCTACAGCTATCCTCCTCACTATCAATTACACGGCCAATTTTTGTGTCATCAGCAAATTTCCCAATCATAGCTCCCACATTTAATTCCAAATCATTAATATATACCACAAACAGCAAGGGACCCAACACTGAGCCCTGTGGAATGCCACTGGAAACTGCTTTCCATTCGCAAAAACATCCGTCGATAACTATCCTTTGTTTCCTGTCACTGAGTCAATTTTGGATCCAACCTGCCACATTCCCCTGTATTCCATGGGCTTTCATTTTACTGACCAGTCTGCCATGTGGGACCTTACTAAAATCCATGTAGACCACATCCATCACACTATCCTCATCAATGTTTCTTGTTTCTTCCTCAAAAAACTCAATCAAGTTAGTGAGACATGACCTTCCCTTAACAAATCCATGCTGACTATCCCTGATTAATCCGTGCCTTTCTAAGTGGCAGTTTATCCTGTCCCTCAGAATTGATTCTAATAATTTACCCACCACCGAGGCCAGACTGACCGGCCTATAATTATTTGGCCTATCCCTCACATCCTTTTTAAATAATAGTACAACGTTCGCAGACCTCCAATCCTCCGGCACCTCCCCCATATCCAGTGAGGATTTGAAGATGATCCTCAGCGCATCCACTATTTCCTCCCTGGCTTCCTGTAACAACCTCAGATGCAAATCATCCGGCCCTGGTGATTTATTCATTTTGAAGGATGTCAGACTCTCGAGTACTTCCACTCTCATTATGCTTATCGTATCTAATATTTCACACTCCTCTTCTTTGTCTGCATCATCCCTCTCCTTTGTGAAGGCAGAGACAAAAACTCATTAAGAACCCCACACACATCTTCTGCATCCACTCATACGTTCCCTTGTACAGCTCTGATCGGCCGTACCCTTTCCTTAGTTATCCTCTTGCTCTTAATGTACTGATAGAACATCTTTGGTGTTTCCTTCAAGTAGTTGTATCCAGTCCACATCCACCAAGTCACCTCTCAGTTTTGTAAAATTTGCCTTCCCCCAATTTAAAACTTTTACTTCTGTTGTATCTTTGTCCTTTTACATGATTATGCCAAAACTAATTGGAGCATGGTCACTAGGGGTGGTGGTGGCGTAGTGGTCTTGTCAGTAGACTTGTCAGTGGATTAGTAACCCAGACACCTAGGGTATTGCTCAGGGGACGTGGGTTCAAATCCCACCATTGAAATTTAAATCCAAATAATAAATCTGCAATTAAAAAGCAAGTCTAATGATGGCCATGAAACCATTGTTGATGGTTGTAAAAACCCATCTGGTTTTTTCTAATGCCCTTTAGGGAAGGAAATCTGCTGTTCTTGTCTGGCCTGCATGCGACTGCAGACCCACAGCAATGTGGTTGACTCTTACATGCCCTCTGAAATGGCCGAGCGAGCCACTCAGTTGAAACTAAACACTACGAAGTCATTAAAAAGGAATGAAAGCAGAAGGACCACCCGGCGTCGACCTGGGCACCAGAAATGACAATGGCAAACCCAGCGCTGTCGACCCTGCAAAGTCCTCCTCAGTAACATCTGGTGGCTTGTGTTAAGTTGGGAGAGCAACAGCCTGACATAGTCATACTCACAGAATCATACCTTACAGGCAATGTCGCAGACACTGCCATCACCATCCCTGGGTATGTCCTGTCCCACGGGCAGGACAGACTCACCAGAGGTGTCAGTGGAAAGGGAATTGCCCTGGAAGTCCTCAACATCGACTCTGGACCCCATGAGGTCTCATGGCATCAGATCAAACAATGGACAAGGAAACCTCCTGCTGATTATCACCTACTGCCCTCCCTCAGCTGATGAGTCAGTACTCCTCCATGTTGAACAGCACTTGGAGGAAGCACTGAGGGTGGCAAGAGCACAGAATGTACTCTGGGTGGGGGACTTCAATGTCCATCACCAAGAGTGGCTCGGGAGCATCTCTACTGGCCGAATCCTAAAGGACATATCTGCTAGTGCTGCTTGATGGCAATGTTGGTGACACCTTCCATCACTTTAGGCCCCATCAGTCTACTCTCAATCATCAGTAAAATGATGGAAGGTGCCATCAAGCGGCACTCACTTAGCAATAACCTGCATCAGTGACACTCAGTTTGGGTTCTGCCAGGGCCACTCAGCTCCTGACCTCATGACAGCCTTGGTTCAAACATGGACAAAAGAGGTGAGGTGCGAGTGATTGCCTTTGACATCAAGGCAGTATTTGACCGAGTATGGCATCAAGGAGCCCGAGCAAAACTGAGGTCAATGGGAAAACCCTCCACTGGCTGGAGTCATACCTAGCGCAAAGGAAGATGGTTGTGGTTGTTGGAGGTCAATCATCTGAGCTCCAGGACATCACTGCAGGCGCTCCTCAGGGTAATGCCCTCAGCCCAACCATCTTCAGCTGCTTCATCAATGACCTTCCTTCAATCAGAAGGTCAGAAGTGGGGATGTTCGCTGATGTTTGCACAATGTTCAGCACCATTCATGACTCCTCAGATACTGAAGCAGTCTGTGTAGAAATGCAGCAAGACATGGACAATATCCAGGATTGGGCTGATAAGCGGCAAGTAACATTCGGGCCGCACAAGTGCCAGGCATTGACCATCACCAACAAGAGAGAATCGAACTAACTCCCCTTGACATTCAATGGCATTACCATTGCTGAATCCCCCACTATCAACATCCTAGGGGCACCATTGACCAGAAGCTGAAATGGAGTAGCCATATAAATACCGTGGCGACAAGAGCAGGTCAGAGGCTAGGAATCCTGAGGCGAGTAACTCACCTCCTGACTCCCCAAAGCCTGTCCACCATCTACAAGGCACAAGTCAGGAGTGTGTTGGAATAGTCTCCACTTGCCTGGATAGGTGCAGCTCCAACAACACTCAAGAAGCTCAACACCATCCAGGACAAAGCAGCCCACTTGATTGGCACCCCATCTACAAACAGTCACTCCCTCCACCACTGACGCACAGTGGCAGTAGTGTGTACCATCTACAAGATGCACTGCAGCAATGCACCAAGGCTCCTTGAACAGCACCTTCCAAACCTGTGACCTCTACCAACTAGAAGTACAAGGGCAGAAAATGCATGGGAACACCACCACCTGCAAGGTCCCCACCATGACACACACCATCCTGACTTGGAACGATATCGCTGATCCTTCACTGTCACTGGGTCAAAATCCTGGAACTCCATTCTGAATAGCAGTGTGGGTGCACCTATCCCAAATGGACTGCAGCGGTTCAAGAAGGCAGCTTACCACCACCTTCCCAAGGGCAATTAGGGATGGGTAATAAATGCTGACCTGGCCAGCGATGCCCAAAATCCCATGAATGAATAAAAAAATGCTATCTCCAAAATGGTCACCCACTGCTACTTGCCCAGCTTCATTACTGAAGACTACATCTAGAATTGTGCCTCCTCTCATTGGGCTTGTGATGTGCTGGCTATTAAAGTTCTCTTGAATGCAGTTCAGGAATTTTGTGCCCTCTGTGTCCTTCACACTGTTTGTACCCCAGTTGATATTGGGATAGTTGAAATCCCCAACTATTATTTCCCTATAGTTTTGCACTCAGCAATTTGCCTACATATTTGTTCTTCTATCTCTCTCTCACTATTTGGGGGTCTACAGTACACTCCTAGTAGTGTGGCTGCCCCTTTTTTATTTCTGAGCTCCACCCATATGGCCTCATTTGATGATTCATTTAGCATATAATCCCTCCTCAAAGCTGTATGCCTTCCTTAACTAATAATGCTACACTCCCACCTTTTTTATCCCTATGCCACATGAAAACTCTATACCCAGAGATGTTGAGCTGCCATTCTTGCCCTCTTTAAGCCAAGTTTCCCTTATTGCAATGATATTGTGTGACCATGTGTGGGCACAATGGCGCAGTGGTTAGCACCACAGCTCCAGGAACCCGGGTTCGATTCTGGGTACTGCCTGTGTGGAGTTTGCAAGTTCTCCCTGTGGGTTTTCGCCGGGTGCTCCGGTTTTCTCCCACAGCCAAAGACTTGCAGGTTGATAGGTAAATTGGCCATTGTAAATTGCACCTAGTGTAAGTAGGTGGTAGGGAATATGGGATTACTGTAGGGTTAGTATAAATGGGTGGTTGTTGGTCAGCACAGACTCAGTGGGCCAAAGGGCCTGTTTCAGTGCTGTATCTCTAAATAAAAATAAAAAGTGTGATGTTACTTTATCAGCGCAGGCTTGGAGGGCCGAATGGCCTGTTCCTGTGCTGTATTGTTCTATGTGTCTATCTGTGCCCTCATCTCATCAGCTTTATTTACTATATGAATACACATACAAGTATAAAAATTAGGAGCAGGAGTCGGCCATTCGACCCCTGGACCCTGCTTCCCCATTCAATAAGTTCACGGCTGAACTGATTACTCCACATTCCCGCCTACCCCCGATAACCTTTCACCCCTTTGCTTATCAAGAATCGATGTCCCTCTGCCTTAAAAATATTCAAAGTCTCTGCTTCCACCGCCTATTGAGGAAGAGAGTTCCAAAAACTCACCACCCTCTGAGGAAAAAAAATTCTCCTCATCTCTGTCTTAAATGGGTGACCCCTTATTTTTTAACAGTAACTCCTAATTCCAGATTCTCCCACAAGGGGAAACATCCTTTCCACATCCACCCTCTCAAGACTCCTCAGGATCTGATATGTTTCAATCAAGTTGCCTCTTTAAATAAATAAATATCCTTTAACACTGCCAAATTCCTCTGCTGCACACTTTTTAAACTTTGCTTCTTCTGTCTTTCAGAGTCATTCGCTAATTTTCTGCCTCCCGTTCCCTGCCCTGAAATTGCCCTGTCTGAAACTGCCCTCAGGTTCCCATCAAGCTGCCAAATTAGTTTAAACATTCCCCAACAGCACCTGCAAGGATATTCATCCCGGTCCTGTTCAGGCGTAGACCGTTCGACTTATATAGGTCCTACCTTCCCCAGAACTGGTCCCATTGCCCCAGAAATCGGAAGCCCTCCTTCCTGCACCATCTCTCCAGCCATGCATTCATCTGGTGTATTCTCCTATTTCTATACTCACTAGCATGTGGCCTTGGGAGTAATTTGGAGATTACTACCTTTGAGGTCCTGTTTGTTAATCTCTTTCCTAACTCCCTAAACTCAGCCTGAAGGATCTCATCCCTCTTTCTTCCTATATCGTTGGTACCAATGTGGACCACGACCTCTGGCTGTGCATCCTTGCCCTCCAGAATGCTCTGCAGCCACTCAGTGATATCCATGGTCCTTGCACCAAGGAGGAAACCTGGTTTGCGAGCACTGAAATACCTTTCTGTTCCCCGAACTATACAATCCCCTACCAGTATTGCTCGCTTGTATTTTCTCCTCCCTCCCTGCACAGCTGAGCCACCCATGGAGTTCTGGTCATGACTCTCACTGCACTCTCCAGAGGAACCCTCTCTCCCATCAGTACTCAGAACTGAATACCAGTTAGAAAGTGGGATGCCCTCCAGGGACTCCTGCACTACCTGCCTTGACCTTCTTGTCTGTCTGGCAAACTCCCAATCCCTCTCAGCGTGTGCTCTCTTCAACTCCGAAGTGACAACCTGCTGAAAAGTCCTATCCACGTAGTTCTCTGCCTTGCGGATGCACAACACTGACTCCAGTTGCTGCTCGAGTTCTGAAACCTGGAGCTCAAGCTTCTGCAGCTGGTGACACTTCCTGCAGATGTGTTTGTCAAGGACACATGGTGCATCCATGACTTCCCACATACCACAGGAGGCACATTCCACTTGGCCGAGCTGCCCTGCCATAACTTAGCTTTACAAACTCATTATTGCTCGTGTAATAAGTGCAATAAGTAGATTAATTTACCAGTTACTCACCAATCAGCTTCTTCCCCTGTACCATGGAGGCAGAAAAAGCAGAAAAGAAAAGAGACCAAACAGCACCTCCTTCCCCTAGTCAGTGAAGTCCCTCACACATCAACTCACAGCTTTACACTCTGTCCAAACAGCACTTTCTAATTAGTAATTATTATAAATTACAGTAACTAAAACATTAGTAACCTGACCAATTACAAGGTAGCTATTTGAGGGTTTTTAAACAAAGAGCTTTCTCCCCCATCCTGATTTCAGGCCCCACTCTGGACACTTGCTTTTGATTCCAGGACACTGAGGACAGGGTGCTGCCGAATATCCAGTCCGTGTTGCTGCCCAAGAAAACCAGCGCTCCGGGCACCAAAACCAAGTCAATCTGCCAGGATTTTATCAAATACCCAAAGGCTCTTTTCAGATCCACCCACAGTATCTGAAAGGGCTGATTACTGTCTGAAGTCTGCTGTACCCACACCTCTGTCTATCCCTCTTCATCTAGAACAACCAGCGTCATCTTCCATTCCTTTCACCATCATGTGTTTAACTCGCTTCTCCTTATAGACAGTCAGATATCAATGTAATAATGAAATGATCTGTGTCAGTGCTGGCCATTTCCCTGTCCTGATTTCAGACCCCACTCTGGACACTTGTTTCCCATTCCAGGACCTACTTGTATTAATATTCAGCACCACCTGTCAGTCAGAAACTTGTCTCAATGAACTGATCCTTTCACTGAACTTCCAACTGCTGCTGTCTATTTCTCGAGGGAAAGAGCTGCTCACTGAATAAGGATGTGAGGGGAATGTAACCCGGCTGCTGGTGAGAAGGTCCCGTCTTCTCAATCAAAAGCCTTTTATTTTACTACAGTGATTCCCAGATTCCCAGCTGGTCCGTTGAGGATTTTGTTTTCACAGAAATATCTTGTTAAATACAAATCTGATTCCAACATGTCAGTAACAGGACAGAATGGGAACCTTTTAAAAGGATGAAGCAACTATTTCAGTGGCTTCTCACTGTCCCCCTGAAGCCCGTGTGAAGGGGAATTACCAATAGTCTGTAATTTATTACTTCCACACCGAGTTTGAGTTATTTTGCACGTGAAAGATTGCTGAACGGAGTGTTTTCCTGTCAGTTACGGATAAGAAGTTGACAAAAATTGGCAAAATAAAGCTGTTCATAAAATAGCACCAGCAATTTGAGTCGGTAAAAGCAAAATTGTGTTTTAAAAGCGTTTTTTTAAAGCGTGACGGGAAAATAGATTTTTATGTACTTTTCCAGTTGATCACTTCTTTTCCACAGTGAAATTGGCAGCTTTCACGAATTCAAATATTCTGCCAGGTTGACAGGTTCAGCCAATGAATTTTTGTATTTTGTGCTTCGAGGTTCTCCGATTGGATCATTCATTTTATCTAATGGCCGTGTGGCCTAATGAATAAGGCGTTTGACTTCAGTGTATTTTATGAGGTTATCGGAAGATTGTAGGTTCGAGTTCTGCCACGGTCATTTTGACCCAAAGGGGTTATGCAGGGATTTGGGGATCGAGTCAGGGACTGAACAGATTGGAAACCCGACATGGACTTGATGGGGCGAATGGCCGCCTCATGTGGAAAGAGATGCAGTGGTTTTTGTCGAGGTTCATCCCAAGCAGCTCTGTAACACAGGAGTCTGTGCTCTCCGGGCTGTTCCCAGGGACGCACACCGAGACAAACATCAACTGCTGCTGGAGGACTATCAATTCGGTGAAAGACGCCCTTTGGTCTGCCCGAAACTTGCTGGTCTTCCAGCGCAAAGAGTTGTCCAGCACCGAATGTTGCAGACTGGCACATTCCAAAGTCCAGGACTACGTGCTGAGGGACACACTAAAGCTTGGGGCAGCCGCAGCAAAGGCTCAATGGGCAAAGACCACAGTGTAAGGACCCCCACCAAGCTGAACTGAGGGGCTGGATCCATGGGAAACCCCTCGAACTGTATCGTTGATATTTTCATTTGCTGTAAATGTGAAACTGTAATTGGCATGACAATAGTGAAATGGAAGGGTTGTCAAAAAACTCATGACAGTATAGAAGGAAACTGATCTCCCTTGCAATGTTTGTATTTTTTGGTGCTGTTTGAAACTGTTTGGCAATGTAGTTTTTGCAGATTTTTATTAATAAAGTATATTTTGGAAATAAAGAAAAAGTGCTGTCACTGACTTTATGAGAAGAGGGTGACCAATCAGAAGTGGGCTGGGGTGACAGCAGGTTCAAACTGCAGGAATTCCAGGTCCCTGAATGACTGAGCTGAAACTGATCAGTTTCACTGCAGGAAACACCGTCTCGGGGGAAATAACATCACAAATAATTCCATTTGACTAATTTTTCAATTATAAAACAATGGGCAGATGTGAAGGTGTGATGTTACTTTTCACTGTGAGGGGAGAATCCGCCATCTGGGTAAATCAGCAACTTTATAACATCGTCTGTACGTTTGGAAAAGAAACGATGAAAACTCTCCCCATAACCCTGGTGCGGTGGAAAGGCTGAATTCAGAGATTGGAATATAACGAGAGCACAACATAAATCATTAACTGATATTTCTGGCACAAAACACACCCCAGCTCCCGTTCCCAGGTCACTGCTGTCCCTATGAGGCGGTGGGTGACTCTGAAAAGAGACTTTGTTTTGTGTTTCTGCAGGAAAACCACAAAGATCCTCCCAGGCAGTGAAACTCATCTTCCCAGTTTCTCCATACCAGATTGAAACAGAAAACACAAAGACAGTGAGAAAGTTCCAGAGAGTTACTGAGCATTAAAATTAATTAAATAAACCAATTCTCGAGAGATGTTGGTGCAGCTTTTTCAGAGAGATTGTGGGTGGCTCTTAAAAGAGCCGTTGTGTTTCGAGTGTTTTCACTACATGGTGGAGTTTTACTTGGAGTTGATGTACTTCGTCACTCACTTTGTCCCTTCTCACATTCCGAGCGCTTTGTTGGGTGGAAATATTTATTCAGGCAGTTACAACAGCTCAGAGCCGACATTGAGTCAGAAACCAGAAATGGGAGTACGGGACACAGACAAGGAATTGAGGCTGAACCTTTATAAATCTCACTGGTTATAGGCCTCAGCTAGAGCATTGTGTCTAATTCCATGCTCCACACTTTAGCAGGAATGTCAAGGCCTTAGAGAGGGTGCAGAGGAGATTTACTAGAATGTATCAGAGATGCAGGAATTCAGCTAATGTGGAAACAATAGGGGTCTGGGGTGTGTGAGGCTGGGGTCCTTCTTCTTAGAGCAGAGGTGTTAATGGGCAGTTAATAGTTGTGTTCAACATTGTGAAGAGTTTTTATAAGAATAAAGAAGTTTGACTACAATTAGACAGAGCCTTGGTGAGATCGCACCTGGAGCACTGTGTACAGTTTTGGTCCCCTTAGCTGAGGAAGGATATACTTGCCTTAAAGGAAGTGTAGCAAAGTGTCACTCGATTGCTTCCTGGGATGAGGGGATTGACCTATGAGAAGAGATTGAGTAGACGAGGCCGATATTCCTCAGAATTTAGAAGAGTGAGAGGTAATCTTACTGGCACCTAAAAATCTTAAGGGATTTAACAGGGTAAATGCTGGGAGGATGTTTCCTCTGGCTGGGGAATCTCGAACTAGGGATCACAGTCTCAGTATAAATGGCTCAATCATTTAGGACTGAGAAGAGGAGAATTTTTTTTCACTCAAAGTATTGTGAATCTTTGGAATTCTCTCCGCACAGTGGTTAGCACCGCAGCCTCACAGCTCCTGTGACCTCGGTTCCGTTCAGGGTATTGCCTGTGCGGAGTTTGCAAGTTCTCTCTGTGACCCCGTGGGTTTCCGCCAGATGCTCCAGTTTCCTCCCACAGCCAAAGACTTACAGATTGATAGGTAAATTGACCATTGCAAATTGCCCCTAGTGTAGATAGGTGGTAGGAGAATGGTGGGAATGTGGTAGGGAATATGGGATGAATGTCGGATTAGTATAAATGGGTGGTTGTTGGTCAGCACAGACTCGGTGGGCCGAAGGGCCTTTTTCAGTGCTGTATCTCTCTGTGACTCTAGAGATGTGGATGCTCAATCATTGGGTATATCCAAGAGAGAGATCGATAGGTTTTTGGATACGAAGGGAATCAAGGGATCTGTGCTATTGTGGTAAGATGGAGTTGATGTAGGAGATCAGCTGTGATCTTATTGAATGGCAGAGCTATTTCGATGGGCCGAATGGGCCACTCCTATTTTTTATGTAAAGTTCCATTCCTCTCAGGGAATACTTAATTTTCAAAAAGAGAAATACTGCACACACTGGAAACCTGAATAATAACAGAAGATTCTGGAAACACTCAGCAGTTCCAGCAGTATCTGTGGAGAGAGGAAGGGAGGAGCAATGTTTCAGGTCTATAGAATGGTCACAGAACTGGACCACTAACCCGAGCTTCTCTTCTCCACAGTTGTTTCTGGACTGGCTGAGTGTTTTCAGTATTTTAGGCTTTTTCTTTCTGTATTTCATCCATTTCCCATTTGACTATTTGCTGTGAAACTTTCAGCGTTGTGCTCAGTTCTTTGTGTAGTTAGGTTTTCTTTATTTGAAGTAATGTAAATAGTAACCTGAAATGAATTTGCCAAATGGTTGGGCAAATTGTTACAAGCAGCTTTTGAGCAAGTTCTCCACATACACAGTGAAGGATTCCTTCACATTTGTGAAGACCATACAGGACTTGCAAATCGATAGCAATGTCGTGTCCATGTGTTCATTTGACATTGCTAGCCTATTCACCAATGTACCACTTCAGGAAGCCATAGATATTTGCACTGCAGTGCTATATCATGGCAATCTAGACCCGTCACCATTGTGTGAATCAGTATTCATTGAACTTATGAACTCGGCAACTTGCACAGCTAAGTTCAGTTTTATTGACACCATGTATCGCTGGTGTTGCCATGGGATCCCCTCTCGGCCCAGCTCTCACAAACATCTTTGTTGGATTCCATGACAAACCTGTTTTTCAGGGAATGACACCTAACCTCCGACCTCTTGCATATTTCCAATATGTAGCTGATACATTTGCTATATTTGAATCCGCAGCTGCGTGAAATAATTTCCTTGCACGTCTTCATGGGCTCCATCCTACACTCAAATTCACCATTGGAATGGAGCAGTCAAATGAGTTCCCTTTCCTTGATGTACTAGTTGAGAAATCTGCTAAGGGGTTTTCTCCCACGGTCTACCGCAAACCTACCTTCACTGGTCAATACACGCGTTGGGATTATTACAGTTCCACGCGCTATAAGATTGGTCTTATCAGCAACCTCATAAATAGGGCTGAGCCATTTGCTCATCATGCAAGCTTGATGCTGAAATAGGGCGAATCAAAGACATCCTGCATTACAATGGCTACACTGATCAGATCATTTCTCACTGTATATCACACAAACTTATAAACGGGCTGAAGGCCGTCATTTTGAGCCCTGGAAAGTGCCCAGTCTCCCTCAAATTACCCTGGAAAGGTAATATATCCCCAGTATTTGAGTAACAGGTGAAGCGAGCTGTTTCCTGCTGGAACGATGCAGGAGCAACAAGTGTGGTGTTCACCACTAACAGGATGCTGCTGTCAAGCAAAAGAGACGTCCTGCCTATCACACAAATACGTAACGTGATATATGAATTTCAATACCAGTGTGATGCTAGGTTTCTAGACCGTACATCCCAAAACTGGCGGATTGTATCAAATAACATGTCCCTTCCGCTGTTCGCAATGGGCCCTACCCAACCAACCCGTGCTTGCAAAACTCAAAACACAGTATCCAACATGAGATGTGATTCCACAATAGGACAACATTTGCTAAATAATTCTCAGTGTGCTAAGAATTACACTGACAACCGATTTAAGACTGTCAGTAGGGCTCGCAGTGTGGTGCATTGGTGTGTACTGTAAGCTACATATATTAATACACAGGGCCCTGTTTTTTGCAGACAGAAAGAACATGCACACACATTGTGCCAGTTTCAGCTAAACGAAATAAGTGACAGCCATTCACAGGCTCATTCCACAGGGCAATGCCTTGACCAATCAGAGTTCACTTGCCAACCAATCAGCACTCTCTTCTCATACAGAAGAAAGTTGGTGTTTTCCCTTAAATTGGTACACTTGTGGATTGCCCTGCTGAGTGCAAGACGAAAACAACTGGCTACCAAAGTTTGGACAACATGTCACTATTTTCACGAAATGATTACCTTTATTTTCAAATTAAAAATATAAAGCAATATGAGTGTAGCATTTACAGACAAATTCTATTACCTCACATTGCCTGATTCTTTCACACTGACAGACTATGTGAACTACTGTCCCGATTTTGCAGTTCTCACTTCCAGTTAGCAAATGTCAGCAATCTGTGATCCAGTGCAGTTTACAGACCAGACCGTCAATCACAACATGCAATAATTGTTCAGCTTATGTTGGACTGGTGGGATTTAGAAATACTAGGAATTGAGATGAGCTGTTATTGCATTTAATTATTTGTTTCATGTGATGTGGAAGTCGCCAGCCAGGCCAGCATTTATTGTCCATCCCTAATTGCCCATGAGAAGGTGGTGGTGAGCTTCCTTCTTGAACCACTGCAGTCCATGTGGGGGAGGTACACCCACAGTGCTATTAGGAAGGGAGTTCCAGGATTTTGACCCAGCGACAGTGAAGGAATAGCGATATAGTTCCAAGTCAGGATGATGTGTAGCTTGGAGGAGAACTTTCAGGTGGTGGTATTCCCATGCATCTGCTGCCCTTGTCCTTCTAGGCAGTAGAGGATGCAGGTTTGGAAGGTGCTGCCTGAGTAGCCTTGGTGCATTGTTGCAGTGCATCTTGCAGATGGTACACACTGCTGCCACTGTACGTCAGTGGTGAAGGGAGTGAATGTTGTGGACGGGGTGCCAATCAAGCGGGCTGCTTTGTCCTGGATGGTGTCGAGCTTCTTGAATGTTGTTGGAGCTGCACCCATCCAGGCAAGCGGATAGTATTCCATCACACTCCAGACTTGTGCCTTGTAAATGGTGGACAGGCTTGGGGAGTCAGGAGGTGAGTTACTCACCGCATGATTCCTACCCTCTGACCAGCTCATGTAGTCACACTATTTATAAGGCTACTCCAGTTCAGTTTCTGGTCAATGGGAACCCCCAGGAAGTTGATAGTGGGGGAGTCAGCGATCGTAATGCTGTTGATTGTCAATGGGAGATCGTTAGATTCTCTCTTGTTTGAGATGGTCATTGCCTGGCACTTCTGTGGCGCGAATGTTACTTGCCACTTATCAGCCCAAGCCTGGATATTGTCCAGGTCTTGCTGCATTTCTACATGGACTGCTTCAGTATCTGAGGAGTCGCAAATGGTGCTAAATTTTGCAATCATCAGTGAACATCCCCATTTCTGACCTTATGATTGAAGGAAGGTCACTGATGAAGTAGTGAAGAAGGTTGGGCCAAGGATACTGCCCTAAGGAACTCCAGCAGTAATGTCCTGGAGATGAGATGATTGACCTCCAACAATCACAACCATTTTCCTTTGTGCTAGGTACGATTCCAACCAGTGGAGAGTTTTCCTCTTGATTCCCATTGACTCCAGTTTTACTCTGGCTCCTTGATGCCATACTCAGTCAAATGCTACTTTGATGTCAAGGGCAGACACTCTCACCTCACCTCTTGAGTTCAGCTCTTTTGTCCTTGTTTGAACCAAGGCTGTAATGAGGTCAGGAGCTGAATGGCCCTGGCGGAACCCAACCGAGCGTCACTGAACAGGTTATTGCAAAGCAAGTGCCCCGTCGATGACACCTTCCATCACTATACTGATGATTGAGAGTAGACTGATGCAGCAGTAATTGGCTGGGTTGGATTTGTCCTGCTATTTGTGTACAGGACATACCTGGGCAATTTTCCACATTGCCGAGTAGATGTCAGTGTTGTAGCTGCACTGGAACAGCTTGGCTAGGGGCGCGACAAGTTCTGGAGCACAGGTCTTCAGTACTATTGCCGGAATATTGTCAGGGCCCGTAGCCTTTGCTGTATCCAGTGCCTTCAGTCGTTTCTTGATATCATGTTGAGTGAATCGAATTGGCTGAAGACTGGCATCTGTGATGCTGGGGACTTCAGAAGGAGGCCGAGATGGATCATCAACCCGGCACTTCTGGCTGAAGATTGTTTCAAATTCTTCATCCTTGTCTTTTGCACTGATGTGCTGGGCTCCCCATCATTGAGGATGGGGATATTTGTGGAGCCACCTCCTCCTGTTGGTTGTTTAATTGTCCACCACCATTCATCATTGGAGGTGGCAGGGTGTAGATCTGATCCGTTGGTTATGGGATCACTTAGCCCTGTCTATTACATGCTGCTTCTGCTGTTTGGCATGAAAGTAGTCCTGGGCTGTAGCTTCATCAGGCTGATGCCTCATTTCAAGGTATGCCTGTTGCTGCTCCTGGCATGCCCTCCTGCACTCTTCATTGAATTAGGGTTGATCCCCCAGCTTGTTGGTAATGTTAGAGTGGGGGAATATGCCGGGCCATGAGGTTATAGAATGTGGTTGACTACAATTCTTCTGCTGCTAATGGTCCACAGCACCTCATGGATGCCCAGTTATACATTGCTAGATCTGTTCAAAATCTATCCCATTTAGCACAGTGGTAGTGGCACACAACACGATAGAGGGTATCCTCAATGTGAAGACAGGACTTCATCTCCACAAGGACTGTGCAGTGGTCACTCCTACCAATACTGTCATGGACTGATGCATCTGCGGCAGGCAGATTGGTGAGGATGAGGTCAAGTATGTTTTTCCCTCTTGTTAGTTCCCTCATCACCTACTGCAGACCCAATCGAGCAGCTATGTCCGTTAGGACTCGGCCAGCATGGTCAGTAGTGGTGCTACCGAGCCACTCACAGTGATGGACATTGAAATCCCCCAGGCAGACTAGATTCTGTGCCCTTGCCACCCTCAGTGCTCCCTCCAAGTGGTGTTCATCAGTCTCTCGCTGTCTCTTGCTGGTTTGCTCAGTACCTTTCTCTGTACCTTTCAAAACGTCAAAGGGTCACTGACCCGAAACGTTAACTCTGCTTCTCTTTCTACAGATGCTGCCAGACCTGCTGAGTGAATCCAGCATTTCTTGTTTTTGTTTCAGATTTCCAGCATCCGCAGTATTTTGCTTTTATAAATCATTAACTGTTATTTCCGGCATAAAACACACCCCAGCTCCCGTTCCCAGGTCACTGCTGTCCCTATGAGGCGGTGGGTGACTCTGAAAAGAGACTTTGTTTTGTGTTTGAGAGAAACGGTCGAGTTTTTCGACTGCCGAATCCACAGGGAATGCAGCCCTCCAGTTTCAGAGCGGACACCACATGGTTACATCTTGCGCTTGACCTGCTCAGTGCAAGTGACCGCTTCACTGATGCTGCATTCTGCAGGAAAACCACAAAGATCCTCCCAGGCAGTGAAACTCATCTTCCCAGAATCTCCATACCAGATTGAAACAGAAAACATAGACAAAGTTCAAGAGAGTTACTTAGCATTAAAACCAATGAAATAAACCAATTCTGGAGAGATGTTGGTGCAGCTTTTTCAGAGAGATTGTGGGTGGCTCTTAAAAGAGCCGTTGTGTTTCGAGTGTTTTCACTACATGGTGGAGTTTTACTTGGAGTTGATGTACTTGGTCACTCAATTTGTCCCTTCTCACATTCCGAGCGCTTTGTTGGGTGGAAATGTTTCTTCAGGCAGTTTCAACAGCTTTGAGCCGACTTTGAGTCAGAAACCAGAAATGGGAGTACGGGACACAGACAAGGAATTGAGGCTGAACCTTTATAAATCTCACTGGTTATAGGCCTCAGCTCGAGCATTGTGTCTAATTCCATGTTCCACACTTTAGCAGGAATGTCAAGGCCTCAGAGAGGGCACAGAGGAGATTTACTAGAATGGTATCAGAGATGCACGAATTCAGCTAATGTGGAAAGAATAGGGGTCTGGGGTGTGTGAAGCTGGGGTCCTTCTTCTTCGAGCAGAGATGTTAATGAGGTAGTTAATAGTTGTGTTCAACATTGTGAAGAGTTTTTATAAGAATAAAGAAGTTTGACTACAATTAGACAGAGACTTGGTGAGATCACACCTGGAGCACTGTGCACAGTTTTGGTTCCCCTTACCTAACGAAGGACATACTTGCCTTAAAGGAAGTTTAACAAAGTGTCACTCGATTGCTTCCTGGGATGAGGGACTTGTCCTTTGAGAAGAGATTGAGTCGACAAGTCCGATATTCCTCGTACACGGCCCTGTGGGACTGGGTCGGCCCGGACCTGCTGGAAGTATACGAGAGTATGCTCCTGGCCGGCAGCATGTCAGAATCCATGAGGAAAGGCATCATCACCCTCATTTACAAGCGGAAGGGGGAGAGGGCAGAAATCAGAAATTGGCGGCCCATCTCACTGCTTAATGTTGACTACAAGATTCTGTCCAAAGTCATAGCCAGTCAAGTCAAGTCTGCTCTGGAGTTGGTGATTCACCCCGATCAGACCTGTACTGTACCCGGCAGGAAGATCTCTGATAGTCTCGCACTACTCAGGGATACGATCGCCTACGTACGGGACAGAAGGGTGGACACCTGCCTCATCAGCCCGGACCAGGAGAAGGCTTTTGACAGGATATCGCACACCGACATGATGGACGTGCTTTCCAAAATGGGGTTTGGGGAGGGAATCTGCAATTGGATCCAACTGCTCTACACAAACATCAGTAGCGCAGTCTCAATCAACGGGTGGGAATCGGAAAGTTTCCCGATCAAATCTGGAGTCAGACAGGGCTGTCCTCTATCCCCGGTCTTGTTTGTTTGCTTCATTGAACCCTTTGCTAAGTCGATTAGGAAGGATGCGAGCATAAGAGGGTTGACAATCCCAGGCAGCGGAGGCACTCAGGTGAAAACCTCCCTGGACATGGATGATTTTGCCGTCTTCTGCTCGGATCCGCTGTCCGTGCGCAGAATGATGAGCATCTGCGACCAGTTCGAACTGGCCTCGGGAGCCAAAGTTAACAATGGCAAGAGCGAGGCCATGTTCTTTGGGAACTGGGCTGACCAATCCTTTGTCCCCTTCACCGTCAGGTCAGATTACCTGAAGGTGCTGGGGATATGGTTCGGAAGGGCCGGGGCGTGCACCAAAACGTGGGAGGAGCGAGTAGCCAAGGTACGACAAAAGTTGGGTATGTGGGGGCAGCGATCTCTCTCCATTGTGGGTAAGAACCTGGTCATCAGGTGCGAGGCGCTCACGTTGTTGCTCTACCTGGCGCAGGTCTGGCCCATACCCCACTCCTGCGCTGTGGCAGTCACCCGAGCCATTTTCTGCTTCATCTGGGGATCTAAAATGGACCGGGTCAGGAGGGACACGATGTTCAAATCTCTGGACAAGGGCTGGAAAAATGTACCCAACGTGGCCCTCATCCTGATGACCACCTTTGTGTGCGGCTGCATCAAGCTGTGTGTAGATCCCCAGGACGCAAACTCCAAGTGTCAGTACGTGCTGAGGTTCTATCTGTCCCTGGTGTTGTGAAGGATGGGCTTGGCCACATTGCCGCGGAACGCTCCATGCAGTTGGACCGTGCCGTACCACCTATCCTTCGTGGAGCAGTTTCTGGGGGAAAACACCTTTGACCACCGGTCCATCAGGCAGTGGTCTGCACGGAATGTCCCCAAGGCCCTACGGGAAAAGGAGACGGTGGATCCTGTCGCATGGTTCCCTGAGCAGACTGCCAAAGTCATTTGGCGGAATGCCTCATCACCAGAACTTTCAAACAAGCACCAAGACGTAGCTTGGCTGGTGGTGAGAAGGGCCCTCCGCCCTCCCCATCAGATCCTTCATGCACACCCGACGTCTCGCCCCCTCCGCACAGTGCCGCCGCGGTGGCTGTGTTGGGGAAGAGACGGTCGCCCACCTCCTCCTGGAATGTGTTTTCGCAAAGCAGGTGTGGAAAGAGATGCAGTGGTTTTTGTCGAGGTTCATCCCATGCAGCTCTGTAACACAGGAGTCTGTGCTCGACGGGCTGTTCCCAGGGACGCACACCGAGACAAACATCAACTGCTGCTGAAGGACTATCAATTCGGTGAAAGACGCCCTTTGGTCTGCCCGAAACTTGCTGGTCTTCCAGCGCAAAGAGTTGTCCACCACCGAATGTTGCGGACTGGCACATTCCAAGGTCCAGGACTACGTGCTGAGGGACGCACTAAAGCTTGGGGCAGCCGCAGCAAAGGCTCAATGGGCAAAGACCACAATGTAAGGTCCCCCCCACCAAGCTGAACTGAGGGGCTGGATCCATGGGAAACCCCTCGAACTGTATCGTTAATATTTTAATTTGCTGTAAATGTAAAACTGTAATTGGCATGACAATTGTGAAACGGAAGGGTTGTGAAGAAACACATGACAGTATTGAAGGAAACTGATCTCCCTTGCAATGTTTGTATTTTTTGGTGCTGTTTGGAAACTGTTTGCAATGTAATTTTTACAGATTTTTATGAATAAAGTATATTTTGGAAATAAAAAAAAAATATTCCTCAGAATTTCGAAGAGTGAGAGGTAATCTTACTGGCACCTAAAAATCTTAAGGGATTTAACAGGGTAAATGCTGGGAGGATGTTTCCTCTGGCTGGGGAATCTTGAACTAGGGATCACAGTCTCAGTATAAATGGTTCAATCATTTAGGACTGAGAAGAGGAGAATTTTTGTACACTCAAAGCATTGTGAATCTTTGGAATTCTCTACGCACGGTGGTTAGCACCGCGGCCTCACAGCTCCAGTGACCTCGGTTCCGTTCAGGGTATTGCCTGTGCAGAGTTTGCAAGTTCTCTCTGTGACCGCGTGGGTTTCCGCCGGGTGCTCCAGTTTCCTCCCACAGCCAAAGACTTGCAGGTTGATAGGTAAATTGGCCATTGTAAATTGCCCCTAGTGTAGATAGGTGGTAGGAGAATGGTGGGAATGTGGTAGGGAATGTGGGATGAATGTAGTATTAGTATAAATGGGTGATTGTTGGTCGGCACAGACTTGGTGGGCTGAAGGGCCTGTTTCAGTGCTGTATCTCTCTGTGACTCTAGAGCTGTGGATGCTCAATCACTGGGTATATCCAAGAGAGAGATCGATAGGTTTTTGGATACTAAGGGAATCAAGGGATCTGTGCTAGTGTGGGAAGATGGAGTTGATGTAGGAGATCAGCTGTGATCTTATTGAATGGCAGAGCTATTTCGATGGGCCGAATGGCTTACTCCTATTTTTTATGTAAAGTTCCATTCCTCTCAGGGAATATTTTATTTTCAAAAAGAGAAATACTGCACACTGGAAATCTGAATAATAACAGAAGATTCTGGAAACACTCAGCAGTTCCAGTAGTATCTGTGGAGAGAGGAAGGTAGGAGCAATGTATCAGGTCTATAGAAGGGTCACTGAACTGGACCATTAACCCGAGCTTCTCTTCTCCACAGTTGTTTCTGGACTGGCTGAGTGTTTTCAGTATTTTAGGCTTTTTCTTTCTGTATATCATCCTTTTCCCATTTGACTATTTGCTGTGAAACTTTCAGCGTTGTGCTCAATTCTTTGTGTCGTTGTGTTTTCTTTATTTGAAGCAATGTAAATAGTATCCTGAAATGAATTTGCCAAATGGTTGGGCAAATTGTTACAACCAGTTTTTGAGCAAGTTCTCCACAAACACAGTGAAGGATTCCTTCACATTTGTGAAGACCATACAGGACTTGCATATCGATAGCAATGCCGTGTCCATGTGTTCATTTGACATTGCTAGCCTATTCACCAATGTACCACTTCAGGAAGCCATAGATATTTGCACTGCAGTGCTATATCATGGCAATCTCGACCCGTCACCATTGTGTGAATCCGTATTCATTGAACTTATGAACTCGGCAACTTGCACAGTTGAGTTCAGTTTTATTGACACCATGTATCGCTGGTGTTGCCATGGGATCCCCTCGAGGCCCAGCTCTCACAAACATCTTTGTTGGATTCCATGACTAACCTGTTTTTAAGGGAATGACACCTAACCTCCGACCTCTTGCATATTTCCAATATGGAGATGATACGTTTGCTATATTTGAACCCACAGCTGCATGAAATAATTTCCTTGCCGTTCTTCATGGGCTCCAGCCTACACTCAATTTCACCTTTGGAATGGAGCTGTCAAATGAGTTCCCTTTCCTTGATGTACTACTTGAGAAATCTGCTAAGGGGTTTTCCACCACGGTCTATCGCAAATCTACCTTCCCAGGTCAATGCACGCGTTGGGATTCTTACAGTTCCATGAGCTATAAGATTGGCCTTTTCGGCAACCAATCTCTGACCGACATTGGCTCCTGGTCCAGCAACAACTCAACCTCAAAATCCTCAGACCTGCTGAGTGGTTCCAGCATTTCTTGTTTTTATTTCAAAATACTCATCCTTGTTTCTAAATCCTGATGTGTTCTCACCTGTCCCAACCTCCTTCCTCCCTCCGTAACCACCTCCCTCCCTCCCTCCGTAACCACCTCCCTCCCTCCGTAACCACCTCCCTCCCTCCCTCCGTAACCACGGAGTCTTATCGAAAACCTCATAAATAGGGCTGTGCCATTTGCTCACCATGCAAGCTTGATGCTGAAATAGGGCGAATCAAAGAAATCCTGCATTACAATGGCTACACTGATCAGATCATTTCTATCTGTATATCACACAAACTTATAAATGGGCTGAAGGACGTCATTTTGAGCCCTGAAAAGTGCCCAGTCTCCCGCAAATTACCCTGGAAGGGTAATATATCCCCAGTATTTGAGTAACAGGTGAAGCTCGCTGTTTCCTGCTGTTACTATGCAGGAGCAACAAGTGTGGTGTTCGCCACTAACAGGATGCTGCTGTCAAGCAAAAGAGACGTCCTGCCTATCACACAAATAAGTAACGTGATATATGAATTTCAATACCAGTGTGATGCTAGGTTTCTGGACCGTACATCCCAAAACTGGCGGATTGTCTCAAATAACATGTCCCTTCCGCTGTTCGCAATGGGCCCTACCCAACCAACCCGTGCTTGCAAAACTCAAAACACAGTATCCAACATGAGATGTGATTCCACAATAGGACAACATTTGCTAAATAATTCTCAGTGTGCGAAGAATTACACTGACAACCAATTTAAGACTGTCAGTAGGGCTCGCAGTGTGGTGCATTGGTGTGTACTGTAAGCTACATATATTGATACACAGGGCCCTGTTCTTTGCAGACAGAAAGAACATGCACACATATTGTGCCAGTTTCAGCTAAACAAAATAAGTGACAGCCATTCACTGGCTCATTCCACAGGGCAATGCCTTGACCAATCAGAGTCAAACTGCCTGGTTTAAATTTCAAACAAAGCTGGGCAGTTATCTGTCAGTTACCATAAACTGGTGCATTCTGAATGGCAATGCCTCGACCAATCAGAGTTCACTTGCCAACCAATCAGCACTCTCTTCTCATGCAGAATAAAGTTGTTGTTTTCCTTTAAATTGGTATTCTTGTGGATTGCCCTGCTGAGTGCAAGACGAAAACAACTGGCTGCCAAAGTTTGGACAACATGTCACTATTTTCACGAAATGATTACTTTTATTTTCAATATAAAAATATAAAGCAATTTGAGTGTAACATTTACAGACAAATTCTATTACTTCACATTGCCTGATTCTTTCACACTGACAGACTATGTGAACTACTGTCCCGATTTTGCAGTTCTCACTTCCAGTTAGCAAATGTCAGCAATCTGTGATACAGTGCAGTTTACAGACCAGACCATCAATCACAACATGCAATAATTGTTCAGCTTATGTTGGACTGGTGGGATTTAGAAATACTAGGAATTGAGATGAGCTGTTATTGTATTTAATTATTTGTTTCATGGGATGTGGACGTCGCCAGCCAGGCCAGCATTTATAGTCCATCCCTAATTGCCCATGAGAAGGTGGTGGTGAGCTTCCTTCTTGAACCACTGCAGTCCATGTGTGGTAGGTACACCCACAGTGCTATTAGGAAGGGAGTTCCAGGATTTTAACCCAGCGACAGTGAAGGAATGGCGATATCGTTCCAAGTCAGGATGATGTGTAGCTTGGAGGAGAACTTTCAGGTGGTGGTGTTCCCATGCATCTGCTGTCCTTCTCCTTCTAGGCAGTAGAGGATGTAGGTTTGGAAGGTGCTGCCTGAGTAGCCTTGGTGCATTGTTGCAGTGCATCTTGTAGATGGTACACACTGCTGCCACTGTTCGTCAGTGGTGAAGGGAGTGAATGTTGTGGACGTGGTGCCAATCAAGCGTGTTGCTTTGTCCTGGATGGTGTCGAGCTTCTTGAATGTTGTTGGAGCTGCACCCATCCACGCAAGTGGATAGTATTCCATCACACTCCAGACTTGTGCCGTGTAAATGGTGGACAGGCTTGGGGAGTCAGGAGGTGAGTTACTCACCGCATGCTTCCTATCCTCTGACCAGCTCATGTCGTCACACTATTTATAAGGCTACTCCAGTTCAGTTTCTGGTCAATGGGAACCCCCAGGAAGTTGATAGTGGGGGATTCAGCGATCGTAATGCCGTTGAATGTCAATGGGAGATCGTTAGATTCTCTCTTGTTCGAGATGGTCATTGCCTGGCACTTGTGTGGCGCGAATGTTACTTGCCACTTATCAGCCCAAGCCTGGATATTGTGCAGGTCTTGCTGCATTTCTACATGGACCTCTTCAGTATCTGAGGAGTCGCGAATGGTGCTAAATTTTGCAATCATCAGTGAACATCCCCACTTCTGACCTTATGATTGAAGGAAGGTCACTGATGAAGTAGTGAAGAAGGTTGGGCCGAGGATACTACCCTGAGGAACTCCAGCAGTAATGTCCTGGAGCTGAGATGATTGACCTCCAACAATCACAACCATTTTCCTTTGTGCTAGGTACGATTCCAACCAGTGGAGAGTTTTCCTCTTGATTCCATTGACTCCAGTTTTGCTCTGGCTCCTTGATGCCATACTCAGTCAAATGCTACCTTGATGTCAAGGGTAGACACTCTCACCGCACCTCTTGAGTTCAGCTCTTTTGTCCTTGTTTGAACCAAGGCTGTAATGACGTCAGGAGCTGAATGGCCCTGGGGGAACCCAACTGAGCGTCACTGAACAGGTTATTGCAAAGCAAGTGCCCCGTCGATGACATCTTCCATCACTATACTGATGATTGAGAGCAGACTGATGAGGCAGTAATTGGCTGGGTTGGATTTGTCCTGCTATTTGTGTACAGGACATACCTGGGCAATTTTCCACATTGCCGGGTAGATGCCAGTATTGTAGCTGTACTGGAACAGCTTGGCTAGGGGAACGGCAAGTTCTGGAGCACAGGTCTTCAGTACTATTGCCGGAATATTGTCAGGGCCTGTAGCATTTGCTGTATCCAGTGCCTTCAGTCGTTTCTTGATATCACGTTGAGTGAATCGAATTGGCTGAAGACTGGCATCTGTGATGCTGGGGACTTCAGAAGGAGGCCGAGATGGATCATCAACCCAGCACTTCTGGCTGCAGATTGTTTCAAATTCTTCATCCTTATCTTTTGCACTGATGTGCTGGGCTCCCCCATCATTGAGGTTGGGGATATTTGTGGAGCCACCTCCTCCTGTTGGTTGTTTAATTGTCCACCACCATTCATCATTGGATGTGGCAGCGTGTAGATCTGATCCGTTGGTTGTGGGATCACTTAGCCCTGTCTATTACATGCTGCTTCTGCTGTTTGGCATGAAAGTAGTCCTGGGCTGTAGCTTCATCAGGCTGACGCCTCATTTCAAGGTATGCCTGGTGCTGCTCCTGGCATGCCCTCATGCACTCTTCATTGAATTAGGGTTGATCCCCCATCTTGTTGGTAATGTTAGAGTGGGGGAATATGCCGGGCCATGAGGTTATAGAATGTGGTTGACTGCAATTCTGCTGCTGCTAATGGTCCACAGCACCTCATGGATGCCCAGTTATACATTGCTAGATCTGTTCAAAATCTATCCTATTTAGCACAGTGGTAGTGGCACACAACACGATAGAGGGTATCCTCAATGTGAAGACAGGACTTCATCTCCACAAGGACTGTGCAGTGGTCACTTCTACCAATACTGTCATGGACAGATGCATCTGCGGCAGGCAGATTGGTGAGGATGAGGTCAAGTATGTTTTTCCCTCTTGTTAGTTCCCTCACCACCTACTGCAGACCCAATCGAGCAGCTATCTCCGTTAGGACTCGGCCAGCATGGTCAGTAGTGGTGCTACCGAGCCACTCATTGTGATAGACATTGAAATCCCCCAGCCAGACTGCATTCTGTGCCCTTGCCAACCTCAGTGCTCCCCCCAAGTGGTGTTCATCAGTCTCTCGCTGTCTCTTGATGGTTTGCTCAGTACCTTTCTCTGTCTGTTCATTTCTGACTCCTGATAATCTCTTCCTGGTTTTCTGTGTGTCTTTCTCTGCCTGCCTCATTGTCGGTGCTGTTACTCAGTGTCCTTGTGTCATTGTGCAGTGAGGATGAGTCCGTCAGCACGTGTGTTGCTGAGTCCAGGATTCTTGAGCATTCAGACGACAATCCTATTTTTATGAAAACATTGGGGAAATGAACATATTTCACTAACGGGCAGCTAAAATTTAAGCCAACAGTTAGCAGAGTGGCGCAGCGGAAGCGTGCTGGGCCCATAACCCAGAGGTCGATGGATCGAAACCATTCTCTGCTATTTATGTTCGGTAATAATACAAACAGTTCACTTTCAAAACATCAAGTGTTTCCCCATAATTACAAGATGCGCTCGATTGCGATCAGCTTGTTTGATCAGTACCTTTCTCTGTCTGTTCCTTTTTGAGTCCTGATAATCTCTTCCTGGTTTTCTGTGTGTCTTTCTCTGCCTGCCTCATTGTTGGTGCTGTTACTCCGTGTCCTTGTGTGATTGCGCAGTGAGAGTGAGTCCGTCAGCGCGTGTGTTGCTGAGTCCGGGATTCTTGAGAAATCCGACTGCAATCCTATTTTTATAAAAACATTGGGGAAATAACACAAACAGTTCACTTTCAAAACATCAAGTATTTACCCATAATAACAAGATGCTTCCAAAGGCACTCGATTGCAATCAGCTTCTTCCTTCTGGTGAACACATCAATCAGCAACAAATCACTTTTGCTCACACGAACACAAGCTGCAAACACGGACCAGCCGAGTCTCTCCCACTTTGTCAACCCCCTTCCTGCACAGCCTCCTCTCCACCACCAGATGGTGATGTTGGCCACAATAAAACCAGGACAAATGGTCACAGTGAGGAGACGGTCAGCAACAGAAAATAAAACAATAACAGGGAAAAGCTTTACACAACAACAGGGTACATCTTTACACAACAGAAAACATATTTACACACCACGAAATACCTTCAGACAACAGGGAGAATACAATCATACAAATGCCTTGTTTCTCCATCTCAGTCTCGTTGTCTCTCTGTCCCTCACTTTTGCTTCCTCACAGTCTATAGGTTTTCTGTGTGTTTTTCTCTCTGTCCCGTTGTCGATGGTGTTACTCAGCGTCCTTGTAACATTGTGTAGCCAGGCTGAGCCTCCCAACACCTGTGTTGCTGTAATAAAAACAGAAAATGCTGGAAATGCTCAGTAGCTCTGGCAGCATCTGTGCAGAGAGAAACAGTGAACAGTTCATGTCTGTTTCGTTAGCTCACATTAACTTTGTTCTCTCTCCACAGATGCTGCCAGACCTGCTGACTATTTCAAGCATTTTCTGTTTATGTTTCAGATTTCCAGCATCTGCAGCAGAGGGCGCAGTGGAAGTTTATTAACACAAATAATTCACCAACACTATATTTACTGCTATCCCCAATCACACCACGCTTCATATTAACACATTTTACTCTTTATTTACATCAACTTCTTCCTTCCAGTAAACACTTCAATTTGGAACACAGCTTCCAAATCACCTTTATTCACAAACCCGAACACACACCAGCCCAGACTTTCCCCTTTCTGTCAACCCATTCCTGCATCACTGCCTCTCCACCAACAGTTGTCGCTAGACTCATACAATCATAGAATGGCTAAAGCACAGAAGGAGGCCATTCGGCCTGACGAACCCATGTTGGCTCTCTGCTAAAGCAACTCACCTCGTCTCACTCCCCAGTCATTTCAATTTCGGTGGTGGGAAAACTTCTCGAAAGAATAATTCGGGACAAAATTAACAGTCCCATGGACAAATGTGGTTAATTCTGGAAAGACAGCATGGATTTCTTCAGGGAAAATCATGTTTAACTGCCCTGCTGGAGTTTTCTGCTGAGGTAACAGAGAGGGATGATGAGGGCAATGCTGTTGATGTGGTGTACATGGACTTTCAAAAGGTCTGGCAGCATCTGAATGGTCACTGACCTGAAACATTTACTCTGTTTCTCTCTCCACAGATGCTGCCAGACCTGCTGAGTATTTCCAGCACTTTTTGTTTATATTTCAGATTTCTAGCATCTGCAGTATTTTGCTTTTATTGACTTTCAAAAGGAGTTTGAAACAATGCAACACAACAGACTTGTGAGAAAAGTTATAACTCATGGAATAAAAAGGGCAGTAGTAACATGGATATGGAATTGGCTGATTGACAGGAAACAAAGAGTAGTGATCAATGGATGTTCTTCGGGCTAGAGGAATGTTTGTAGTGGAGTTCCCCAGGAGTCAGTGTTGGGACCCTTGCCTTTCCTGATATATATTAATGACCTAGACCTTGGTGTACAGGGCAGAATTTCAAAGCTTATGGAAGGCACGAAAATTGGAAGCATTGTGAACTGCAAGGATGACAGTGTAGAACTTCAAAAGGGCATAGACAAGTTGGTGGAATGGGAGGACAGATGACAGGTGAAGTTCAATGCAGAGAAATGTGAATTGATTCATTTTGGTAGGAAGAACATGGAGTGACAATATAGAATAAAGGGTACAATTCTAAAGGGGGTGCAGGAGCAGTGGGACTGGGGTTATATGTCATTGGTTGAGAGAGTGGTTAATAAAGCATACAGTATCCTCGGCTTTAGTGATAGAGGCATAGAGTACAAGAACAAGTAGGTCATGTTGAACTTGTATAAGACACTAGCCTTAGCTGAAGTACTGCGTCCAGTTCTGGGTGCCACACTTTAGGAAAGATGTGAAGGCATTGCAGAGATTATGGAAAAGATTCATGGGAATGGTTCCAGGGATGAGGAACTTCAGTTATGAAGATAGATTGGAGAAGTTAGGACTGTTTTCCTTGGGGAAAGGAAGGCTAAGAGGAGATTTCATAGTGGTATTCAAAATGATGAGGGGTGTGGACAGAGTGGATAGGGAGAAACTGTTCCCACTTGTGAAAGGATCGAGAATGAGAGGGCACAGATTTAAAGTCATTGGTAAAAGAAGCAAATGCGACATGAGGAAAAACTTTTTCACACAGCGAGTGGTTAAAGTATGAACTGCCTGAAAATGTGATGGAGGCAGGTTCAATAGAAGCATTCAAAGGGGAATTAGACTGTTATCTGAAAAGGAAGAATGTGCAGGATTATGGGGAGAAGACGGGGAAGTGACATGAGGTGAATTGCTCATTTGGAGAGTCAGTGCAGACACGATGGGCCAAATGGCCTCTTTCTGGGCAGTAACAATTCTGTGATTCTGTGATTCCAATATTCATGTCATTTCTATATATGGTGGTCCTGACACTGACCCTTGTGGACATCACTGTTCACCATCTTCCATTCTGAAAAACAACCAAATACCACAACTCGCTTTTCTTGATATTTCATCCATTTTTTAACCCAAGCAGATACTGACCCTCCTATTCCTGGAACCTCAGTTTTGTGACCCAGCCTTTTCTGTGGTAGTCTGTCAAACGCTTTCTTAAAATCCATATAGACAACATCCATTGCTTTCCCTTCATCAACCTTTTCTGTTACTTCATCAAAAAATCAGTTATATTAGTGAAGAACTGGAAAGGTGCTGAACCTCTCAGTTTTCGGTCTACCCAAACCAAGTTCAAGGCCTGAATAATGAACCGATTGCCTCATTAGTTCTGTGAATAATACAATAATTTAATAGACAAAGTTTTGAAACATTCCTGCCCATAAATCTTGATAACAGAGAGTGTGTGGATCTCCTGACTCAGAATGTTTAATGGATACAGTCCTCAGATCCGACAAGGAACCCCTGAACATCCACAGTAAAGACAGTGTGGATGAGGAAATGGAAGAGCCGGGAGCTGAAACTCAGGGACGGCCGAGCTCTCCTGTCATTGAGCTTGTGTGTCTGCTCTGCTCGCCGCACGTCCGGCTCTACTTTGTTTCCAATGAAAAGATGAAAAGGGCCGTTCGGTTTTCCTCTCACTGACAGCGTGTTTCACTCGGGTTAATATAACCCGGGACTTTTGCTGCTGAAATGAATTCTGCAAGGCCCCAGCAAACACACCGGCTCCCTCCTTTCTCCCCTCTTTCTATCGGATTGTTTTACCAGGAGGGGCTCAATAATAACAAATCCCCTGCAGGGAATGACCACAAATTGAGCATCTAAATGGGGCAAGTGGGCAGCTTTCTGGGTTCTAGGTTCCCCCTACCCCGCCCCTCCCTCCCTCCAGTCCAAGCCCCTCTTCACTTTCTTTGGGACTTTGATGAGGGTGAAATGGGGAAAGTTCCCATTGATGTTTGAATGCTGAATTGCTGCAGGGATCTGCGCACGCGCGATGCAGCCCCGCCCCCAGTGAGACGTCACAATGTGGAGTGGAGCGCATGCGCAGCCTTTCCCCAACCCAGTCTGTGAGGCCATTCACTCAATCAGGGGAAGATGCTTTAAATCAGCTGCTAATGGAGACTTCCCGGGCCCCGGGGAATGGAACAAACAGCATCTGCTTCCAGCAGCCACTGCTTTGGGAGCGTGTCCGCAGATGTGCTCAGAGATTAGCATTGAGTGGTGGGAAGTTGAGGGGGAGTCGGGGAGTGTTTGTAACAGACACTGTGGAGCAGGAGCTGCTCCCAGAACATGGAGTGAGCCGGGAACACGGGGAAGGGAGAGTTCATTCTCGGACAGTGTCTGTACAGGCTCAGGGAGACACAATGGGAAGAAATCACTATTGAAAATCACTGACAATTTCACCACCCAAAGGAGAGGGAATGTTCCTGCTTTAGTTCCAGTCTCTCACTGTTTGTTGGATTGTGAACAGTGGGGGAAAAATAGCCGCAAAATAACGATGTGGACAGTTACACAAAGAGCATTCATTGCAGACACCAGGTGAGAAGTGTGAAAGGCACATTTTAAATAGTGGCTGCTTGTTTTCCGTTGAAATAGAAATGTGACTGTGTAAAGGTCACTGCTCTATCGGACAGTCCCAGTCATTGAGCAGTGCAGGGCTTGTGTTGTTTCTGAATGTCACAAACTTGTTGTAAAACTACTGCAAACACCTGGTAAACAGAAGCTGAATACTGCAGTACTGCAGTGGAGGCAGACACTGACACCGTTTGTGTTCTTGGTTTTCATTTTGTGATTGTTCATAATGATTATTATTGGGACGATTACATTGATCGCTTTTGTATCTTCTACCTCACCAGTTCTTTCATTCCTGCAGGAAAATACATGACGGAACCTGAATAGATGTGGTGATTCTTGGACACAAGGAAAAGTGCAGTGATCTCGTTCCAACACACAGTCGGTACAGGATCACTCCCAAAGCACAGAGAAACTGCCAGCTCATCAGTTCCACTGGAACAAACAAAAGAAGTAGTCAGACAGACACTGATCCCAAATTCGAGAGACACATTTTCAATCCAACAGTCAAACAACAGCAGGAGAGACAGAAGTTGTTTCTATTTCACTCCAATTCAGTACAGCTGACAGGTTGATACATCAATCACAGTCCAAAAACAAACTCACTATCAGATCTAAATAAACTCTGTCACCATGGTCACATTTTAAATATAAAATCTGAAATAGAACAGACAAAATTTACAGAATTGAAAGGTACAGAATGAATGCAAGGAGGCTTCAAGGGGATTTGGACAGGTTAAATGAATGGGCAAGAACATGGCAGATGGAATATAATGTGAATAAGTGTGAAGTTCTCCACTTTGGTCGAATAAACAGAAAGACAGAGTATTTCTTAAATGGTGAGAGGCTGGGAAGTGTCGATGTCCAAAGGCACCTGGGTGTCCTTGTTCATGAGACACAAAAAGCTAGTCTGCAGGTGCAGCAAGCAATTAGGAAGGCAAATGGTATGTTGGCTTCATTGAAAGCGTATTTGAGTACATGAGTAAAGATGTATGAAGTCTAGATGAGACCGCACCTGGAGTATTCTGTACAATTTTGGTTTCCTTATCGAAGGAAGGATAGACTTGTCACAGAGGGAGTGCAACAGAGATTCACCGGTCTCATCCCCTGGGATGGTGGGATTGTCTTATGATGAGAGACTGCAGAAACTGGGCCTAAATTCTCTAGAGTTTTGAAGAATGAGAGGTGATCTCATTGAAACAGACAAAGTTCTTACAGGGTGTAACAGGGTAGATATGGATAGGATGTTTCCTCTGTCTAGTGAGTGTAGAACAAGGGGACTCAGTCTCAGAATAAGGGCAGACTGAGATGAGCAGGAATTTCTTCACTCAGAGGGTGAGAAATCTGTGGAATTCTTTATCCCAGAGGGCTGTGGAGGCTCAGTCATTGAACATATTCAAGACAGAAATCGATAGCTTTCTAAATACTAACAAGATCAAGGGATATGGAGATGGCAGGGAAAAATGGCGAAGAGGTAGATGATCAGTCACGATCTGTTTGAATGTTGGAGCAGGCTCGATGGGCTGAATGGCCTAATGCCCCTATTTCCTATGATCCTATGAATCCCAATAATGTACATCAGAACGTTAGACCAAGTTATGCATTGCATACCAGTTCAAAAATCCCACAGAGATTAAGACTGAAAGATACAGTATCAAGCCATTACTACAAAATGAAGGACTTGGAGTTTGCAGACCAGCCCATGTATAAGATTGAAAGTTATATTTTCATTCACAATCATTTTCACAGAGCTTAATATTGAATACCAATCCACAACTTGCACAGGATTACCAAATAAAACCTACAACTGTAAAATACAGTTAATCCATATTTTAAATTAAACACAAGACAAACAAATATTGATACATTAAGAGAGCGGGAAACAGTGAGAGCAGAGTGGAGCATAAAGAGCCCAGGAGAGAGAGGGAGCAAGAGTTCACTCGGAGAGCAGGGAACAGCGAGAGCAGGCGTCAAAAAAGGCAAAGGAATACACAATTAATGGGAGAACACTGAACGGTGCAGAGGAAGTGAGGGACGTTGGAGTGAATGTCCACAGATCCCTGAAGTAGCAGTGCAGGTCAATAAGCTGGTTCAGCAGGTAAATGGAATCCTTTCCTTTATTAACTGAGGTATAGAGTATTAGGGAGACCTGGTATCCATGGCAATAAGTCACTGACAGCTAACATTCAGGTGCAGCAAGCAATTAGGAAGGCTAATAGTATGTTAGTCTTTATCACAAGATGATTTGAGTACAGGAGTAGTGAATTCTTGCTTCAATTGTATAGAACCTTGGTGAGACTGCACTTGGAGTACTGTGTGCAGTTTTGGTCCCCTTGCCTTAGGAACGATATTATTGCCATCGATAGAGTGCAAAGAAGGTTCATCAGACTTGTTCCTGGGATGGTGGGACTGTCCTATGAAGAGTGATTGGGGAAACTGGGGCTGTATTCTCTGGAGTTTTGAAGAATGAGAGGTGATCTCATTGAAACCTACAAAATATTTAAAGGACAGTCAGGGTAGATGCAGCTAAGATGTTTCCCCTGGTTGGGGAGTCGAGAACCAGGGGACACAATTTCAAAATAAGGGGCATGCCACTTCGGACAGTTTTGAGGAGAAATGTTGTTACTCAGAGGGTTGTGAATCTTTGGAATTCTGTACCCCAGAGGGCTGTGGAAGCTCAGTCATTGAGTATGTTTAAAGCAGAGATTGACTGATTTCTAAATACAAGTGACATAAGGGAATATGAGGAAAGTGTGGGGAAAAGGGCATTGAAGTGGATGATCAGCCATGATCATATTGAATGGTGGGGCAGGCTCGATGTGCTGAATGGCCGACTCCTGCTCCTGTGTTCCTATGTTCCTAACTCCACATTATCGATGAGACACAGCCTCAGGCCGACTTGTCGGGTGTTGCAAACAGATAACACTGCTTCTGATCTTCACCAGAACAGAGAGTGAGATGTAAAATTGATCATCAAACAGACTGTGAGAGAATACAACAGAATAAAACACATGGAGAGACACTGTGGAATAACAAATAGATTAGATTGGAATGTTGAATTATGATTGGAATGGAAAGAACAGCAGATTAAATTGGGACAGAAAAGAGAAACTGATGGGAAGAAGGAAGAAAAGAAAGGATAGATCTGTTCACTTTTTTCAGTTTTTTCACTGTTCCATAAAAGCTGGATTAAAAAAGATGCAAAAAACAGAGAATTTCACCAAAAAGGGAGATTAAATGCTGCCGAAACCTTGGATCGAAGGATGCCCCAACAGATCACCTGTTTAACTGTCTCCTCACTGGGGGATTTCAATCAATGAGCAATATTATTCTCTCCTTTTCTTTTGTTAAATGAAACCACTACTGTCACTTGGAGTTAATATCCCTGTGTTCCAACTCCTGAATAATGAAATTGTGAGTTTCGTGATATTTTCTGGACACATTTCCTGCTGAAAGAACGAAGAGCTCTTTTCTAATTTACACAATACTATATACACACTCATCAAGCCTCCGAAACTAGCATCCTTGGTGCTGCTCTCTCGTCCCAAACCTCATCTCATGTGACTGTTACATCATCACTCTGATTGTGGGAGGGGTTAATCCCACTGTTTTCAGCATTAACCCTTAACATCCTCATACTGCACTGTCTGTCCAAAAAAATCGGTGGAGGGAACTTGAATTATCAAAACAGCAACAGCTGCCAGTTGAAAATCAACTCAACCCATCAGAAAGAGACTGTCAGAGAACTTCCTGCATCCAGTCCTGACCCTGTCACATGAAGCAGCTGCTCACCCAGACCCCACTCTCATCAACACTGAACATTTTTACTGAGACCCTTCAAATACTGTTTATAAAAGGCCGCAAAGATCAAAGTTCACACAGTTGTATTAAATACAACAAAGTTTAATATCTTCTCACCGTTTCTCGGTAACCACATGAGACTTAGGTTTTCTTATTTGGTTCCTTTGATTTTTCTTGTTCCTGACTGACAAATATTCCAAACCTCAGATAAACCCTCCCACTTGCCTCATGTCCCAGTCTCGGTTAAAAGCAACACATAATGACACAAACACTCTTCTTCAGTGAGATTAATATCAAGCTGTTTTCCAGGTTGAATGGAACTGTGAACAAATTTATGTCAAAGAAGGAGAAACAGCCATTCCAAACTCATATCCTTCACAAAGGCTGTTTTTTTATGTGATTGCAATTCATCAAGTATTTTGAATTAAAGTTCACAAGACACAGATGTCAGTGTTGATCATGAAACTTTTTAAGCATGTTGCAACTGTGAAATAAGGCTCGGCTGGGAGTTGAACTCAGGATCTCCTGTTTACTCGACAGGTGCTTTAACCAACTAAGCTACAGAGCCAGATCACGAATGTGCGTGCAATTGAAATCAGAGGAAGGCCTTGTAGATAGTGGGCAGGCTTTGGCGAGTCAAGAGCTGAGTTCGTCACGGCAGTGTTCCCAGCCTCTGACTCGCTCTTGCAGTTGTTGCTGTAGTTGTAATTGTAATGGGCAACCGTCTGTCTCGGAAGACGATGGGCTACACCCGGGGTGTACGTCACTTCTGTGTGAAACATCGTTTGTTGTGGCTGTAGAGGATGACTCGTGAGTGACGATCCCTTCCGCAGCTGGTACAGATGAATATCATTGGCCCGAGGTCGACTGATAATTTTTCCTTCCTCTGAGCTCTCTTTCCCACCATCTGGTCATTTCTTTTGTCCTCTGCTTTTCCCATGGTCTTCCTGAATGCCTTTCTCCAGGAATTCCAGTCAGCAGGAAGGACTTCCCATGCATTGACTCCAATCCCAGTCAGCTTGAGATCTCGCTTTGCAGATGTCCTTGTATCACAGATGTGGGTGACCTGTTGGTCTCGTGCTGATAGCAAGCTCACCATAGAGCGTGTCTTTGGCAAAGCGACCGTCATCCATTCAGCACACATGACTCAGTCAACAGAGTCACCGCTGACTCAAGAGGGCAAACATGCTGCGGGTCCCTGCACGCTGGTGTACTTCTGCATTCGGCACTCTGTCCTGCCAGGAGATGCCCAATTTCCATCTGAGACAGTGGAGGTGGAAGCTGTTCAGCTGCTTTTCTTGGCTTGCATAAGTTGTTGATGCTTCTCTACTATAAAGGAGGGTGCTGAGAACACAAGCCTGTTACACGCGGAGTTTTGTATTTTCGATCAGTTTGCTGTCGGTTCACACTCGTCTTCTCAACTTTGACATGACAGCTGCAGCATTGACAATCCGGGTGCTGATTTCAGTATCAAGGGACAGATTGCTGGTGATTGTTGATCCAAGGTATGTGAAGCTGTTGACAACCTCCAAAGTGAGCCTGTCGATGTTGATGGAAGGTGGAGTCTCTAGTCCTGGCCCATAACTTTGATCTTCCTGATGCTGATCGTCAGTCCAAACTCCTTGCAGGCCAGGGAGAACCGATATACAAGCTGCTGTTAATGAACTTCATTATGGGATGTCAGCACAGCGTCATCAGCAAAGAGCAACTCACAGACCAAGAACTGACTCATTTTGGTCTTGGTGCGCAGTCTTGCCAAGATGAACAGCTTGTCATCAGCTCTGGTATGCAGGTGGACACCCCCATCTGAGTCACTGAAAGTTTAAAATAGCAGCATGGAGAAGAATATGCCAATTGTAAAGGATGTGAGCTGTGAGGAGGTTACAAGGAGGCTTCCAGGGGACTTGGACAGGATAAGTGAATGAAATGACAGATGGAATATAATGTGAATAAGTGTGAAGTTATCCACTTTGGTAGAATAAACAGAAAGACAGAATATTTCTTAAATGGTGAGAGGTTGGGAAGTGTTGATGTCCAAAGGGACCTAGGTGTCCTTGTTCATGAGACACTAAAAGCTCGCATGCAGGTGCAGCAATCAATAAGGAAGGCAAATGGTATGTTGGCCTTAACACGAGGGGTCATGAGTACAGGAATAAAGATGTCTTGCTGCAATTGTATAGAGCCTTGGTGAGATTGTGCTGGAGTATTGTGTACAGTTTTGGTTTCCTTATCTAAGGAAGGATAGACTTGCCACAGAGGGAGTGCAACGGAGGGTCACCAGACTAATCCCTGGGATGGTGGGATTGTCTTATGAGGAAACTGGGCTTGTATTCCTTAAAGTTTCATTTAAAAGGCCATTTAAAACTGAGATAGGGTGGAATTTCTTCACTCAGAGGGTGGTGAATCTTTGGAATTCTCTACCTCAGGGGTTTGTGAAAGTTCATTCATTGAGCATGTTCAGGACAGAAATTGATAGAAATCTTGATACTCATGACATCAAGGGATATGGGGAGAGCGCGGGAAAGTGGTGTTGAGGTAGATGATCAGCAAGGATGTAATTGAATGACAGATCAGGCTCGACAGGTGAAACTGCCTCCTCCTACGTTCTGAAGAGAGTTTGCACCAAGACACAGCCCTGTTTTACCCCACTGCTGATCGTGAAAGTGTCTGATGTTTCTCCATTGTAACTGACGGAACTGTGCATGTTCTCGTGGAAAGAAGAGATGACGCCCAAGAGTTCAGGAGGGCAGCCTAGTTTCCACAGCAGTTTGAAGAGTCTGTCTCTGCTAACAAGATCGAAGGCCTTGGTGATGTCTATAAAGACAATGTAGAGTGGTCTGTACTGTTCACAGTACTTTTCCTGTAACTGCCGAAGTGAGAAAATCATGTCGACTGTCGATCTACCAGCTCTGAAGCTGCACTGAGACTCAGGATAGATGTGTGATGTCAGGGTCTGCAATCTGGTCAGAGCAATGCGAGCAAAGACCTTCCCCACAATACTTAGCAAGCAGATGCCTCGGTAATTGCTGCAGTCACTGCGATTCGCCCTTATTGTTGTACAAGGTGACAATGTTTTCATCACGCATGTTTAGAGGCGCAGATCTCCCCTTCCAACAGAGACACAGAAGTTCATGGAGATGCTGCAGCAGAGCTGCTTTTCCACTTTTGATGATTCCAGGTGGAGTGCCATCATTTCCCAGGGCTTTACCACTGGCAAGACGGTCAATGGCCTTGTTGAGCTCTACTATGGTGGAGTCACTGTCCAGCTCCTCCATGACAGGGAAGTCTGGAATGGTGCTGAGAGCTACTTCAATGACAATGTTCTCCGTTATGTAGAGTTCAAGGTAACGCTCCACTCACCTTTCCATCTGCTTGTTAGGTTCAGTGATGATCGTCCCTGTCTTTCTCTTCAAAGGTGCTGATTTAGTTACTGCTGGGCCCGTTGCTTTCATATTTTTTTTTTAATTCATTCATGTGATGTGATCATCACTGGCTAAGCCAGCATTTATTGCCCATCCCTCATTTCCCATGAGAAGGTGGTGGTGAGCTGCCTTCTTGAACCGCTGCAGTCTGTGTGAGGTAGGTACACCCACAGTGCTGTTAGGAAGGGAGTTCCAGGATTTTGACCCAGCAACAGTGAAGGAAAGGCGATATAGTTCCAAGTCACGATAGTGTGTGGCTTGGAGGGGAACTTGCAGGTGGTGGTGTTCCCATGAATTTGCTGCCCTTGTCCTTATAGTTGGTAGAGGTTGCGGGTATGGAAGGTGCTGTCTAAGGAACCTTGGTGTGTTGAATTCCTTCATATGTCCCTCTAGCATCCCCCAGATTCAGCGGCAGATTGTATGCTGTTGCAGAGTTTTAACCAGTATTGATTGGTGCAGTGCCGAGCAGTCTGCAGAGACTTGTTTCTGGCAGCTCTGAGAGCATGTAGAGTTTGTTTGCTGGGGACTTGTTTGTAGTTCATGAGGGCTCTCTTCTTAGTTGCAGTAACTGACTCCATTTCAGTCCAATAAGCCTCAAACCAGTCAGCATTCCTCCCATCTCTTTTCCCATGCACAGTGAGTGCAGAGTTATAGATGGTGGCGTGCAGATGATTGCACTTTGACACTGCACTGAGGCCTTAGGTGTTTACTGAAAGTGCCTGATCGAGGATGTTGAGGAACTCCTGGGTCCTTTCTGGGTCAGTGGTTCGGCTAGTGTTGATCCGAGAACGACCTTTCTTCTTGGATGGATGAAGCTTCCTTGGCTGAAGCCTGACCTTGTTACACACCAGGGAGTAGTCAGTGTCACAGTCAGCGCTGTGATAGCTGCGTGTGATGAGGATACTGCTGAGGGTGGTACGTCTGGTGATGATAAGGTCTAGCTGGTGCCAGTGGCGTGATCTCGGACGTCTCCAGGACACCTTGTGGCACAGCTTGACCTGGAAGTAGCTGTTCGTCACACAGAGTCCATGGTGACAGCATAGCTCCAGAAACCTCTGTCCATTTTTGTTCATCTTGCTAATCCCCTGGTGCCCTATGCTCATTGGCCAAGCTGTAGTCAGTACCCAAGCTTGCGTTGAAATCCCCGAGAAGATACAGTCCCTCGGTGCTGGGAATTCTACTGATGGCAGCGTCAAGTGTCTCACAGAATTGATCCTTGACATCTGGGGTGGAGGTGAGTGTCGGGACATCGATGCACATGAGATTAACTGGGCCCGCGCTTGTTGACAAGTGAAGGGTAAGAAGTCTCTCTGAGCCAACTGTGGGTGGTTCACTCATTGCAAGTAGCGTGTTTTTTACTGTGAAACCCACTCCATGCTCACGAGTTGCCTCTTGGGCTTTCCCCTGTCTGAAGAAGGTGTAGTGTTTCTCTTTGAGGGATCCACTTTGAATGAGTCTGGTTTCTTGCAGCACAGCAATGTCCACATTGAGCCTTGTAGGTTCCTTGTCAATCACAGCTGTCTTGTGTGTGTCATCAACCTGCAGAAGGTTGTCATTCAGGCCAGGACACATGGTCCTTATATTCCAGCTTGTGATGCGAAGCACTGTTGTCTTCTTTGTTGAGTTTGTCTTGCCTGGTGCATCGATTATCAATCCGCCAGTTGAGAGATATCTCTCTAGGCTGCAAGCACCCATTGAAGCAAGTAGGTCGTGGCAGGACAGCACCTAACTGACTGGGGGCTGCACAGCTTGGAGTAGGTGGTAGTTCTCCAATGAGACGCGATGATCTCTCCCACTGTCAAAATTAGCCCCTGGTGCTCATACTCTACACCAATTGAGTGAGAGCTTATAATCGGTAACTGTTTCTTCCCATGTTTTGCTAATGTTTAACCACGAAGCTGGAGTGTCCTCTCCAGGGCACAGGCCTGGGCAAATAGTATGGAGACACTGAGCATCAGGACCCCCTCTCAGCATTGCTAGTATTGTCCAAAGGAAAGGAAAAAAACAGTACTGTTTGGTACCAGCTCTGCTGTAGGAGCTGCTGGAAAACTACCTGATAAGTAACAGGTAACCGCCTACGGGACTCCACTCCGGATTTACTGTCCAGGTTTACTCCCTAAGCCTTCTTCTCTCTCAAGACACCCACAGGTAAGTGAGACTTTTTGCCCATAGATGGGGCTCTGTTCTTTGGCATCAGGATGGAACCACACGCCAGTGGGCCTGCATGACATGCACAAGGATATATCACACTGCCCCATCCCTGGGACATCTCAGAGAGATACCCTGATGATAATACACCCCACAGGAAAATCACAAACAGCCCCCTCCCTTGGACAGCTCAGGGTCAGACACTGCACACACTGCAACAACAGTGACATTACTGTATTAGTCCCTCCATTCTGAAAAACAAGCATTCACCCTACTTAATGCTTTCCGTCTCTCAGCCAATTTTGTATCCCCGCTGCCACTGCCTCTTTAATCCCATCTGCCCCAATTTTGTTAACAAGTCTATTTTATGGTACTTTTTCAAACACAATTTTGAAGTGCAGACACACACCATCAACCTCACCACCCTGGTCAACTCTCTCTGAAACCTCATCAAAGAAATTAATTCATTAATTAATTCATACACAATCTTCTGTTAACCAATCTGCACTGGCTGTCATTTATTAGCCCATGTTCGATCAAGTGCCAGTTAATTTTCTCCTGGATAATTGTCTCTAAAAGTTTCCCCACCACTGACATTAGACGATCTGGTCTGTAGTTCCTGGGTTTATCTCTCTTTTTAAACAGGGCTGTAAAATTAGCAATCCTTGCAGACTTATCTTTCAGTTCTGGAAAGTCTATTGTGGACAATCTCTTTGGGCATGACTTTAACCAATTAAAGCAACAGGATACTTGATTAATAAGTCCAGAAATTTTATTGAGAGTAAAATAGTACTTAATAATTGGAAGTAAAATTATCTTGAACAAACTTGGGGAATATAACTTTACAGCTCAAGCAGGTGTGTGGACTGGTCGAGCTTGGTCTCAGAGTGCCACGGTCCTCTTTGTCCAGTCTAGATCCGTCATCAGGTGGAGAACTTGGTCGATGATCTGAGCCTTTACCCCTGAGGTCTTCTCGTGTTCCTGCACACTGAAACCTTACAAAATCCCTACTTTTAACCCCTGGATGGCCATCACACCACCTTGTAAAATAATAATTGGTCTGAGCTGTTGCTAGGTACATTTAATTAATGATGTCTTCCACTAACAGCCAACTGTCCTCAGAATCTCAGACATGAGTACGATGGAGTGGTTTCACACTGTCTCCCAATCTGATCTGAAACAAGTTTCCTATTCATTAAATCGAGACTCTTGAAAATGCTGGAAATACTCAGCAGGTCTGACAGCATCTGTGGAGAGAGAAACAGAGTTAACGTTTCAGATCTGTGATCTTTCATCAGAACTGGGCTGAAATTGTCTGAGGGACTGAGATTGTGGAATCAATTTCAGGGTCAAAAACATTGTACTCTGTAAGGAAAGGAAGATGGTGATTATTAAGTATCGTGCAAGAATATAGATGCTTTTACATTATTTGAATCAACATTGATTTAAACTTTGTGCTCACGAAACCTATCTTTTGATCAAAATGACATTGATAACAATGGAAAAAGCAACACATGCATTTCACGACCACAGGACTTTGTAAAGCCTTTTACAGCCAATGAAGGACTTTCCAAGTGTCGTCACTGTGCAGGACAATACAATACCCGACAATAAGGATATTTCACATTCGAGTCACGCAAGTCCCAGGCAATGACCTTCTGAAACAAGAGAGAATCTAACCCTCTCCCCTTGACATTCAACAGCATTACGATTGCTGAATCCCCCACGATCAACATGCTGGGGGTTACCATTGACCAGAAACTGAATTGCAGTAGCCATATAAATATCATGGCTACAAGAGCAGGTCAGACACTAGGAATCCTGCGGCAAGTAACTCACCTCCTGACTCCCCAAAGCCTGTCCCCTATCGACAAGGCACAAGTCAGGAGTGTGATGCAATACTCTCCATTGCCTGGATAGGTGCAGCTCCAACAACACTTAAGAAGCTCAACGTCATCCAGGACAAAGCAGCCCACTTGATTGGCGCCTCATTCACTATATTCACTCTCTCTATCACCAACACACAGCGTGCACCATCCACAAGATGCACTGCAGCAACGCAGCAAGCCTCCTCAGACAGCACCTTCCAAACCCGTGACTTCAATCACCTAGAAGGACAAGGGCAGCAGTTGCATGGGAACACCACCACCTGCAATTTCCCCTCTGAGCCACACACCATCCTGGAATTGGAACTATATCACCGTTCCTTCACTGTGGCTGGGTCAAAATCCTGGAACTCCCTTCCTATCAGCACCACATCGACTGCAGTGGTTCAAGAAGGCAGCTCACCACTACCTTCTCGAGGGAATTAGGGATGGGCAATAAATGCAATAAATAAAAATTAAATCAATAAAGAAGACAATAATCCCCAAAAGTAGAAAATACATATGCAAATGAAAATATAATAAAGCACAGTCAGCATGGATTTCACAAAGAAAGTCTTGATTAACCTTTTCTTTGAAGAATCAACAGCAAGAGTAATACAGCAGATGTAGAAGAGTTTAAGTTAATAAAGCCTCATCCTTTTAAGTGCTTGAACCTACAAATTGTGGGTTAACAAACAAGAACACTAACTGACAGAGCTGGGTGTTGTGCTTTCTCGATTCCCCTAAAGCAGGGTGTCAATGAGTTAAATCTTCAGGTTGCTGCAACCAGAATAGCCATTGTCCACGATCAGTTTTACTGTTATAAATAAAGGGTGGAACATTCATTTTGAATCTATAGAAACAGTCTGGTCCTGCACACTGCAGACACATCCACGTCATCACCAACCAGCCCTTCATTAATTGATGCAGTTATTTGACTTTTCCCCATTAGCTCCATGGAATTAATTTTGAAAGATTTTAAATTCCAAGAAGTTTTGTTAATGTTCAGCCCTTGAGAAGAAATCATTCCCTGGCCACAGTGGAGAGAGCATTGAATATAAAACAGTAGACTACCAGGTAACACAGAGAAAGCTCATCAGCTAATCTAGAATTACTTAGTTTTCTTATTTTTGCTCTTGCTATTCGGTTTTTCATCATTTTCAGCTCCTGACTGTGGATATTATTTTGATTAAATGTGAAAAGATGCACTGTGTCTCAGCCCCGGTATATTGGCTCTTTCTCTGTACAGTGCTGTATACACTCAGATACTGACAGTGTCTCTCCCTGCCTCAACTTTCCAGCCCTGACGATGCAGAAAGCGCTTCTCAAAGTTACACATTCTGACTGTTTGCAGTTGATTAGTGAGAGATTATTAACGTATCCTTCTGCAGTGCTGCCTCGGTTAATAACAGCAGATCGAAGTCACATTTCAGATACAGAAACAGATGCATCAATTATTCACTCTTTCCCAGAGTGAGTGAGGCCGGGACAAGCAGCAACATTCCAGCCGCACACTCTGCAATTACCCAGCACCAGCGGAAAGCAGTGAATACATATTCAATCAGTGGGTTAATGTCCAGTACAGGGATGCAAGATTCCACGGCCCAGGACAAACATCCCCATACACCGAGACCAAGCTCAGGAAAACCAGGGGGAGTCAATATCCCAATCACTGAGCATTCCAGTCACATTGAACAAGTTCCTGAACTGAGTGAACCTTTCAAAGTACAGAAGTGATGACGAGGTCAAAAAGGTCTGAACAGTTGAGGTGACTGAGCGGATTCAGCTTATCTGTTCAGGTTGCAGCTTTCACTGGAGGCATGTGTTTAAATCCCACTTCTGACAACTTGATTTTCAGTTACTTTGCAGCGTTTCCTTGAAGGTTTGAGGTGGAGTAAATACTGAGGAACTGTTTCTAACTGCTGAACGGTTAATAACCGAAGGTTACAGATTTAAAGTGACTCACAAAACCAGAAGGAACATGAGGAAAAATTCCTTTCTGCAACGTGTGGTTAGCATTTCAGTTATGTGGATAGATTGGAGAAGCTGGGGTTGTTCTCCTTAGAGAGGAGATTTGATAGAGGTGTTCACAATCATGAGGGGTCGTGACAGACCCGATAGAGAGAAACTGTTGGTCTAAGGATTGAGACTCAGGTAAAAGCTGTGGCTCAGTTGGTCACACTCACCTCGAAATCACAAGCTTCTGGGTTCAGATTTCACAGCTGACACTCCAGTACAGCACTGAGGGTGTTGAAGGTGCTGCCTTTCAGGTGTGATGTTAAACCAAGACCTGGTCTGCATGTTTGGGTGAATGTAAAAGATCCCATGCTGCAATTTCAAACAAGTGAAGAGCAATTCTCCCTGGTGTTGTGATCAATATTTGCCCCTCAATCAGATCAGTTGGTCATTATCACATTGCTGTTTGTGGGTATTAGCTGCTGCATTTCTGACATTACAACAGTGATTACACTTCAAAAGTATTTCATTGTCTCCAAAGTGCTTTGATATGTCCAGTGGTCAGGAAAGGTGCTATATAAATGCAAGTCTTTTCTTTCTTTATCACAACACATTACTGTGTAAAAAATGGTTCTCCATATCACCTCTGGTTCTTTTGCCAATCACCTGATATCTGTGTCCTCTGCTTCCTGACCCTTTTACCACTGGAAACAGTTTCTCCTTATTTAAACTATTGAAAACCTCCATGATTTTGAACAAATGTGTCAAATGTTTTCTGAATTTTCTCTGCTGCAAGGAGAACAACCCCAGCTTCTCCAATCTCTCCACATAACTGAAATCCCTCACCCTGCTACCATTGTGGTAAATCTCTTTTTTATTCTTTCCTGGGATGTGGGCACTGCTGACACAATGTGATTCCTGTCAACGGAGCGGCCCGCTGACATCATCGGAGAGCGCCAAGCTGCACATAGGCACAGCTACATCTTGCCAGGGTTAAGTGGCACATGCACAGGATGATGTCATGGCTCAGCACCAACATCATCGCATATCCGCCCATGGTCCATCTTCGCACATTCACGCTACAGCGTCATCGGGTATCCAGCCTCTCACTCAGCTGAAGGAAACGGCTGAATGGGAGACTTTGAGGTTGGAGCTCTCCCCCCTCGGCCTTGACGCTTCTTCTCCTCAACTGCTCGCTCTCCACCTCGCTGCTCCCCTGGATGATTGTTCCCCGCTCGCGTCACCCAGCTCTCCTGCCACTCGCTCCCAGCCCCCCAACCCCCACTCCAGCCATTAGCTCTGGGCCGTGCCACTTCCCTCCTCTTGGCCACTCGTTCTTCACTCCTACGTCACACTTTATGAGAGGCATAGATCGTGTAGATAGCCAGACTCTGTTTCCCATGGTCGGGGTGACTGTAAACTAGAGGGCATAGATTTAAGCTAAGAGGGAGGAGGGTTAAAGGGGGTCAACGGGGTAAATTTTTCACAGAAAGAATAGTGGGTATCTGGAATGAGCTGCCTGGTGGAGGCAGGAACAGTAGTCACATTTAAGAGGCATCTGGACAGGTACTTGAATGAGCAAAGCATGGAGGGATATGGAATTAATGCAGGCAGATCGGATTAGTATAGATAGGCATTATAGTCGGCATGGACGCGGTGGGCCGAAGGGCCTGGTTCTATGCTGTACGACTCTATGACTCTCTGTGACTCCTGTTAATTGTTTAATTATCCACCACCATTCAGGACTGGATGTGGCAGGACTGCAGAGCTTTGATCTGATCTGTTGATTGTGAGATTGCTTAGCTCTGTCTGTTGCATGCTGCTTCCGCTATATGACATGCAAGTAATCCTGTGTTGTAGCTTCACCAGGTTGACACCTCATTTTTAGGTCTGCTTGGTGCTGCTCCTGACATGCCCTCCTGCACACTTCATTGAACCACTATTGCTCCCTTGGCTTGATGGTAATGGTACAGTGAGGGATATGTCAGGCTATGAGGTAACATATTGTGTTTAAATACAATTCTGCTGCTGCTGATGACCCACAGTGCCTCATGGATGCCCAGTTTTGAGCTGCCAGATCTGTTCATTTCTTCCCTCAGATATAATTGAAAAAAAAATTCTGAAGAAATGCATGAACTAAATATAAAGGAGAGAGAAATAAATACTGACAAAATAGATGGCAGCATTTGGACGGGAAAAAGATTTCCGTTTTATTATTGATGAGTGAGAGGAATTTCTCACACTTTGGGGCTTCTGTAAGTGGATTTACTGTATCAGAGTAGAAGTACTGTATCAGGCCTTGTTAGCTCAGTTGGTAGAGCATGAGACATTTAATCTCAGGGTCTTGGATTTGAGACCCTTGTTGTGTGGTTGTTCTTCCCTTTTACAGTCTTCATTGGCAGAGAGTTCAAGGAGTGTTTGAAATTAAATTCAACAACATCACCAGATTTCAACCCCCCCTCTTGCCCCCATCCCAGTGTAGTTGACAGGAACCTCAACCTCTGCCTTCCCCCTTCCCCTCCCTCCCAGAACTGCGACAGGGTTCCCCTTGTCCTCACTTTCCACCCCACCTGCCTCCACATCCAAAGGATCATCCTCCACCATTTCCACCACCTCCAGCATGATGCCACCACCTACCTCATCTTCCCCTCCCCTGTCAGCATTCCGAAGGGATCGTTCCCTCCACGACACCTTGGTCCACTCCTCCATTATCCCTGACACCTCGTCCCCTTCCCAAGGCACCTTCTCATGCAATCGCAGGAGATACAATACCTGCCCTTTTCCCTCCTCTCTGCTCATTATTTAAAGCCCAAACACTCCTTTCAGTTGAAGCAGCGATTTACTTGTACTTCTTTCAATTTAGTGTACTGTATTCGCTGCTCACATTGCAGTCTCCTCCAAATTGGGGAGACCAAACGCAGATTATGTCGAACACCTCTGCTCAGTCCGAAAGCATGACCCCGAGCTTTTGTTTCCTTGCTGTTTCAACACTCCCCCCTGCTCTCATGTCAACATTTCTGTCTTGGGCCTGTTCCAGTGTTCCAGTGAACATCTCCATGGAAAGAACAATCTTGCACGCCAGCTCAAATGTTGGATTTTGTATGTTAGGTATCTTTTCTCATCCAAAGATTACACTATCAATCATTCACCACTCTGTCTTCTCCTGAATTTCGAGTTCAAATTTGTTTGTGAAGTTGAGTGACACGTTAAGACAGCACAGTCTTTGTCTTTGTGAAGGAAGTGATTTCAGAATGGCTGTTTGAAACTGTCCCTCCTTGCACAGAAATTCAGTGCAAATACTCAAATCACCCACAATTTCTTTGTGAGAAATTTGTTCACAATTGCATTCGACATGGAAACCGCCTCAACATTAATCTCACTGAAGGAAAGTGTGACTGTGTTGTTTGTTTCAGAGTGTTGGTGCCGTTATGTGTCGCTCTTAACCAAGACTGGGACACAACGCAAGGTTGATCCAAGGTTGGCATATATTATCATTCAGGAGCAAGAAAAATCAAAAGGAACCTAACAAGAAAACCCAGTCTCCAGATGTGAGAATCTGTAGATCCGCTTTGGGAAAGTGAATCAGAGCAGAATGAAGGGTGAACTGTCCGACTGCCCAGAAGAGATGAAGACACAGCTCAGTCAGCACGTTGCCCTGGTTTATGATGCTGGAACATTCCTCACACAGAAATTATTCAACCCGATGACAAACGTGCTTACAGCCGATAATTTATTAAGATAATTTTTTTTGAGCTACAACACAAACAGCTACTCGACAATGTGGAAAATTGCCCAGGTGTGCCCTGTCCATAAAAAAAAGCAGGACAAATCCAATCTGACCAATTACCGCCCCATCAGTCCACTATCAATCATCAGCAAAGTGATGGAAGATGTCATCAACAGTGATATCAATCACCACGCATTTAGCAATAATCTGCTCATCGATGCTCAGTTTCGATTCCGCCAGGGCCTCTCGGATCCAGGCAAACATTTGGAAGCTGGAGTATAATGTGGGAAAATGTGAGGTTATTCACTTTGGAAGTAAGAACAGATAAATTAAATATTATTTAAATTGCGAGAGACTACAGAATGCTGCGGTATATAAGGATCTGGGTGTCTTCGTACATGAATCACAAAAAGTTAGCATGCAGGTAGAACAAATAATTAGGAAGGCAAATGGAATGTTACCCTTTATTACAAGGGGAGTGGAGTATAAAAGGAGAGAAGTCTTGCGACAAATGTACAGGGTGTTGGTGAAACCACACCTGGAGTACTGCGTACAGTTTTGGTCTCCTTATTTAAGGAGGGATATACTTGCACTGGAGGCAATTCAGAGAAAGAGGTGGGCAACTGTCTCTTCCCCACCACAGCCACCTCGAGGGGATTGTGCGGAGGGGGTGAGACTTCGGGCGTGCAGGAAGGATCTGATGGGGAGGGTTCTTCTCACCACCAGCCAAGTTTCATCTTGGTGCTTGTGTGAAAGTTCTGGTGATGAGGCATTCCGCAAAATGACTTTGGCAGTTTGCTTGGGGCACCATCCGACTGGATCCACCATCTCCTTTTCCTGTAGGGCCTTGAGGACATTCCATGCAGACCACTACCTGAAGGATTGGTGGTCAAAGATGTTTTTCCACAGAAACTTTCCCACGAAGGATAGGTGGTACGGCACGGTCCAACTGGATGGAGCATTCCGCGGCAATGTGACCAGGCCCATCCTTCACAACGCTGGGGACAGATAGAACCTCAGCACGTAGTGACACTTGGAGATTGTGTACTGGGGATCTGCGCACAGCTTGATGCAGCCGCACACGAAGATAGTCATCAGGATGAGGGCGACGTTGGGTACATTTTTCCCCCCCTTATCCAGGGGTTTGAACATCGTGTCCCTCCAGACCTGGTCCATTTTGGAACCCCATATGAAGCGGAAAATGGCTCGGGTGATCGCCACAGCGCAGGAGTGGCGTATGGGCCAGACCTGCACCACGTGCAGCAACGTGAGTGCCTCGCACCTGATGACCAGGTTCTTACCCACAATGGAGAGAGATCGCTGCTCCCACATGCTCAGCTTATGGTGTATCCTGGCTACTCGCTACTTCCAGGTTTTGGTGCATGCCCCGGCCCTTCCGAACCATATCCCCAGCACCTTCAGGTAATCTGACCTGACGGTGAAGGGGACAAAGGATCGGTCAGCCCAGTTCCCAAAGAACATGGACTCGCACTTGCCGTGGTTAACTTTGGCTCCCGAGGTGAGTTCGAACTGGTCGCAGATGCTGATCAGTCTGCGAACGGACAGCGGATCCGAGCAAAAGACGGCGACGTCATCCAGGTACAGAGAAGTTTTAACCTGAGTGACTCCACTGCCTCGGATTGTAACCCCCCCCCCCCCTTATGCTTGCATCCTTCCTAATCGACTCAGCAAAGGGTTCAATACAGCAAACAAACAAGACAGAGGAGAGAGGACTGCCCTGTCTGTCTTTGCAAAGCAGGTGTAGAAAAAGATGCAGTGGTTTTTATCGCGGTTCATCCCAAGCAGCTGTGTAACACAGGAGTCTGTGCTCTACAGGCTGCTCTCAGGGATGCACACCGAGATAAACATCAACTGCTGCTGGAGGACTATCAATTCGGTGAAAGACGCCCTTTGGTCTGCCCGAAACTTGCTGGTCTTCCAGCGCAAAGAGTTGTCCACGACCTAATGTTGCAGACTGGCACATTCCAAGGTCCAAGACTACGTGCTGACGGACGCACTACAGCTTGGGGCAGCCGCTGCAAAGGCTCACTCGGGAAGACCACTGTGTAAGGCACCCCCACCAAGGTGTAGTGATAAACTGGATCCATGGAAATCCCCTCGGGCTGTATCCAGAAAATATTTCTCCGCCTCCAGGCTCACTTCTTTGACCAGGAGTCCTCCTCCCGACCAGCAGACCCATTCACCCACCTCCAGCATTCTCCCTCTACCTGGACCCGTCCCCCTGGCCACTTACCCACTCTTGATCTCTTCATTGAAAACTGTCGGCGAGACATTTGTCATCTCAATTTCTCTGCCCCCCTCACTCACTCTAACCTGTCCCCCTCTGAACTTGAGGCACTCCGTTCTCTCAGGTCTAAACCCGACATGGTCATCAAACCTGCAGACAAGGGTTGTGCTGTTGTTGTATGGCGTACTGACCTCTACCTTGCAGAGGCTCAGCGCCAACTCACAGACACTTCTTCCTACCTCCCTCTGGACCATGACCCCATCGCCGAAAATCAAGCCACCATCCAAAGGACTGTCACTGACCTCATCTCCCCTGGAGATCTTCCCTCTACAGCTTCCAACCTCATAGTCCCACAACCCCGGACAGCCCGCTTCTACCTCCTTCCCAAAATCCACAAACGGGAATGTCCCGGCAGACCCATTGTGTCAGCCTGCTCCTGCCCCACTGAACGTATTTCTTCCTATCTTGACTCTATCTTTTCTCCGCTGGTCCAGTCTCTTCCCACCTACATCCGTGACTCTTCTGACGCCTTACGTCATTTTGACAATTTCCAGTTTCCTGGTCCCAACCTCCTCCTCTTTGCTTTTAGTTTCGGTGACTTTAGCGTTGATAGCAACGGAGGTGCGTGAACGGGCTTACAGCTGGGAAGTCAATTTCAGCGTAAGTTTAAAAGTGAATTCCCTTTTGTTTTCGGAGGACCAGGGGACTGCTGGGTAAGGAAAAGGGTATATATTTGTGTGGTTTGGAATCTCTTTCTTTTAGTTTCGGTGACTGCAGCGTTGATAGCAACGGAGGTGCGTGAACGGGCTTACAGCTGGGAAGTCAATTTCAGCGTAAGTTTAAAAGTGAATTCCCTTTTGTTTTCGGAGGGCCAGGGGACTGCTGGGTAAGGGAAAAGGTATATATTTGTGTGGTGGCTGTACCCGAGACACTACACGTGTGGTGTCTCCCACCCACCCTCCTCCTCTAACCAAAAAAAAGGACTCTGGTGTGTTGATAAGGTAAACTTTTTATTTGGGAAGTTCTGTCCGTTAGATTGCTAACCTAACAAGTTTTGACTTTTTGTTTTTTATTGTTTTTCAGTAGATTTGTTGGGAATTTGGAATAGTGGGAATGGAGATTAAGGCAGTTGTATGTTCCTCCTGCAGAATGTGGGAGGTAAGGGTCGCCAAGAGTGTCCCTGCTGACTGCATCTGTGGGAAGTGCACCCAACTCCAGCTCCTCGAGAACCGCATTCGGGAACTGGAGCTGGAGCTGGATGAACTTCGGATCATTCGGGAGGCGGAGGAGGTTATTGAGAGGAGTTATGGGGAGGTAGTCACACCTCAGGTAAAAGAAGTAGGTAGATGGGTTACCGTCAGGGGAAGGAGAGGGAACCAGCAGGCAGTGCAGGGATCCCCTGTGGCTGTTTCCCTCAACAACAGGTATACCGTTTTGGATACTGTTGCGGGGGACGACTTACCAGGGGTAAGCAATGGGGTACAGATATCTGGCACAGAGTCTGTCCCTGTTGCTCAGAAGGGAAGGGGAAAGAGGAGCAGAACATTAGTCATTGGGGACTCCATAGTTAGGGTAACAGATCGGAGGTTCTGTGGGAACGAGAGAGACTCACGGTTGGTATGTTGCCTCCCAGGTGCCAGGGTTCGTGATGTCTCGGATCGTGTTTTTGGAATCCTTAATGGGGAGGGGGAGCAGCCCCAAGTCGTGGTCCACATAGGCACCAACAACATAGGTAGGAAGAGAGATGGGGATTTGAGACAGAAATTTAGGGAGCTAGGGTGGAAGCTTAGAGCAAGAACAAACAGAGTTGTTATCTCTGGGTTGTTGCCCGTGCCACGTGATAGCGAAGCGAGGAAGAGGGAGAGAGAGGAGTTGAACACGTGGCTGCAGGGATGGTGCAGGAGGGAGGGATTTGGTTTCCTGGATAATTGGGGCTCTTTCTGGGGTAGGTGGGACCTCTACAAACAGGATGGTCTTCACCTGAAACAGAGGGGTACCAATATCCTGGGGGGGGGGAGGTTTGCTAGTGCTCTTCGGGGGGGTTTAAACTAATTCAGCAGGGGAATGGGAACCCAAATTGTAGTGCCAGTGTACAGGATGTTGAGAGTAGTGAGGTCAGGGATATGGTTACAAGGACGCAAGAGGGCACTGGCAAGCAAGAACCTGGTTTAAAGTGTGTCTATTTCAACGCCAGGAGCATCCGGAATAAGGTGGGTGAGCTTGCAGCATGGGTTGGTACCTGGGATCTCGATGTGGTGGCCATTTCGGAGACATGGGTAGAGCAGGGGCAGGAATGGATGTTGCAGATTCCGGGATTTAGATGTTTCAGTAAGAACAGAGAAGATGGTAAAAGAGGGGGGGGGTGGTGTGGCATTGTTAATCAAGGAGAGTATTACAGCGACAGAAAGGACGTTTGAGGACTCGTCTACTGAGGTAGTATGGGCTGAGGTTAGAAACAGGAGAGGTGAGGTTACCCTGTTGGGAGTCTTTTATAGACCTCCGAATTGTTCCAGAGATGTAGAGGAAAGGATAGCGAAGATGATTCTCGACAGGGGTGAGAGTAACAGGGTAGTTGTTATGGGGGACTTTAACTTTCCAAATATCGACTGGAAATACTATAGTTCGAGTACTTTAGATGGGTCAGTGTTTGTCCAGTGTGTGCAGGAGGGTTTTCTGACACAGTATGTAGACAGGCCAACATAGGGGCGATGCCACATTGGATTTGGTACTGGGAAATGAACCCGGCCAGGTGTTAGATTTAGATGTAGGTGAGCACTTTGGTGACAGTGATCACAATTCGGTTAGGTTTACCTTAGCGATGGGCAGGGACAGGTATATACCGCAGGGCAAGAATTATAACTGGGGGAGAGGAAATTATGATGCGATTAGGCAAGATTTAGGATGCGTAGGATGGGGAAGGAAACTGCAGGGGATGGGAACAATCGAAATGTGGAGCTTATTCAAGGAGCAGCTACTGCGTGTCCTTGATAAGTATGTACCTGTGAGGCAGTGAGGAAGTTGTCGTGCGAGGGAGCCGTGGTTTACTAAAGAAGTTGAAGCGCTTGTCAAGAGGAAGAAGGCGGCTTATGTTAGGATGAGACGTGAAGGCTCAGTTAGGGCGCTTGAGAGCTACAAGCTAGCCAGGAAGGATCTAAAGGGAGAGCTAAAAAGAGCAAGGAGAGGACACGAGAAGTCATTGGTGGAGCGGATCAGGGAAAAGCCTAAGGCTTTCTATAGGTATATCAGGAATAAAAGAATGACTAGAGTTAGATTAGGGCCAATCAAGGATAGTAGTGGGAAGTTGTGTGTGGAATCAGAGGAGATAGGGGAAGTGTTAAATGAATATTTTGCGTCAGTATTTACAGTAGAGAAAGAAAATGTTGTTGAGAATACTGAGATTCAGGCTACGAGGCTAGATGGGATTGAGGTTCACAAGGAGGAGGTGTTAGCAATTTTGGAAAGTGTGAAAATAGATAAGTCCCCTGGGCCAGATGGGATCTATCCTAGGATTCTCTGGGAAGCTAGGGAGGAGATTGCAGAGCCTTTGTCCTTGATCTTTATGTCGTCATTGTCGACAGGAATAGTGCCGGAAGACTGGAGGATTGCAAATGTTGTCCCCTTGTTCAAGAAGGGGAGTAGAGACAGCCCTGGTAATTATAGACCTGTGAGCCTTACTTCGGTTGTGGGTAAAATGTTGGAAAAGGTTATAAGAGACAGGATTTATAATCATCTTGAAAAGAATAAGTACATTAGAGATAGTCAGCACGGTTTTGTGACGGGTAGGTCGTGCCTCACAAACCTTATTGAGTTTTTCGAGAAGGTGACCAAACAGGTGGATGAGGGTAAAGCAGTGGATGTGGTGTATATGGATTTCAGTAAGGCGTTTGATAAGGTTCCCCACGGTAGGCTATTGCAGAAAATACGGAAGTATGGGGTTGAAGGTGATTTGGAGCTTTGGATCAGAAATTGGCTAGCTGAAAGAAGACAGAGGGTGGTGGTTGATGGCAAATGTTCATCCTGGAGTTTAGTTACTAGTGGTGTACCGCAAGGATCTCTTTTGGGGCCATTGCTGTTTGTCATTTTTATAAATGACCTGGAAGAGGGTGTAGAAGGGTGGGTTAGTAAATTTGCAGATGACACTAAGGTCGGTGGAGTTGTGGATAGTGCCGAAGGATGTTGTAGGGTACAGAGAGACATAGATAGGCTGCAGAGCTGGGCTGAGAGATGGCAAATGGAGTTTAATGCGGAAAAGTGCGAGGTGATTCACTTTGGAAGGAGTAACAGGAATGCAGAGTACTGGGCTAATGGGAAGATTCTTGTTAGTGTAGATGAGCAGAGAGATCTTGGTGTCCAGGTGCATAAATCCCTGAAGGTTGCTAACCAGGTTAATAGGGCTGTCAAGAAGGCATATGGTGTGTTAGCTTTTATTAGTAGGGGGGTCGAGTTTCGGAGCCACGAGGTCATGCTGCAGCTGTACAAGACTCTGGTGAGACCACAGCTGGAGTATTGCGTGCAGTTCTGGTCACCGCATTATAGGAAGGATGTGGAAGCTATGGAAAGGGTGCAGAGGAGATTTACTAGGATGTTGCCTGGTATGGAGGGAAGGTCTTACGAGGAAAGGCTGAGGGACTTGAGGTTGTTTTCGTTGGAGAGAAGGAGGAGGAGAGGTGACTTAATAGAGACATATAAGATAATCAGAGGGTTAGATATGGTGGATAGTGAGCGTCTTTTTCCTAGGATGGTGATGGCAAACACGAGGGGACATAGCTTCAAGTTGAGGGGTGATAGATATAGGACAGATGTGAGAGGTAGTTTCTTTACTCAGAGAGTAGTAAGGGCGTGGAATGCCCTGCCTGCAGCAGTAGTAGATTCGCCAACTTTAAGGGCATTTAAGTGGACATTGGATAGACACATGGATGAAAATGGAATAGTGTAGGTCAGATGGTTTCACAGCTCGGCGCAACATCGAGGGCCGAAGGGCCTGTACTGCGCTGTAACATTCTAATTCTAATTCTACTATGGACGTCCAATCGCTCTGCACCTCCATCCCCCACCAGGATGGTTTGAGAGCTCTCCGCTTCTTCCTGGAACAGAGGCCCAACCAGTCCCCATCCACCACCACCCTCCTCCACCTGGCTGATCTTGTTCTCACTTTGAACAACTTCTCCTTCAACTCCACGCACTTCCTTCAAGTAAAAGGTGTCGCTATGGGTACCCGCATGGGTCCAAGTTATGCCTGTCTTTTTGTGGGATATGTCGTGCATTCTTTGTTCCAGTCCTACTCAGGCCCCCTCCCCCAACTCTTTTTCCGGTACATTGATGACTGTTTCGGTGCCGTTTCCTGCTCCCGCCCCGAACTGGAAAACTTTATCAACTTTGCTTCCAATTTCCACTCTTCTCTCACCCTTACATGGTCCATCTCTGACACTTCCCTTCCCTTCCTCGACTTCTCTGTCTCCATCTCTGGGGATAGGTTGTCTACTAATATCCATTATAAGCCCACCGACTCCCACAGCTACCTCGACTACACTTCTTCACACCCTACCTCCTGTAAGGATTCCATTCCATTCTCCCAGTTTCTCCATCTTCGATGCATCTGCTCTGATGATGCTACCTTCCATGACGGTGCTTCTGGTATGACCTTTTTCCTCAACCGAGGAATCCCCCCCACTGTTGTTGACAGGGCCCTCAACCGTGTCCGACCCATTTCCCGTACCTCTGCCCTCAAACCTTCCCCTGCCTCCCAGAACCGTGACAGGGTTCCCCTTGTCCACACTTTCCACCCCATCAGCCTCCATAGCCAAAGGATCATCCTCTGCCATTTCCGCCACCTCCAGCATGATGCCACTACCAAACGCATCTTCCCCTCCCTTCCCCTGTCAGCATTCCGAAGTGATCGTACACTCCACGACACCCTGGTCCACTCCTCCATTACCCCCACCATCTCGTCCCCATCCCATGGCACCTTCCCCTGCAATCGCAGGAGGTGTAATACCTGCCCATTTACCTCCTCTCTCCTCACTATCCCAGGTCCCAAATACTCCTTTCAGGTGAAGCAGCGATTTACTTGTACTTCTTTCAATGTAGTATACTGTATTCGCTGCTCACAATGTGGTCTCCTCTATATTGGGGAGACCAAGCGCAGACTGGGTGACCGCTTTGCAGAACACCTCCGCTCGGTCCGCAAGCAGGACCCTGAGCTTCCGGTTTCTTGCCATTTCAACACTCCCCCCTGCTCTCATGCTCACATCTCTGCCCTGGGATTGCTGCAGTGTTCCAGTGAACATCAACGCAAGCTCGAGGAACAGCATCTCATCTACCAATTAGGCACACTACAGCCTGCCGCACTGAACATTGAGTTCAATAATTTCAGAGCATGACAGCCCCCCATTTATTGTCATTTATAGTTGTTTTTTCTTTTTTCTTCTTTTTTTCTTTTTTACATTTTTTACAACCTTTTATATTGCATTTATTTCATTTCATCTTGGTTTATTCAGTTTGCTTACCCACTGTTTTTTTTCAGGTTTGCACTTGCTGCTGTTCAATATTCAGTCCGTTAACACCTATTCTGTACTAATGCTTTGTCTTTCAACACACCATTAACATATTGTTTGCCTTTGCTCCATGACCTTTTGGTCAGCTATGTGGCCTTGTCCAACCTGCACCTTCTCCTTTGTTATCTCTTGCCCCACCCCCATCTCACTTGCTTATAACCTGACATTTTTAATATTTGTCAGTTCCGAAGAAGGGTCAGTGACCCGAAACGTTAACTCTGCTTCTCTTTCCACAGATGCTGCCAGACCTGCTGAGTGGTTCCAGTATTTCTTGTTTTTATTCCAGAAAATATTTGGTTGCTGCAAAAAGTACATGGCAGGTAAAATGAAATGGAAGGGTTGTAAGGCAATTCATTCCTGCACTGAAGGAAACTGATCTCCTTTGCAATCTTTGTATTGTTGACTTGGTACTTGTTTTTGAACTGTTTTGTAATGTATCTTTTTATAGTTTTTTTAACGAACAAAGTATATGTTGGAAATAAAAAAAAAGTTCAGAGAAGGTTCACTAGATTTATTCCTGTGATGAAGGGGTTGTCTTGTGAGGAGGATTGAGCAGGTTGGACCTATACTGATTGGAGTTTAGAAACATGAGAGGTGATCGTATTGAGACAGATAAGATTCTGAAGGGTCTTGACAGGATGTTTCCCCTCGTGGTGGAATCTGGAACTCGAGGACAGAGTTTCAAAATTAGGGATTTTCAATTTAAGAAAGAAATGAGGAGGAATTCCTTCTCTCAGACAGTTGTTCATCTTTGGATTTTTATCTACAAGGAAGTCAAGGGTTATGGGGGCAGGCAAGAAAGTGGGGTTGATGTCATGATCAGATCAGCCATGATCCTATTGAATGGCGGAGAAGGCTCGAGGGGCCAAATGGCCTCCTCCTGCTACTATTTCTGTTCTTATGATCTCATTGCAGCTTGTTCCAAATAGAGACAAAAGAGTGGAATTCCAGAGGAGAGGTAAGAGTAATTACCCTTGAGTGAGTGTGGCATCAAGGATCCCTAGCACAATTGAAATCAATGGGAATCAGGGGAAAATTGTCCACTTGTTGGAGTCATACCTAGCACAAAGCACGATGATTATGGTTGGTGGAGGCCGATCATCTCAATCCAGGACATTGCCTCAGGAGTTTCTCAGGGTAGTGTCCTAGGCTCAACCATCCTCAGCTCTTTCATTAATGAGTTTCCCCTCAACTTAAGTCAGAAGTGGGAATGTTAGGTGATGATTCACAACTGCTCAGATACTGAAGCAGTCCATGTCCGCAAGCAGCGAGACCTGAACAACATTCAGGCTTGAGCTGATAAGTGACAAGCGACTTGGTTGCCACAAAAGTGCCACGCAGTGAACATCTCCAATGAGAGAGAATCAAACCATCTACCTTTTAATACTCTGCAGCATTATCATCACTGAATCTCTCACCATCAACATCTTGGGGGTTACCATTGACCAGAAACTAAACTGGACCAGTCACATCTATGCTGCGGCTTTTAGCATAGGTCAGAAATTGGGAATTCTGCAGCAAGTATCTCACCTCCTGACATGCCAAAGCCTGTCCATTGTCTACAAAGCACAAGTCAGGAGTGTGATGGAATACTCTCCACTTTTCTGGATAGCTGCAGCTCCAACAACGCATAAAGAGCTCAATACCACCCAGGACAAAGCAGTCCTCTTCATCGGCACCTCACCCACCACTTTAAACATTCATTCCCTCCACCACCAGAGCACAGTGGCAGCAGTGTGTACCACCTACAAGATGCACTGCAGTAACTCGCGAAGTAACGTTCGACAGCACCATCCAAACCCGTGATCACCATCACCTCGAAGGACAAGGGCAGCAGATGCATGGGAACACCACCACCTGCAGGTTCACCTCCAAGTCGCTCACCATCATGACTTGGAACTATATCACCATTTCTTCACTGTTGCTGGGTCAAAATCCTGGAACTCCCTCCACAATCGCACTGTGGGTGTTCCTACACCACATTGACTGCAGCAGTTCAAGAAGGCAGCTCCCCACCACATTCTCAAGGGCAATTAGGGATGGGCAATAAATGCCAGCCTTGCCAGCGATACTCACACCCAAGAATGAATAAAAAACAAATCATTCTCCACAGATTCCCCACAATTCAGGCTTGGACATTTACTTCAGGAGCACAGAGCTTTATATAACTACAACATGAGTTCCAATCTTCAGATTCCATTAGCCTTTCACATTATTTTCTACCAGTCCACTAGCTTTTAGTGATTCAGCACTCGGGTCTCTGCTTCTCCAGTTTCTAACATCTCACCCCTTATAAAAAACACTCTGATCTCTCTTTCGTAGGTCCTAGATGAACGCACATTTTAAACTCCATCTGCCAAAGCATTGCTCACTCACTTAATCTATCAAGAAGATTTGAAAATAAATTTCTTGCCAAAGGATAATGCTTCTGCTCCCTCGCCGTTTGCTTTTCCCGTTAGTCTTTCATTTGGTGTAAATCCAGAGAAAGTAAAGATGGAAGGCAGGAGGGAGGGAAAAATCTTGCTCCTTTTCGTGATCCCTATTTGATCTTCATTCCAGTCCAATTTGGGTGAAGAATTCCGATTGTCTGTCTCAATTTTAATAAAGGATAAACAATTCTGGAATCACCAGCGAGATATTGACAAGAACATGTTTCCAGGCCAACTTTCCACAAAAGCTCCCCCACAACAATGGACTGGACACTTCATAAACTAACGACAAAATTGGGATCCGAACACACACATGCAAAGCAAAATGCATTAGCACGCCCCCGTCTTAATCTCTCGAACACCTTGTCAGCTGTTTGAACAGTACAGATCCTGGCTGTGTAGCCAGATGTGCAATGATGGAAATGCAGCTTCTGTAAGTAAATGAAATTTCCATCACGTCAGGTCATGGCCTGTTGGGGATGGAGCGGTGTGAAACATTTCCAGACCATGTCCAACACGTTTCTACTCAGTGTGAAAACCCACCACGGAAAGACTGGAACATACAATCATTTCATCACATCATGATTAACATCACTCAGACACCTGAACCATGAGGTCACTGACGAAGTCATGATGACCGAATTTCTCATGAAATGACAACTGAACTAACTGACAGGAAGATTTGCTTTAATTCCACATGATCAGAGAGGCACAGCCTCAGACCGACTTGGCAGATGAGTATTGATTGAATAATTTCTGTGTGAGGAATGTTCCAGCATCATCAACCAGGGGAACATGCTGACTGAGCTGTTTCTTCATCTTTTCTGGGCAGTCGGACAGTTCACCTTCATTCTGCTCTGATTCACTTTCCCAAAGCGGATCTCCAGATTCTCAAATCTGGGGACTGGGTTTTCTTATTTTGTTCCTTTTGATTTTTCTTTCTCCTGACTGACAAATATGTTCTAAACCTCGGATCAACCCTCCCCTTTGCGTCGTGTTGCAGTCTTGGTTAAAAAAGACACAAAACGGCACAAACACTCTGAAACATACATCACGGTCACACTTTCCTTCAGTGAGATTAATGTTGAGCTGTTTTCCAGGTTAAATGCAACTGCAAACACATTGCTCTCAAAGAAATTGTAGGGGATTGAGTTGCCATTGAAATATTAGCACTGGACTTCTGTACGAGCAGGAACAGCCATTTCAAACTCACATCCTTCACAAAGGCAACCACTGAGCTGTTTTCTTGTGTGAATAAAATTCATAAGAAAAGTTAAAAGTTCACAAGAAAACATATGTAAACGATTGACAGCTAAACTTTTGAAGCAAGGATATGCATCCAAGATTTTCTGATTATTAGACAAACACTCGAGCCAACGAAGCTACAGAGCCAGATCACAAATGCTGTGACATCTAAGGGCAGAGGAGGGCACTCTTTATTCTCATCCCACTTCTCCACAGGTCACAACATCTACTTTAACTTTTCCCACTTACTGAAACAGTCAGTCATATACTCTATTTTTCCCAGAATAGAAGACACTGACCAGGTTTCTTTAATGAAGAACAAAATTATCCATTTATTGCAGAACAAGTTTGAACTAGTCATGAAATAAAGCATAAACACACAGGTGGAAATTTTAAAAGTTCCCTTTTCACCTTTACTTTTAAAGTCTATTTTAAAAATCTTCGAGCCACATGCGCACACACACATACACCTGTTAACAGAAAAGATAAAAGGGATTATTTTTTTTTATTTTTTTTAAATTTTGTTACAAACACAAAAAAAAACTCTTGGGCTGTTTACTTGCTCATTTTTGAAGAAAACATCAGATGAGATATGTTGCTCCAAAATTGGAATACAGTCTAACTTCTGAGTATACGTAGACTGGTCACTAGGGTATTTTAGAACAGTTCTTTTCAGAAGGCATTGAGAATTAATTTTAGCAGGCCTTCTTCAAAGACATGTAACAAGATGAATTAACACACTGGACTTCGCAGGATCTTTTAAAGATTTTCTGGAAAACAAGCTGGGTTGTGGTCTTCTCTCCTTCCTTGACACTTCTTCAGGCTAACTTTATCAGCTGCTCACTCCAGCAGGTAAAACACACTGACTCTACAACCAAAAGCTTGTGAGTTTTCTGCTGTCTTCGGTGTGCGCTGCTGCTGCCGAGCTTGTGCAATCAAGGGGCGCGAATGACTTCACTAACCACATCTCCCTGTTACCAGGGTTTCTGTTCTATATTTAACTTGAATCATGTGACAACCAGTAAACATAGTTGCCAAATTGGTTCTTTCGATGCCCTCTTGAAAAAGAACTGGTCCTACATATATTCAGTTTGATTATGACTTCTTCACAAATATTTTAACCAAAGAAACAGAATCCCTTCCAAAACATCATGTACTTTCCCTGAGCTACAGGTTATTGCAAGTCTCTCTGGCTGTGTTTATTTTAGGTGATTTTGTACTCAGGTTCTTTCTGAATCCATGTGTTTGCAGATCTTTGTGAATGAGAGATGTGGAGATATGCTTTAAAAATTTCCCTATAAATTATTCATATCTCCGTCTTTCCCCGAACTTTGTGCAAACACATTAATGAGGGAATCACACACATCAAGCCGTCAAACCTGTCCGCTAAACATTGAAAGGTGACAGTGTTTATTGTAACGGGATTCCATTTATTCAGACACATCTTGATGATTCACACATGTAATGTATTTGTATATTATATTCATGACATAATGGCGTAAATAAACACTTCTTTGCACTTGCCACGCTTGGTGAACATTTTCTCTGCTGATGCCCCTTGAATATATTAGAGAACATGGTGACGAGGTTGAGATAAAAGTCTGTAAATATAGGCAGCAAACAGCAGCAGGGACTGCAGTGAACAAGATTTACGTGACATATTTGTGCTTATATTGGTGGGTGAAATAAGATACTAAACACACAGAATCCAACATTTGTGCTCGCGTATAAGATTGCTCTGTCTATGGAGATAGCATCAAAGAATGCTCAGGAATTTTGTCCGATTCCAGTGATAGTAACACACTTCAGGGGAACTTAAAAAAAAATGGTAAAATGGGCTTTCACATAACAGATGAAATTTTGCACAGAGAAGTGTGAAGTGATACAATTTGGAAGGAAGAATGAGGAGAGGCCATATAAATGAAACATGACAATTCTAAAGTGGGTGCAGGAGCAGAGAGACAATGTACACCAATGTTAGAAGGATTGAAAAGGTAACTCAGAGCAAACAGGACACTTGGATGTATTAATATAGGCATAGAGTAAAAACATATAAGTTATGCTAAACCTTTATATAATGCTGGGAATGAATGGCCTCTTCCTGTACCTCCACAGAAAGCTTCCATTCCAGGTTTACACACACTCATCAGGATCACTCTCCACAGATCCTGCCACTCCAGGCTCGGACACCCACTTCAGGATCACTCTCCACAGATCCCGCCATTCCAGGTTCGGGCACCCACTTCAGGATCACTCTCCATACATCCCGCCGCTCCACTCACGGATATCTCCCTCAGGATCCGATCAAAGAATGTTGCTTGTCACTTATCAGCTCAAGCCTGAATGTTGTTCAGGTCTTGCTGCTTGCAGGCACAGACTGCTTCAGTATCTGAGGAGTTGTGAATCATCAACGAACATTCCCACTTCTCACTTATGTTGAAGAGAAAGCCATCAATGAAACAGCTGAGGATGGTTGGGCCTCGGACACTGCCCTGAGAAACTAAGAATCCAGTCATGAATGGTGGTGGACAATTAAATAACGAACCAGATGAGGAGGCTCCAAAAACATCCCTATCCTCAATGTTAGTGGAGCCGAGCACGTCAGTGCAAAAGATGAAGCTGAAGCATTTGAAACCATCTTCAGTCAGAAATTGCTCAGTGGATGATTCATCTCGGCTTCTTGAGGTCCCCAGCATCACAGCTTCCAGTTTTCAGCCAATTCGCTTCACTCCACATGATAGCAAGTAACAGCTGAAGTCACTCGATACAGCAAAGACTATGGGCCCTAACAACATCCCGGCTCTCGTACTGAAGACTTGTGCTCCAGAACTAGCTGCGCTCTCAGCCAAGCTGTTCCAGTCGAGCTACAACACTGGCATCTACTTGACAATGTGGAAAATTGCCCAGGTGTGCCCTGTCCGTAAAAATGCAGGACAAATGCAATCTGACCAATTGCCGCCCCATCAGTCTACTATTAATCATCAGCAAAGTGATGGAAGATGTCACCAACAGTGCTATCAAGCACCACAAACTTAACAATAATCTGCTCATCGATGCTCAGTTTAGGTTCTGCCAGGGTCTCTCAGCTCCAGGAAATAATTTGGCAGATAGAGTATAATGTGGGAAAATGTGAGGTTATCCACTTTGGTAGGAAGAATAGAAAAGGAAAATATTATTTAAATTGTGAGAGATTACAGAATGCTGCGGTGTAGAAGGATCTGGGTGTCCTCGTACATGAATCACAAAAAGTTACCATGCAGGTACAGCAAATAATTAGGAAGGCAAATGGAATGTTACCCTTTATTGCAAGGGGGATGGAGTATAAAAGTAGAGAAGTGTTGCTACAAATGTACAGGGTGTTGGTGAAACCACACCTGGAGTACTGTGTACAGTTTTGGTCTCCTTATTTAAGGAGGGATATACTTGCATTGGAGGCAGTTCAGAGAAGGTTCACTAGATTTATTCCAGTGATGAAGGTGTTGTCGTATGAGGAAAGTTGAGCAGGTTGGATCGATACTCATTGGAGCTGAGAAAAATGAAAGGAGAACGTATTGAGACATATAAGATTCTGAGGGGATTTGACAGGGTAGATGCTGAGAGGATGTTTCCACTCGTGGTGGAAATTAGAACTAGGGGACACAGTTTCAGATTTAGGGGTTTTTCATTTAAGAAGGAATTTCTTCTCTCAGAGGGTCATTAATCTTTGGAATTCTCTACCGCAGAGAGCAGTGGAGGCTGGGTCATTGAATGTCTTCAAGATTTTTATCTACAAGAGAGCCAAGGGTTATGTGGGCAGGCAAGAAAGTGGGGTTGAGGTCATGATCAGGTCAGCCATGATCCTATTGAATGGCGGAGCAGGCTCGAGGGGCCAAATGGCCTACTCCTGCTACTAGTTCTTCTGATCTTCTGTTCTTATGACCTCATTGCAGCTTGGTCCAAACAGAGATGAAAGAGTGGAATTCCAGAGGAGAGGTGAGAGTGATTGCCCTTGAGTGAGTGTGGCATCAAGGATCCCTAGCAAAGTTGAAGTCAATGGGAATCAGGGGGAAAACTCTCCACTTGCTGGAGTTGTACCTCGCACAAAACAAGATGGTTGTGGTTCGTGGAGGCCAATCATCTCAGCCCAGGACATTGCTTCAGTAGTTTCTCAGGGTAGTGTCATCGACCCAAACACCCTCAGCTGTTTCATTGACGACTTTCCCTTCAACATAAGTCAGAAGTGGGAATGTTAGGTGATGATTCACAACTCCTCAGTTGAAGCAGTCTGTGCCTACAAGCAGCAAGACCTGAACAACATTCAGGCTTGAGCTGATAAGTGACAAGCAACCTTCTGGCCACACAAGTGCCAAACAGTGAACATCTCCAATGAGAGAGAGAAAAAAATCTACCTTTTGATATTCAGAGCATTATCATCGCTGAATCCCCCACCATCAATATGTTGGGGGTTACCATTGACCAGAAACTAAACTGGACCAGTCACATCTATGCTGCGGCTATAAGTGCAGGTCAGAAATGAGGAATTCTGCAGCAAGTATCTCACCTCCTGATACATCGAAACCTGTCCACCATCTACAAGGCACAAGTCAGGAGTGTGATGGAATACATCCCACTCAACAACACTCAAGAAGCTCAATACCATCCAGGACAAAGCAGCCCACTTAATCGCCACCTAACCCACCACCTTAAACATTCACTCTCTCCACCACCAGTACACGGTGGCTGCAGTGTGTACCATCTCCATATGCACTGCAGTAACTCGCGAAGTATCCTTCAACAGCACCTTTCAAACCCGTGACCTCTACCACCTCGAAGGACAAGGGCAGCAGATGCATGGGAACTCGCCATCTGCAGGTTCTCTCCAAGTCACTCACCATCCTGACTTGGAACTATATCGCCATTTCTTCACTGTTGTTGGGTCGCAATCCTGGAACTCCCTCCCCAATGGCAGTGTGGGTGTTCCTGCACTACATGGACTGCAGCAGTTCAAGACGGCAGCTCACCACTACATTCTCAAGGGCAATTAGGGATGGATAATAAATGCTCGCCTTATCAGCGATACTCACATCCAAGAATGAATAAAAAACAAATCACTCTCCACAGATTCCCCACAATCTGGGCTTGGACATTCGCTTCAGGAGCACAGAGCTTTGTATAACTGCAACATGAGTTCCAAACTTTATATTCCATTCGCTTTTCACATTATTTTTTCCCAGTCCACTAGCTTTTAGTAATTCTGTATTCGGGTCTCGGCTCCTCCACAGTTTCTAACATCTCACCACTTACAAAAAAACACTCTGATCTATCTTTCTTCGGTATTACATGACCCCACATTTTAAACTCCATCTGTCAAAGCATTGCTCACTCACTTAATCTATCAAGAAGATTTGAAAATACATTTCTTGCCAAAGGATAATATTCTGCTTCTGCTCCCTCGCCGTTTGCTTTTCCCATTAGTCTTTCACTTGGTGTAAATCCAGAGAATATAAAGATGGAAGGAAGGGAGGGAGGGAAAATCTTGCTCCGTTTTGTGATCCCAATTTGATCCTCATTCCAGTCCAATTTGGGTGAAGAATCCCAATTGCCTGTCTCAATTTTAATAATATATAAACAATTCTGGAAACACCGTCTGGAAATTGACAAGAACAGGTTTCCAGGCTGACTTTCCGCAAAAAGTCCCCCATTAGAAATAAAGGAACTAAACAACTCACAAACTAATGACAAGGATGGGATTTGAACCCATACATGAAGAACACAATGGATTAGCAGTCCATCACCTTAACCACACAGCCACCTTGTCAAATGCACAAGCATGGCTGCCATCTTCAGCACAGCTCCTGGCTGTGCAGCCAGCTGCAGTGACCGAATGATTCAGGCATCTGAGTGATGTTAATCATGATGTGATCAAATGATTGCATGTTCCACTCTTTCCGTGGTGGGTTTTCACACTGAGTGGAAACGTGTTGGACATGGTCTGGAAATGTTTCACACCGCTCCATTCCCTATTTCATTTACTTCCAGAAGGTATATTTCCATCATGAGACAACCCAAAAGATGAACTTTTTTCAAAAGACTTCAGTGTATTTAACTCTGTGTCCAACACTGTGAGGCAGCTTTCTGTGCTTATAAAGAGTGTAATTTATTGACTGGTCTCTTGGATCTTGGATCAAACAGGGTGACAGATAGAGGTCTGTGTGCAGAGGGTTTGGAGGTGAGCTCTGATTCCTAACCCTTTCTGGATTGTGAGGAATAAAGAATGAATGAGAGAGAGAGAATGTGGGAGAAGGGATGATGGAAGAATTTGTCCGTGAACCTGATTAAAAGTGGCTCAAACGCAAGATAATATTAAGTTATCAAGAGCAGAACATTAACATAATCTGAGTTCCGCGATCTGGTCGGGTCCCATTCCCCTGAAGTGAGGAATGAATGGGTGGGAAATTCCACCTGGAGTTATATTTGTCTCCAATGAAGATGAGTTCACAGTGAGGCTGGAATAGCTCAGTTGGGAGAACACTAGATTGAAGAACCAGGATACAATCCCTGGTTTCATCAGTTTTAATTTGGTGTCTCCATCAGTTTAAGTAGAGAGAATCAGAGGGGAGATTTTCCACTCTTGACTCCATGGGCTGAATTTTAAACTAATGGTGCGGCTCTCGGCAGAGACACCGGAAGCGGGTGTCATCACCACACGAGTGAAATGTGGCCGACCGACTCCGATAATGGAGCAGCCGACCAATTAATGAAGGGGAGACATGGGGCCCATGTAAACAAGGACCAGAGGTAGGGAACGAGGTGCTGATGGCACCGACATCTGACACAATGGCAGGTGCTGGCACCATATTTAAAGGGCTGCCAGCCCTGCAAGCACTGCTGCCTGGTTTAAAGGAGTGTCTTCCTGAGAGCCCTCTGCTGTCCCAGAACCCGTTCTGCTGCCTCTGCTGTCCCAGGACCCGTTCTGCTGCCTCTGCTGTCCCAGGACCCGTTCTGCTGCCTCTGCTGCCTCAGGACTCGTTCTGCTGCCTCTGCTGCCCCAGGACCCGTTCTGCTGCCTCTGATGCCCCAGGACCTGTTCTGCTGCCTCTGCTGCCCCAGGACCCGTTCTGCTGCCTCTGCTGCCCCAGGACCCGTTCTGCTGCCTCTGCTGCCCCAGGACCCGTTCTTCTGCCTCTGATGCCCCAGGACCTGTTATGCTGCCTCTGCTGCCCCAGGACCCGTTCTGCTGCCTGTGATGCCCCAGGACCCGTTCTGCTGCCTCTGCTGCCCCAGGACCCGTTCTGCTGCCTCTGCTGCCCCAGGACCCGTTCTGCTGCCTCTGCTGTCCCAGGACCCGTTCTGCTGCCTCTGCTGCCCCAGGACATGTTCTGCAGCCTCTGCTGCCCCAGAACCCGTTCTGCTGCCTCTGATGCCCCAGGACCCGTTCTGCTGTCTCTGCTGTCCCAGGACCTGTTCTGCTGCCTCTGCTGCCCCAGGACCCGTTCTGCTGCCGCTGATGCCCCTGGACCCGTTCTGCTGTCTCTGCTGTCCCAGACCCGTTCTGCTGCCTCTGCTGCCTGATGGGAAAGGAGCTGAATGCGAGCTTGCAGTGACCATGGTCCCACGGATTAGCGATGCCTCCCTGCAGGATCTCCTCCAGGTGGCAAGAGAAAGGTGGAAGATCCTCTTCCCCAGGGATGGGAGGTGGAGACCTGTCCACCTGACCAAGCAAAGCTGGCTGGAGATAGTAGGTGAGGTCAGCAGTCGTGGGGTCACCCCCAGGACATGGATCCAGTACAGGAAGTGGGTCAATGACCTGATCCAGGCTGCTCAGGCGAAAACTCAAAACACTTTGGACCCTTTGGACATTGCATGTGGCAGAGTGAGAGGGAGTGTTTGGTGGAAAGGGAGTGACCACCCAGTCATGTGTATTGGGGAAAGGCAGCAGGACATGCTGCCTGAGGCTTGGCTGCATCTCAGTGAGAGGCGAACGTCAGTCATTGTATAACCTCACACAGTCCCTCGAGAGGGGCCACATGCAGGAGGAATACGTGTGTCCCCATCATGGACTGCTGGACTATCACCATCAGAGATGTTGGGCTTGTCCCCGCTGGGAGACTAACTTTGTTCATCATTGTGTCTGCAGGAGAAGACATCCCACAATCGGAAAGAGCGTGTCAAGACCGGCAGTGGAGTGCCTTATCTCCATGTCCTCATCCCGATGGAGGAGGAGGCCATGGAACAGGCCGGGCAGCAAAGCAGCTGCTCCATAGCTGATGGAGAGACAGGGTCACCTACCCAAGAGAGTGAGTGAACATCTCCTGGGGCACAAGGGAGCATCTGCTGCAAAGGAGCCACACTGCTCATCTGTTCACCACTGCATCAATGGAGCTGCACAGTAGGGGTGGTTGGAATGTCACGATGGGCAGACCCTAACCCTTCAATGTCCCTGTTTTCTCATGAAGGCCCGGATGAACGACAAAAGCAAAGAGCTGGAGAGACTGGGGGACAGCCGAGCACGTCTGAGGAGGAGGGAGCCTCAGAGGGTGTACCATCACCTCATTTCCCTGCACCCTCCACCAGCACAGAAACCCTCACGTTGGTGGGTATCCGTTCGCGGTTAGATTTGGGCATACAAACTGGTGAGCACATCACAGACAGGCCCAGGCAGCTGACGGAGGCTGTGACAGCCGAGGCCACTGGCAGTTGGAGGTCTGTGGGAGGCCAGGCCCATGCTGAGTCCCAGGCTGATGACGTGTCTCTTGTGTCACCAGCAACACGGGAAATGCTGCAGCTGCAGTGAGAGGTCAGGCAACATCTGGCAGAGTTGCCAGAGGCTATGTGTACCCAAGCATGGAGAGATTGGTCACTCTCATGGAGAGCCAGATCCAGCAGACCAATCTGTGTCTGCCGGAGATGTGCGCAGACCGGCACTCCATCGCTTTGTCCATGAGCTCCATCCAGTGGTGACAAGGTGAGAGGGGGGACGAGGCACCTGAACTCTCCACCAGGTCCACGTCCCTCTCAGGTCAGCAGGGAGGTACAAGTGTGTCTTATAACCGGGGAGGGGCAGCTGGCTGCTACATCTGGGGGCCCCTCTCAGGGTGCTCCTGGTGTGGACAGTAATTCCAAAGTCCCTCTGCCAGTGACACTAGTGATGCCAGTGCCTTCATCATCCTCGATGACAGAGGGGGTCCCTGTACCTGTGCAGGAGGCCCTCAGTGTGCCGGGGCCCTCCAGGCCTCAGACAGCCAGAGGACGGCCGCCAATGCCATCCCAAGCCATGGGGCAGCAAGGTCAGCAGCCTGTCTCCATCTCAGCTGCCAGAGCAGGGGGAGCACCACGTAGGAGCACCCGGAAAAGATTTAAGAAGAGCACCTAGATTCACTGAGGGGTTCACGGGTGAATGTACATTCCAGATGGATAGGGTTGTGTTTGGTGTCACACGGAATAAAGAAATGATGTTCTCTCACTATGTCTCCTTCCTATTGTTGATGCCCTTTGGGACTTCATTTCAACCCTTCCTCCCAAGGGGCTGGAAGTGAGGGACCAAGCCCTGAGTTCACAAAGCTTCGGCCTTGCCACTGTGCGATGTGTACCTGGGCGCTGTGGTGTAGAAGGAAAGAGGTGACAACAGGGCTGCTTAAAGCTAAGACTTTATTGCTGTGGTTCCAGAAGGTGGTAAGGCTCAAAGGAAACGTGAATGTATAAGGGTGTCTCGTGTCTCCCTTGTGTGTATCTCATGGTGGCTTTTATGCTGTGCCTGAGGTTCTTCATCTGGCACTGCTTGGGCAGCATCCTCCTCCACATCCTCATCATCAGAGGAGGCATTGCACTCCACGATATCCTCACTAGTCAACACCTCACCCCTCTGTAATGCCAGATTGTGCTGAGCACAGCAAACCACCATGATACGCGAGACCCTCGCTGGGACATACTGAAGGGCTCCACAGGAACAATCTAAGTGCCTGAATCTCATCTTCAGGAGACCACTGGCCTCCTTGATGGTCACTCGGGTTGACCCGCAGCAGGTGTTGTACCTCTCCTCTGCATCCTTGTGTGGATTCCTCACAGGCGTCAGTAGTAATGTCCTCACTGGGTTGCCCTTGTCTCCAAGGATCCATCTCAGAAAGCGCATGGGGCCACGGAAAAGTTCTGGTACCTGGGACTGCCTTGGTGTGCAGGCGTTGTGGCTGCTTCCCGGGATTTGTGCACACACCTGTAGGATCCATTTGTGATGGTTACAGACCAGTTACACATTGAGCAAGTGGAAGCCCTTCCTGTTGAAGGCTGCTGGCTGGTCTGCGGGAGCCTTGATGGTCACATGGGTGCAGTCGATGACACCCTACACCTGGGGGAATCCAGTGATGGCCCCGAATCCTATAGCTCTCTCAGCTTGACTGTTTGGATCAATGTGCACATAGTTGCCAGCCCTCCTGAACAGGACATTGGTGACCTCCTTGATGCACTGATTCTCTACAGACTGTGAGATTCCACACATATCTCCAGTGGATCCCCGCAATGATCTGGTGGTGTAGAAGTTCAGTGGCACGGTGACCTTCAGGGACACTGGCATCAGGTGCCCACCAAGTCGCGTGGGGCACAGCTGCATCATGGCAGAGAGATCAGTGACGACCTCCGTGGAGAGGTGCAGTCTGTGGAGACACTGTCACTCGGACATCTGCAGGTAGTTGAACCTCGGCTGACGTGTTCCTCTGCCTCCTTCTCCAGCCTCCTGTTCGAGGCTGGCCCTCCTGTGGGCCCCCAAGCAGCTGTGGTGCCCCTGCTGGTGCCTGGGCCTCCCTCCCTCCCTCTCTACTCCTCCTCCTCTTCAATGGGAGCCGCGAATCCAGGGTGAATGAGGCCCATGACAGGTTGACCCTCCTGAATGCAAGGCCTTCACAGTAAACAACACCCAGTCACAGTTACCTCACTTGTCAACCTCAATGAGGTGGCACTGCCCCAATGGCATCCTGATGTTGTTCCCCCTGCAGAGCTGGCACATTGGCCCCCACTCCTGACAGTGTTTCCCGATGCCCTTTCCCCCTCCACCCTTGCTGCCAAGTTATGCTGCCTCACCCGATAGCTTCCCAGTGAAGCCAACACTCAGCTCCCACCTCCCAGTCACCTCCTTTAACCAGGCGAGGCTCTGAAGCCCCGTGGTTCCCGTGCACTATTAGTTCAATTGGACCCAGTGAATAAAATTGCTGACAATTGGACTCATAAATACTTTAAATGCCTTCTTGCCGAGTGGATGTGCGAAGTCTGCCCTCCATGTCAGCTGCTGACAGAAAAATCCATTCCAACGTCTTCCATCCCTATTTTCTACACCCACCTCTCCCTCCCCGGCCTCCATTCCCGTCTCCAACGGTCCCTTAAAATTCTGGCCCATGTCTCTAAGACTAATGGGAATGAAACCACATCTGCTCCTTAGCCTGAACAGGGAGAGCTGCTCTCTCTGTGTTTAAAGTGAATGAATCTGCTCTTTACCTTGTCTTACTGGAACGTTCACTGTCTGGAAATGTCTGTTTGAAAATGTTTTCCTGTTATATTAATGGAGCAGAGGAGCAGATGTGAGGTGCTGTTGAACAGAAAGGTTTGGAAGTGGGTGAAGGGGTGGAGTGACGGTGTGAGTGAGAGGTGCAGTGAGTTGGCCATTCTCAATGGAGTGTCAGGAATGAAGGTCAGAGGAACAGACCAGGCAGGAAACACAGAAAGAGCGAGGAGAGGCTGGTGTGAAAAACAGAGTTTAAACAACAGGCTTGTTCAGTTGGTTTGGGTCTGGTGTTTAGAATACCCGGAATCTGGGTTCACTTCCCTTCCAACTCAGGCAATTGTACCAACATTATATTCATAAAACCATAGACTGATACCTAAAGAAGGAAACCATTTGGACCATTGTGTCAATGCTGTCTCTTTGGTTGTGTTATCCAATTAGTTCTGATGCTCAGCTTTTTCCTGCAATCTGTACATTTTTCCTTCCAGTATTTATCCCAATTGCTTTTCAAAGTTACTACTGAATCTGCTTTTAAGTCCTGATCAGACAGTGCATTCCAGATCACAACACATCACTGTATAAAAAATTATTCCTCATTTCGCCTCTGGTTCTTTTCTCAATCACCTGAGAAATACATCCTCTGGTTACTGACCCTTTTGCCACTGGAAACAATTTCTCCTTATTTAACATATTGAAAACCTTCTTGATGATGTCACATACTAGACTGCCAGTAAAACTGAAGCCCATGGAATAAAAGGGACAATGACAGCATGGGTATGAAATTAGCAGACTGATAGGAACATAGGAACATAGGAGCAGGAGTAGGCCATTCAGCCCATCGAGCCCACCCCTCCATTCAATATGATGATGACTGATCATCCACTTCAATGCCTTTTTCCCACACGAACACCATATCCGCTACGTCATTTATATTTAGAAATCTGTCAATCTCTGCTCCAAACATACTCAATAACTGAGCTTCCACAGCCCTCTGAGGTAGAGAATTCCAAAGATTCACAACCCACTGAGTAAAGAAATTTCTCCTCATCTCTGTCCTCAGTGGCTTTCCCGTTGCGTTGAAATTGTGTCCCCTGGTTATAGATTCCTCAACCGGAGGAAACAGCTTCATCTACCCTGTTTATCCTTTTGTGGGTGGCACAGTGGCGCAGTGGTTAGCACTGCAGCCTCACAGCTCCAGCGATCCAGGTTCGATTCCAGTTACTGCCTGTGTGGAGTTTGCAAGTTCTTCCTGTGTCTGCATGGGTTTTCTTCGGGTGCTCCGGTTTCCTCCCACAAGCCAAAAGATTTGCAGGTTGATAGGTAAATTGGCCATTACAAATTGCCACTAGTATAGATAAGTGGTAGGGAAATATAGGGACAGGTGGGGATGTTTTGTAGGAATATGGGATTAGTGTAGGATTAGTATAAATGGGTGGTTGATGGTCGGCACAGACTTGGTGGGCCAAAGGCCCTGTTTCAGTGTTGTATCTCTAAACTAAATATTTTGTAAGTTTCAATGAGATCACCTCTCATACTTCAAAACTCCAGAGAATACAGGCCCAGTTTCCCCAATCTCTCTTCATATGACAGTCCCGCCATCCCGGGAACAAGTCTGGTGAACCTTCGTTGCATTCCCTCTATGGCAATGATATCCTTCCTGAGGTTAGGGTACCAAAACTGCACACAGTATTCCAAACTGCAGACCAACCAAGGTTATATACAATTGAAGCAAGACTTCACTACTCCTGTACTCAAATCCTCTTGCGATAGAGTCTAACATGTCATTCGCCTTCCTAATTGCTTGCTGCACCTGCATGTTAGCTTTCAGTCACTTATTGACAAGGACACCCAGGCCCCTTTGTACATCTACACTTTCTAATCTCTTACCATTTAAGAAATAATCTGCACATCTCTTCCTCCTACAAAAATGGATAACCTCACATTTTTACACATTATATTCCATGTGCCATTTTCTTGTTCACTCACTCAGTCTGTCCAAGTTTTGTGTCATCCGCGAACTTGGAAATACGACATTTGGTCCCCACATCCGAATCATTGATATATATTGTGAACAGCTGGGTCACAGTGTGGTGGTGAACAGTTGTATTTCTGTCTGGAGGAAGGTTTACAGTGGGTTCCCCATGGTTCCTCATAACTTCAGTTGTGTGCAGAGACTGGAAAAGTTGGGGTTGTTCTCCTTGGAGCAGAGCAAGTTCAGAACAACTTTGACAGAGTTAGAATCAAGGAATCGAATGGTTACAATACAGAAGGAGACCATTCAGTCCATCATGTCCATGACAGCTCTTTGCAAGAGCAGATCAGCTAATTCCACTCCTCTGCCCTTTCATTGTCACCCTGCAAATTTTCTCTATTCAGGTGTTTATCCAATTCCCTTTTGAAAGCCACGATTGAATCTGCCTCCAGCACACTCTCAGGCAGTATATTCCAGATCCGAACCACTCGCTCTGTCCCACACCCCTGGTACCATTGCAGAACATCTTTTCTGTTCATTTCATCCCTCATAAATAATTGAAATTAAATGTTTATTAGGAAATGCACAACATAAAAAGGAGAGAGAAATAAATGATGAGCAAAATAGAAGTCAATGTTTGGAAGGTAAAAAGAGCAAAAGATGTAACTTTTATTCTGGATGAGTGAGAGGAACATATCACACTTTGGGGCTTTTGTAAGAGGATTTATTGATAAACCTGGGATTTGAGAGGAAGCTGCTTCATGGTTTACAGAACAAATTCAGCCCCTGGGGTGGAGCCAACAGCTGCACTGTAATTACTCACCTCAGGATTCCAAGCTTCTGACCTGCTCTTGTAGCCACGTTATTTGTATGGCTACCCATGGTAACCCCCATGATGTTGATGGTGGGGGATTCAGTGATTGTAATGCTATTGAATGTCAAGGGGAGATGGTTAGATTCTCTCTTGTTGGAGATGGTCATTGCCTGGCACTTGTGTGGTGCGGATGTTACTTGCCACTTTTCATCGCAAGCCTGTGAGACTGAAATAGCTCAGTTGAGAGAGTGTGAGACTGAAGATCCCTGGTTCAATCTGGGGTTTTGGCAGTTCTCCTTTACTCTGCGTCGCCATTTGGTTTTGACTCTCGTGTTGCACAATTTACACTGAAATTATTTACCCAACTCTGAAGGTTGGATTGGAATAGAGAGATATCAAGGATGGGAAATGTTTACATTGTCTGCTTTAGCTTATTCTCTATCTTCTTGTGTCCTTTTCCCCAGTTTTTGAATCTTTCGGGGCAGGGTGAACATTTGATTTGCTGCATTTGTCCCAAACTGAAGCCTTTTCCACATCTCTGGGCGGTCAGACTTGCTCTGTCTGTTTTTGCTGCTCGTGACCATTAACGAGAACAGGCCACGAGTTCAATGTTTATCAGCAAACGGAAGATAATTGGAAAGAATTCTGTGTTACTCCAGACCAGTGACAAAGATGCAATGGATGTTATTCAAAATAAGTTCCCTCTGACATTTTATGTAAACTTGTTTGCATTTAAAAGTTGGATTTTAAGTGTTACAAAAATGTGTCAAATTAATGACTGACCATGTGACAGCGCACATGGGGATCAAATCCACAGCCTTGTTGTTATCAACACTGCGTCCTAACCAACTGAACTAAGCGGCCTATAGACAGAGCCAGGTATGGGTTTGAGCCGCACGCTGGGCGGTTTGTGTTTTATTTCTCACACTGGATGACAGAGCGATTGTACAAACAATGGACACATCACATCCCTGAAACATTGTTCTGATACAAAACAGTGTGAAATAAGAACTGAGCATGGAAATGGAACGGAACCAGAAATCAGGACTTTAATCTATTGAAGTTGATCTTGAAATTCAACCATTCACTGAACATTCCAACAGATCGAACTCTCTTCTGATATAAAATCCAGGAACTTGAGCTGCTGGAAAACATAACTGAGCCTGACGTGATTTGAACACGCAACCTTCTGATTTGGAGTTAGACGCGCTACCGTTGTGCCACCAGCTCACAGATAAAGCAAAGTCTTCCATTCCTGGCAGTTTTACTTCTTGTTTAGATTCAGTGATTGAAATTAATTCAATCCTCATCTGACCTCCACTCTGGAAAGGCCTGCTGCCCGACCGGAACCCGACGGGACCCGCGACCTGTGTCGGGTCCGGGTCGTGTTGGGTCGCTCTTCCGGGTCTGGCTTTCGGGCTCGGGTCGGGTCGGGCCAGTTTCGGGTCGGGCTGGGTCCAGGTCGGGATGTGTCCATGTCGGAAACACACAGTAAGTATTACATTTTGCTCTGCTGGGAAGTTGAGTTTAGTAAGTGTCAAAAGTTGAAAAGCCAACCTGAGCTGGGAGTCTGGGACATCAAGGAGGGAAACTCTGAGTCTGCTCAGTGAGCAAGTGAACATCTCTATGATGTCATTGCGCTCATGCTGCAGCTTCCTGTCGATTCGGAATCGGGAGGTAGGTAAAGTGAACATTCCGGTGGTCGGGTAAGGCTCGGGTCGGTTTGGGCGTGGGAATAAATGGAGACATTCGGGCCGGGTCGGGCTCGGGTCCAGTGTGGTTCTGTCAGGTTCGTGTCGGGTTTTTTTTCCTGACCTGAGCAGGCCTTTACCGCTCTGTCAGTTCAGTGCCTTATTTAAACTATTACTTGGAGTTCTGTTTTACAGGGTCTCGGCTGTTTAAGTGTTTCCCAGACCCACTACTCTGATTAATCAGACATTTTGCTGCTAACTGCTGCTGCTACAATTGAAATGTAAAAAAAAATTTCCAGTGACCTGCAACCAATGGACAAATACATTTCAGAAAGTTAAAGCTCATTCGCCAATCCACAAATGTGTCTTTCTGCTTATATTTATAAACAACTCCTTCTCTCCACTATGAGAACTATACAATCACTCCAGTTATTTGAAAGTTAGTATAAGATGTTCTAGTTCATCAATTTTAAAACTGCAGCAGGTATTTTCCAGAAAACTTCTCTGTTGGAACCTCAGTCCCATTTAGATTGAAAGTGGACAATTAATGTATTCACTTGTTCATTGTGGACAGGTGTCTGACTTCGAATAAATCTCATTAACTTTCAATGAGGTGGCAGTATTTCTGTGCTCCCATTTTACACAGGCTGTCCTGTTCATGCACCATGTTTTTATTCTCCTCCCATTCTCCACAGGATACAGATTATAATCATCATCAATCTAGCTGTTGAAAAGCATTGGAAGAATCTGGTCACACAGGTATTGAAACATTCATTTTCTGCCATTTTACAAGTTGGTTGCTTTAAACACAGTACGATGTGCAATCATCTTGAAAAGAGATTCTCTTCAATATCCAATACAAATTGAATTGAAAACCTGACAGACAAACACAGGAGAACAAGTGACGAGTGAACACAAACCTCATGGTGCTCATTTTCAGATTTATTGCAGTCATCTTACAAAACAAGTGAAAGAATATTACAGTGAAATGATTTGGAAAGTAGGTGTGACTTTTGTTGGTGCCTTTCTTTGCTCTGTTGGTGAAACTTTCTTGCACCTGATTCCTGTTCATGTCTCTGTTTCCTCTATTGAATGAGGAAGGAGGTATTTGATCAGAAATCAACTGGATTGTGTACCTTTGAGAGGGGATTTCTGTACCATCAGGGCTGGAAACAGGAGTGAGTGAAAGACAATGTGTGGAGTTTGATTTTGTACAGAGGGAGAGCAAATCTAACAGGACTGTGAGATATTGGCCTGGATTTTACAGTCCCAATAGCGGTGAACTCTGAGACTTTCACTGCTATTGAGGGTCTGAACAGCACTGCAACTGCCGGTACATGCACACACTAACACCAGCATCTGGAAGTTGTGGTGGTGAGAAATGTGCTTAGAAGGAGCCTCTGATCATAATCGCACCAGCCCACTCTTTAAAGTGACAGGGACCTGCAGTTCAGCAATTTGGGCTCATTGCCCACAACGTACCCTGATTTTTTACCTGGGTTGGATTAGAGCCGGTACCAACAGGCTCAGGGCGTGCTCGGGAAGGACTTTTCTGTTGACACAACAGCTCCACTATTCCAGGAAGACCTCGGCAGCAGCAGTGGTCAACTTTCAGAGGGAGTTCAGACATTTTAAATGTTGCATTTTGTTTCTTAATTGTATGTAACTTTTTATCAAGGCCTTATCAGTGTTCTTAAATTTACATCTGACTTTTTATTAACAAGATTGAAGTGCTTTTAAAAGATCTCTAAATATATATGACTTTTTATCAAGATTTACCTGGCTTCTTTGTAAAGACTTGAGTAAGATTGAAATGACTTTTAAAAACTACATCTTATCCTTTAAAATCCTGCTTCCATACAGATGACATTTGAAGATGGACTCAGAATAACTTAGACTATCTTTCTCACAGGTACTGCAACAGCTTAAGACCTACTTTCTGCAAAAGCTGGTGAATTACAAAGAAACAATGTATTGAACATTTTATGAACTGTTGATGCAGATGGAATTCAAATTCATACATGTAAAACAGAAGGAATTAATAATCCATCATCTTAACCTCTCAAACACCTCATCACCCAGCTTTGTGGCAGCAACCCATCACACGTCTTTTTTGCCTCTATGGAAATTTGGGCAGGACGGTCACCTTCAGCTCAGATCCTGACTGTGCATCCAGATGTGCAATGATGGAAATGTAGCTTCTGTAAGTAAATGACATTTCCATCACATCAGGTCATGGCCTGTTGGAAATGGAGCGGTGTGTAACATTTCCAGACCATGTCCAACACGTTTCTACCCAGTGTGAAAACTCACCATGGAAAGACTGGAACATACAATCATTTGATCACATCATGATTAACATCACTCAGACACCTGAACCATTAGGTCACTGACGAAGTTATGATGACCGAATTTCTCATGAAATGACAACTGAACTAACTGACTGGAAGAATTGCTTTAACTCCACGTGATCAGAGAGGCACAGCCTCAGACCGACTTGGCAGATGAATATTGATTGAATAATTTCTGTGTGAGGAATGTTCCAGCATCATAAACCAGGGGAACGTGCTGACTGAGCTGTGTCTTCATCTCTTCTGGGCAGTCGGACAGTTCACCCTTCATTCTGCTCTGATTCACTTTCCCAAAGTGGATCTACAGATTCTCAAATCTGGAGACTCGTTTTCTTATATTGTTCCTTTTGATTTTTCTTGCTCCTGAATGATAAGATATTCTAAACCTCGGATCAACCCTCTCCTTACCTCCCCTCCCCAAAATCACATCCTTCACAAAGGCAACCACTGAGCTGTTTTCTTTTGTGAATGAAATTCATAAGAAAAGTTAAAGTTCACAAGAAAATGGATGTAAACGATTGATAGCTAAACTTTTGAAGCAAGGATATGAATCCAAGATTTTCTGATGATTAGACAAACACTCGAACCAATTAAGCTACTGAGCCAGATCACAAGTGCTGTGACAACTAAGGGCAGAGGAGGGCACTCTTTATTCTCATCCCACTTCTCCACAGGTCACAACATCTATGTGAACTTTTCCCACATACTGATACATTCAATCATGTACTCTATTTTTCCCAGAATAGAAGACACTGACCAGGTTTCTTTAATGAACAACAAAATTATCCATTTATTGTCAAACAAGTTTTAACTAGTCATGAAGTAAAGCATAAACACACAGGTGGAAATTTTAAAAGTTCCCTTTTCACCTTGAACAACTTTTAAAGTCCTTTTTTTATCTTCGAGCCACACGCACACACACACACACACTTAATTCAGCACTCTGTTACAGACAAAAAAAACCTCTTGGGCTGTTTATTTGCTCATTTTTGAAGAAATCATCAGATGAGATATGTTGCTCCAAAACTGGAATACAGTCTAACTTCCGAGTATACGTAGACAGGTCACTAGGGTATTTTAGAACAGTTCTTTTCAGAAGGCATTGAGAATTAATTCTAGCAGGCCTTCTTCAAAGACATGCGACAAGATGAATTAACTCAGTGGACTTCTCAGGGTCTTTTAAAGATTTTCTGGAAAATAAACTGGGTTGTGGTCTTCCCTCCTTCCTTGACGATTCTTCAGGCTAACTTTATCAGCTGCTCACTCTAGCAGGTGAAACACACTGACTGCTACAAGCAAAGGTTGTGAGTTTTCTGCTGTCTTAGGTTTGTGCTGCTGCTGCCAAGCTTGTCCAATCAAGGGGCATGATTGACTTCTCTGTCCACATTTCTCCCTATTACCAGGGTTTCTGTTCGATATTTAACTTGAATCTTGTGACAACCAGTAAACATAGTTGCCAAATTGGTTCTTTTGGTGCCCTCTTGAAAAATAACTGGCCCTACATTTATTCAGTTTGACTATGACTTCTTCAAAAAATATTTGAACGAAAGAAACAGAATCCCTTCCATGACATCATGTACTTTCCCTGAGCTACAGGTTATTGCAAGTCTCTCTGGCTGTGTTTATTTTAGGTGATTTTGTACTCAGGTTCTTTCTGAATCCATGTGTTTGCAGATCTTTGTGAGTGAGAGATGTGGTAATATGTTTAAAAGATTTCCCTGTAAATTATTCATATCTCCATCTTTCCCCGAACTTTGTACAAACACATTAATATGGGAATCACACACATCAGGCCGTCAAACCTGTCTGCTAAACATTGAAAGGTGACAGTGTTTATTGTGACGGGGTTCCATTTATGAAGACACATCTTGATGGTTCACACATGTAAAAATTTGTAAATTATGACATAATGACATACATAAACATTTCTTTGCACTTGCCATGCTTGGTGAACATTTCCTCTGCTGATGCCCCCTGAATATATTAGAGAACATGGTGACGAGGTTGAGATTAAAGTCTGTAAATATAGGCAGCAAACAGCAGCAGGGACTGCAGTGAACAAGATTTACGTGACATATTTGTGCTTCTATTGGTGGGTGAAATAAGATACTAAACACACAAAATCCTACATTTGAGCTCGCGTATAAGATTGCTCTGTCTATGGAGATAGCATCAAAGAATGCTCAGGAATTTTGTCCGATGCCAGTGATCGTAACACACTTCAGGGGAACATAAAAAAAACTGGTAAAATGGGCTTTCACATAACAGATGAAATTTTACACAGAGAAGTGTGAAGTGATACAATTTGGAAGGAAGAATGCCATATAAATGAAACGTTACAATTCTAAACTGGGTGCAGGAGCAGGGAGACAATGTACACCAATGTTAGAAGGATTGAAAAGGTAGCTAAGAGCAAACAGGACACTTGGCTTTATTAATATAGGCATAGAGTAAAAGCAAATAAGTTATGCTAAACCTTTATAAAATACTGGGAATGAATGGCCTCTTCCTGTACCTCCACAGAAAGCTTCCATTCCAGCTTTACACACACTCATCAGGATCACTCTCCACAGATCCTGTCACTCCAGGCTCGGACGCCCACTTCAGGATCACTCTCCACAGATCCCGCCACTCCAGGTTCGGACACCCACTTCAGGATCATTCTCCATACATCCCAGCACTGCGGGCTCGGAGACCCTCTTCAGAGATCCTAAATCTCCAGACACGGACATCCTTTGAGGACCACTCTCCACAGATTCTTCCCTCCAGGCTCAGACACCCTCTTCAGCGTCACTCTCCATGCAGCCCGCCGCTCCACGCACGGATATCTCCCTCAGGATCCGATCAAAGAATGTTGCTTGTCACTTCTCAGCTCAAGCCTGAATGTTGTTCAGGTCTTGCTGCTTGCAAGCCCAGACGGCTTCAGTATCTGAGGAGTTGTGAATCATCAGCGAACATTCCCACTTCTGACTTATGTTGAAGAGAAAGTCGTCAATGAAACAGCTGGGATGTTTGGGTCCAGGACACTACCCTGAGAAACTACTGAAGCAATGTCCTGGACTGAGATGATTGGCCTCCACTAACCACAACATCTTGTTTTGTGCGAGGTACAACTCCAGCAAGTGGAGAGATTTCCCCCTGATTCCCATTGACTTCAATTTTGCGAGGGATCCTTGATGCCACACTCACTCAAGGGCAATCACTCTCACCTCTCCTCTGGAATTCCACTCTTTCGTCTCTGTTTGGACCAAGCTGCAATGAGATCATAAGAACAGAAGATCAGAAGAACTAGTAGCAGGAGTAGGCCATTTGGCCCCTCGAGCTTGCTCCGCCATTCAAGAGGATCATGGCTGACCTCATCATGACCACAACCCCACTATCCTGCCTGCCCACATAACCCTTGGCTCTCTTGTAGATACAAATCTTGAAGACATTCAATGACCCAGCCTCCACTGCTCTCTGCGGTAAAGAATTCCAAAGATTAATGACCCTCTGAGAGAAGAAATACCTTCTTAAATGAAAAACCCCTAAATCTGAAACTGTGTTCCCTCTTTCTAGATTCCACCACGAGAGGAAACATCCTCTCAGCATCTACCCTGTCAAGCCCCCTCAGAATCTTATATGTCTCAATACGTTCTCCTTTCATTTTTCTCAACTCCAATGAGTATCGGTCCAACCTGCTCAGCTTTCCTCATAAGACAACACCTTCATCACAGGAATCAATCCAATGAACCTTCTCTGAACTGCCTCCAATGCAAGTATATCCCTCCTTAAATAAGGAGACCAAAACTGCACACAGTACTCTAGGTTTCACCAGCACCATGACCATTTGCAGCAAGACTTCTCTACTTTTATACTCCATCCCCCTTGCAATAAAGGGTAACATTCCATTTGCCTTCCTAATTATTTGCTGTACCTGCATGGTAACTTTTTGTGATTCATGTGCAAGGACACCCAGATCCTTCTACATCGCAGCATTCTGTAATCTCTCACAATTTAAATAATATTTTCCTGTTCTATTCTTCCTACCAAAGTGGATAACCTCACATTTTCCCACATTCTGCTCTATCTGGCAAGTGCCAAGCAGTGAACATCTCCAATGAGAGAGAAAAAAAATCTACCTTTTGATATTCAGAAGCATTCTCATCGTTAAATCCCCCACCATCAACATCTTGACCAGAAACATAACTGGACCAGTCACATCGATGCTGTGGCTATAAGCGCAGGTCAGAGATTACGAATTCTGCAGCAAGTATCTCACCTCCTGACACCCCAAATCCTGTCCCCCATCTACAAGGCACAAGTGGGATGGAATACATCCCACTCAACAACACTCAAGAAGCTCAACACCATCCAGGACAAAGCAGCCCACTTGATTGGCACCTAACCCGCCACCTGAAACATTCAATCCCCCCACAACCAGTAAACAGTGGCTGCAGTGTTTACCATCTCCATATGCACTGCAGCAACTCGCCAAGTATCCTTCAACAGCACCTTCCAAACTCGTGACCACGACCACCTCGAAGGACAAGGGCAGCAGATGCATGGGAACTCACGACCTGCAGATTCCCCTCCAAGTCACTCACCATCCTGATTTTGAACGATATCGCCATTTCTTCACTATTGTTGGGTCACAATCCTTGAACTCCCTCCCCAATAGCACTGTGGGTGTTCCTGCACCATATGGACTACATCAGTTCAAGAAGGCAGCTCTCCACCACCTTCTCAACGGCAATAGGAATGGGTAATAAATGCTCGCCTTATATACTATTTGTATTCCACAGTTGATTTGAAATCACAGGCAATATAAATGGATTGGGAATGTCAATGGACAGGAACCATTAATGGATTGGGAAAGTCAATGGACTGGAAAATATCTGGATTGGGAAATTCTATGGACTGAGTTATATCAATGGATTGGGATATTGTGAAACATCAATGGATTAGGAAACAGGAATTAAAGGGACAGATGAAAGGATTGCAAACATCAATGGATTAGAATGTGGAGAGACAGGAGAAAACGATGCCATTTTAAGTCGGGTATTGGGGGGTTAGTAGGAACAGACCAGGGCTATTTTACTCTCTATCTCACTCCTTTCTTCTATCTGGCTCATTATCACATCCTCTCTCTCAGAGTGGTGGGAATCACTGGAACCCACACTTGCTGCTCAGGTTGTTTGGTTCCGGGAAAATACAAGATCCACATCAGATTGACAGGAAGGATAAATGTGATTCAGAGCCAATCATATTCCTTTTGGTGATGTGTGCTCAGCCTTGTTATATCAGCAAAGGCAGCAGGAAATGCAAATCCTGAAGAGTTTTGATAGAGTGAAGAAGGAGAAAGTGTTGCCAGTGTCAGAAGGGTCAGGAACCAGAGGAAACACATTTAAAGTAATTGGCAAAATAATGAGAGTTTATTTATTTAGAAATACAGCACTGGAACAGGCCCTTCGGCCCACCTAGTCTGTGCCGACCAACAACCACCCATTTATACTAACCCTACAGTAATCCCATATTCCCAACCACCTACCTACACTAGGGGCAATTTACAACTGCAAATTTACCTACCACCTGCAAGTTTTTGGCAGTGGGAGGAAACCAGAGCACCCAGCGAAAACCCACAAGGTCATAGGGAGAACTTGCAAACTCCACACAGACAGTACCCAGAATCAAACTCTGGTCCCCAGAGCTGTGAAGCTGCGGTGCTAACCACTGCGCCACTGTGCACCACTGTGTTGTGATGAGGAGATTGTTTTTTCAGCAGTGTGTTGTTCTGGTCTGGAATGCAATCCTGAAAGGTCAGTGGAAGCAGATTCAATGGTAACTCTAAATGGAATTGGATAAATACCTGACATGGAAAATATAACAGGGCAATGGGGGAAAGGACAGGAGTGCGGGATGTGGGATTAATAGAATAGCTCTGTTAAATATCCAGCATATGCACAGTAATAAGGTTCAGTGCTTGGACCTCAGATATTTTCACTCTATCAATGGCAGAGAAGGCTCGAGGGACCATGTGGCTACTCCTCATGTTCTTCCCAGTGTCCAGGATGAAGTGCAACAGGACACTGATTTCCAGATGGTTGAAACAATCAGCGGAAAACAAATGCAATGGGCATCCTTCAGGAAAACATCACATTTAAGATGAGAAACTAATCACAAGGCATGGAGGAAGATAGAACCCGTGATCTTCACTTTACGAAACTGACGCCTGACCAATTGACAACCATGCCTCTGGGTAATTAGTACCTGAGGCTCCAGAGCAGGATTTGTGATTCTTTTTCAATTTGGTTGAAACAGCATCGAGAAACATGCACAGAAATAAAGAGGGATTGTGGAATGGGTAACAGATCCTCATTTACATCATCAGCATCATGAAATCTTCATTCAGACGCTCCATTCCCATCCTCAGCTTTTCTCACATCTGAACAATAATATAATTGAGTGGACATTGGGTTGTTACTGGGCAGATTATGTAAATAGATTGTGTACATTATCACAGGAAGTGATGTAATATAATCTGTACGGCACCTCATGGAGAGTTGTCGATGAAACCTTCCATGCAAGAAATGTAGAGTAAACTCAGGTTATTTTAACCATCAGACTCTTATAAATTCTGTACTAAGACTTGACAGATATCAGAATATTATATGGGGGCCGCAGTAAACGAAAGCGAAGATGGAGAAATCTTTGCCTCTACCGGAGAACTTTGAAAAGGTCACTGGACTGAACCAAGCCGAGGAGTGGCCGAGATGGTTCCAGAGGTTTGCAAGGTATCGTACTGCATCGGGTCTCGTGCAGAAGCCAGACATGGAACACGTCAGTACGCTATTGTATGCAATGGAGGGAGTGTGTATGCAACATCATCCTGAAGAACAGAAGGTTACGTGTGAAGAAGTTATTAAGGCACTCAAGACCTATTTTAATTCAGGAATAAAATGTCATCGTGGAGCCAAATTTAAAACGTTGCATTTGCTGACAACGCAACCACCAGGTGACGCTGTACTAGCACATGCGCAAATGCAGCCTCTTCCACTGAAACATCACTGTGTGTGACATTCAGGCAGCTGCCAGGATTAAAGATGGCGCAATTCAATGTATCATCGAAAACAACTTCGACCCAAAAAGACTTTCAAAGGTTCCCGTCGCCGCCTCCATCCCACCCCCAACAATCCCCCGCTCCCTCCTGAGCATTTGCCAGTTATATAGTACCAAGTCATCTTAATTCACCTAAAGTGAATTACTTTCGGAGCAGTGACTGTCGTTTCATAAGCAAATATGGCACATATCTACACAATGGACATGTTTTGGTTGATACTCGGAGAACGTTGTGCTGTTTGAAGTCTCTTCAGAAGGACAGCACCCCTGACAGTGCTGCACACCCTCTGTAATTCAGTGAAGTTTCATAGAGTCATAGAGTTATACAGCACAGAAACAGGCCCTTCGACCATCGTGTCTGTGCCGGCCATCAAGTACCTATCTATTCTAATTCCATTTTCCAGCACGTGGCCGTAGCCTTGTATTCTGTGGCGTTTTGAGTGCTCATCGAGATACTTCTTAAATGTTGTGAGGGTTCCTGCCTCTACCACTCCTTCAGGCAGTGTGTTCCAGATTCCAACCACCCTCGAGGTGAAACATTTTTTCCTCAAATCCCCTCCAAACAGTGCCATCCCATTCTCCGGCCACTCACTCCCCACTTCCCCCCATCCCACTCTCTGACTGCTCACTCCCCGCTTCCCCCACCACCAGCCCCATCCTGCTCTCTGGCCGCTCACACTCCAGGCCATGGGCCGTGCCGCTCCCTCCTCTCGGCCACTCGCTCCAACATTGCCCCATCACCCCTCGAGGCCCGCCTTGCTTCTGCGGGTGGTGCGGTGATGAATGATCAAATGTTGGAGCGAGTGGCTGAGAGGAGGGAAGCGGCATGGCCCAGAGCTAGTGTCTGGAGGGACGTGGGGAGAAGTACGGCATGAGTGGACGGAGATAGGGCAGTGCGGGGGTTGGTGGGGATGTGGGTAGCGAGCGGCCGGAAGGCGGGAGAGCGGGGTAGCAGGGAGCGGGCAGCGAGCGGCCTGGAGTGAGTGGCCGAGGGGGGAGAGCGTTTTCTCGCGCATGCGCCAGTTAGTCCTGGAAGACGTAGGCTGAGCATGCACAGCATCTCAGAGCGCAGGAGACTGTCTGTGCATGTGCGCAGCTTGGAGCGCTCTGATGACGTCGGCTGGCCGCTGCATTGTCAGGAATCACTTTGAATTTCATAAGCGTACAAAACAGAAAGGGGAGAGCATTCATTCATTTATCAATGACTTGTACAAACTCACGGAGGTTTGTGAATACGACAACTTAAGGGAAGAGCTGAATGGAGACAGGATTGTGTTCGGGGTATTAGACAACACCCTTTCAGATCATCTACAGTCCAGGGCTGATCTCACATTAACGAAAGTGATTCAATTGAGCAAACAAGCAGAGGTTAGAAAGTTTAACCAATCCGTTGTCCGAGGGGACAGGGAGAGTCTGATCTCGAGAGTAGCAGACTCAATTGAATTTGTTAAGAAAACAAAAGGAAAAATTAGTGGTAAAAGACAAGAAAGATGGGAAGAGCATCTAGTGGTAGCTGCAACCAATTGCAGTAGGTGTGGCCGAGAGAGACACAAGTGGGAAAACTGTCCCGCCAAAGAAGCTGAGTGGTTTTCCTGCAGAAAGATGGGACACTTTCAGTCAGTGTGTGGCAGTAAAATACCAGCACTGAAGATAATTAAAGGGAAATTCCCAGAGAGCAAAAACATTAATGAAGTACAGGATATCCAAAGTGTGGAAATACATTTTTTAGGTGAAATCCAGAAAACAGGTGAGAGTTGCTGAACGACAGAAATTCTTAAATATTTTAAGATAGAGGTAGATAGATTCTTGATAAACAAGGGGGTGAAAGGTTATTCGGGGCAGGTGGGAATGTGGAGTTGAGGTTAAAATCAGATCAGCCATGATCTTATTGAATGGTGGAGCAGACTCGAGGGGCCGAGTGGTCTACTCCTGCTCCTAATTGGTATGTTTGTATTTAAGAAAACATGTTCTAGATACAATGAGAACTATCATTTGTTTGGAAATGGATTTGAACCCCCTTTTATCAAAACGTTATCGAGCTTTAATTTTTCTACAATTAACAGACAAATCCTTGTGGAGTTGAGATTGACAGAAACAATGGGCTGGATTCTATAGAGCCCCCGACGTCGAGATCTGTGGTGGGGGTGGGGTGGGGGCCGCCTGAAGATGGCCCCGGATGAGGCCCGCCACGGACCTCAACGCCGGCAGGGCCTGGCTCGATATTGCCGGCGACGGCGAGGCCTTGTGGGGGACCTCCACCGCTCGGCACCGGGACCACAAACCTGCATTAATTATTATCCCATCACTTCCTGATGTTCCGCTGCGATCTTCAGCCCAGTGGCCGGCACTGCCGTGCCTTCGGAGCCCCATCCGGGTAAATGAGGTGCAACACTGGTGGGGAGGGGGGAGAAGGTAAGTTTCTCAGTGTGAGGGGGGGGGACGGAGTCAAATTAATGTCATGGGTGTAGGGGATGGTGGGAAGGGTTATAGTTTACAGTTTGTGCAGTTTTGGGCGGAAGGTCAGATGGTAAAGGTAGGCTTTGGGAGGGAAGGGCAAATAATTAATTTAACTGTTATTGGGGGGATGGGAGAGAGGCAAAAGCAATGTATTTATTTCATTTCATTTCATCTTCCTTCAAATATTTTCCAGTAGGACTAACAGCCCTTTAAAAATGGCTGACAATCCAGTACAGTACTAAGGCAGTGCTGCACTATCAGAAATGCTGTTTTTCAGGTGAAACAGAAAACTGAGGATCCCTCTGACCTCTCACGTGGATGTTAAAGGTACCATGGCACTATTTCAGAGAATAGAAGGGGAATTATTTCTGGGATGCTGGTCATTATTTAACCCTGAATCAACATCACTTAAAAACAGAATATCTCGTTTCTATCACATTGTTGTTTCTGGGAGCTTGCTGTGCGCACATTGGCCACCATGTTTCCTACATGACTACAGTGACTACACTTGGAAAGTCCTTCATTGGCTATAAAAGGCTTTGCAATGTCCTGTGGTCGTGGAATGCAAGTCTTGCTTTTTCCATTGTTATCAGTGTCATTGTGATCAAAAGATAGGATTCGTGAACACAAAGTTTAAATCAATTTTGATTAAAATAATGTAAAAGCATCTATATTCTTGCACTGTACTTAATAATCTCCATCTTCCTATCCTTGCAGAGTGAAATGTCATCGACCCTGAAATTGATTCCAGAATCTCATGGAATCTTCGACTCATAGAAAGTTTAAGGCACAGAAAGAGGCCACTTGGCCCTCAGACAATTTCAGCCCAGTTCTGATGAAAGGTCACAGATCACAAACGTTAACTCTGTTTCTCTCTCCACAGATGCTGCCAGACCTGCTGAGTATTTCCAGCATTTTCTGTTTTTATTTCAGATTTCCAGCATCTGCAGTATTTTGCTTCTGTGTGACTTTGAAAGTTAAAACTGAACCACCTGTTTACAATTCACACTGGGGTCTCCCATGAAATGATTCTGTATAATATTGATATAATGAATACAGATTCTGACACAGAGCTTCCTGTGGGGGATTGGGGATATGAAAACCAGCAGACTCTGCAGGGATTTCCACTGGGAGCACAAATTCACAAAATCTACCTTTGATATATCGATTCATTTTGATTGTCCTTCTGGAAAATTATTTTGCAACAATTTAAACATCAACCCACAGCTCCATGACTGGGCCAATTATGAGGTCATCCTCTGACAGGTCATGTGACAGCTGGAGCCACAAGACATCAGAACCAGATTTGTGACTGGATTAAAAACCGGAATCCTGTCCCAATGGCTTTTCAAATAAAGCTGTTGCTGTTTGAAAACACAGCAGTTGAACTTTCTGCCTGACCATGAGGGGAGCCAGGGAGAAATTTACAAAACTCAATCCTTCAACAAAATAGTTCAAAAATCATTAATATCGAAATCATGTGAGGATTTATATGCAGGAGAAACAAGCAGAATATAGAAAGTACAGAGGAGAGCTGCAAAAGGAAATGAGATCTGCAAGAGAATGTATGAGAAAAGATTAGCAGGTCACATAACTGGGAACACTGAAGTCTTTTCCCAACATATGGACAGTCAGTGAAAGGGGGGATCAATTAGGAGATCCTGTGGAGACAGAGGGTGTGGCTGAGGCACTAATTAAGTATCACAAAATAAGCGGATGCTGCAAATGTCACAGTCAAGGAGGAGGAAGTGAAGAAATTGGACAGGATGAAAATAGATAAAGTGGAGACAATTACAAGATTGGCAGCTCTCACAGTAGAAAAGTTACCCAGTTTGAATGGGCTGCATCCTGGGTTGCTGAGGGAAGTAAGGGTGGAAATATCAGAGACTCGAACCACAATCTTTCAATCCTCCTTAAATATGGGAATGTTGCCAGTGGACTGGAGGATGCAGGTAAGCTTGGGTATTTCGATCTTAGTTTAATTTGACCATTTTTATAATGTATCCATTGGAATAACTAACAAGGTCAAGAAAGCCATTTTATAATTAACACATGACCAAAGGAGCCATTTTGTGTTCAGTACTAATGTGCCGTGTGGAGGACACTATTTGTGCTTAAACATTAGCACCACACGGGAAGAAACGGTTACCGATTATAAGCTCTCACTCAATTGGTGCAGAGTATGAGCACCAGGGGTTACTTCTGACAGTTGAAGAGATCATCGCATCTCATTGGATAGCTACCACCCACTCCAAGCTGGGCAGCCCCCAATCAGTTAGGTGCTGTCCTGCCACAACCTGCTTGCTTCAATGGGTGCTTGGAGCTTAGAGAGTCATCTCTCAACAGGCGGATCGATAATCAATGCACCAAGAAAAACAAGCTCAACAAAGAAGACACCAGTCCTTCGCATCGCAAGCTGGAATGTGAGGACCATGTGTCCTGGCCTTACTGACACCCTTCTGCAGGTTGATGACACACACAAGACAGCTTTGATGGACAAAGAACTCACAAGGCTCAATGTGGACATTGCTGTGCTGCAAGAAACTAGACTCGTTCAAAGTGGATCCCTCAAAGAGAAACACTACACCTTCTTCTGGCAGGGGAAAGCCCAAGAGGCAAGTCGTGAGCATGGAGTGGTTTTCACAGTAAAAAACACGCCACTTGAGATGAGTGAACCAGCCACAGTAGGCTCAGAGAGACTTCTTACTCTTCACTTGTCAACAAGCGTGGGCACAGTTAATCTCATGTGCATCTATGTCCCGACACTCACCTCCACCCCAGATGTCAATGATCAATTCTATGTGACACTTGATACTGCCATCAGTAGAATTCCCAGCACTGAGGGACTGTACCTTCTAGGAGACTTCAACGCAAGCTTGGGTACTGACTACAGCTTGGCCAACGAGCATAGAGCACCAGGGGATTGGCAAGATGAATGAAAATGGACAGAGGTCGCTGGAGCTATGCTGTCACCATGGATTCTGTGTGATGAACAGCTACTTCCAGGTCAAGCTGTGCCACAGGGTGTCCTGGAGACATCTGAGATCACACCACTGGCACCAGCTAGACCTTATCATCACCAGACATACCACCCTCAGCAGTGTCCTCATCACTCACAGCTATCACAGTGCTGACTGTGACACTGACCACTCCCTGGTGTGCAACAAGGTCAGGCTTCAGCCAAGGAAGCTTCATCCATCCAAGAAGAACGTCGTCCTCAGATCAACACTTGACGAACCACTGATCCAGAAAGGACCCAGGAGTTCCTCAACATCCTCGATCAGGCTCTTTCAGACAACAATGCTCAAAGTCTCAGTGCGGCGTCAAAGTGGAATCATCTGTTAACAAGCAGATGGAAAGGTGAGTGGAGCATTACCTTAAACTCTACATAACGGAGAATATTGTCATTGAAGTGGCTCTCAGTGCCATTCCAGACTTCCCTGTCATGGAGGAGCTGGACAGTGACCCCACCATAGTGGAGCTCAACAAAGCCATTAACCATCTTGCCAGTGGTAAAGCCCCGGGAAATGATGGTATTCCACCTGGAATCATCAAAAGTGGAAAAGCGGTTCTACTGCAGCATCTCCATGAACTTCTGTGTCTCTGTTGGAAGGAAAGATCTGCACCTCAAAACATGCGTGATGCAAACATTGTCACCTTGTACAACAATAAGGGGGAATCGCAGTGACTGCAGCAATTAGCGAGGCATCTCCTTGCTAAGTATTGTGGGGAAGGTCTTTGCTCGCATTGCTCTGACCAGATTGCAGACCCTGGCATCACACATCTATCCTGAGTCTCAGTGCAGCTTCAGAGCTGGTAGATCGACAGTCGACATGATTGTCTCACTTCGGCAGTTACAGGAGAAGTACTGTGAACAGTACAGACCACTCTACATTGTCTTTACATATGAACATACGAATTAGGAGCAGGAGTGGGCCACTCGTCCCTTCGAGCCTGCTTCACCATTCAATAAGCTCATGGCTGAACTGATTACTCCACATTTCCATCTACCTCCGATAACCTTTCACCCCCTTGCAGATAAAGAATCCATCCATCTCTCCCTTAAAAATATTCAAAGACTCTGCTTCCACCGCCTTTTGAGGAAGAAAATTCCAAAGACTCACGACCCTCTGAGGGGGAAAATTGCTCCTCATCTCTGTCTTAAATGGGTGACCCCTTATTTTTAAACAGTGACCCCTAGCTCTAGATTCTCCCACAAGGGGAAACATCCTTTCCACATCCACCCTGTCAAAACCCCTCAGGATCTTGTATGTTTCAATCATGTCGCCTCTTTCTCTTCTAAACTCTAGTGGACACGAACCTAGCCTGTCCAATCTTTCCTCGTAAGACAGCCCACCCATTCCATGTATTAGTCTAGTATACCTTCTCTGTACTACCTCCAACGCATTTACATCCTTCCATAAATATGGAGACCAGTACTGTACTCAGTATTGCAGAAGAGGTCTCACCAATGCCCTATATAGCTGAAGCATAACCTCCCTACTATTGTATTCAATTCCCCTGGCGATAAATGATAACATTCTATCAGCTTTCCTAATTACGTGCTGTACCTGCAGACTAACCTTTTGCGATTCGTGCACTAGGACACCCAGATCCCTCTGCATCTCAGATCTCTGCAATCTCTCACCATTTAGATAATATGCTTTTTTCTTCTTCCTGCCAAAGTGGACAATTTCCCACTTTCCCACATTGTACTCCATTTGCCAGGTCTTTGCCCAGTCACTTAACCTATCTATATCCCTTTGTAGCCCCCTTATGTCCTCTTCACAACCTACTTTCCGACCTATCTTTGTCATCAGCAAATTTAGCAACCATACTTTTGGTCCCTTCATCAAAGTCATTTCGAGAATTGTAGAAGGTTGAGGCCCCAGCACAGATCCCTGTGGACCACTCGTTACTTCTTGCCAACCAGAAAATGACCCATTTATGCTGACTCTCTGTTTCCTGTTCGCTAGCCAATCTTCTATCCATGCCAATATGTTACCCCTGACACCATGAGCTTTTATTTTCTGCAATAACCTTTGATATGTCACCTTATCCTTCTGGAAATCGAAGTCAAATACATCCACCGGTTCCCCTTTATCCACAGCACATGTAACTCCCTCAAAGAACTCCAATAAATTGGTTAAACATGATTTCCCTTTCACAAAACCATGTTGACTCTGCCTGGTTTCCTTAATGCTTTCTAAATGCCCTGCTATAACATCTTCAGTAATCGCTCCTCACATTTTCCCGAAGACAGATGTTAAGCTAACCGGCCTGTCGTTTCCTGCTTTCTGTCTCCCTCCCTTTTTGAATAAATGAATTACATTCGCTACCTTCCAATCTAACAGAACCTTCCCGAAGCGATGGAATTTTGGAAAATTAAAACCAGCGCATCAACTATCTCACTAGCCACTTCAGGACCTGGCGACTTGTCAGCCCGCAGCTGCAACAATTTGTTTAGTACCACTTCCCTGGTGATTGTAATTTTCTTGAGTTCCTCCCTCCCTTCCATTTCCTGACTTACAGCTAATACTGGGATGTTATTTGTGTCCTCAATAGTGAAGACCAATCCAAAGTATCTGTTCAATTCATCTGCCATCTCTTAATTATCCATTATTAATTCCCCAGACACACTTTCCATAGGACCAACACTCACTTTGTGAACTCTTTTCTTTTTAAAATATCTATCCAAACTCTTGCTGGTTGTCTTTATATTTCTTGCTAGCTTTCTCTCGCACTCTAATTTTACCTTCCTTATCAATCTTTTAGTAATTCTTTGCTGTTTTTTTTATATTCTGTCCAATCTTCTGACCTGCCTCCCACCTTTGCACAATTATAGGCTTTTTCTTTAAGTTTGATAGTATCTTTAACTGTTTTCATTAAACATGGATGGTGAGTCCCACCTTTGGAATTTTTCTTTCTCGTTGAAATGTATCTATTCTGTGTATTCTGAAATTTTCCTTAAATGTCTGCCACTGCATCTCTATTGACTTATCCCTTAACCTAATTTGCCAGTTCACTTTAGCTAGCTTTGTTTTCATGCCCTTATAATTGCCCTTATTTAAGTTTAAAATACTAGTCTGGGACCCACTCTTCTCTCCCTCAAACTGAATGTAAAATTCAAACATATTATGATCGCTACTACCTAGGGGCACCTGAACTATGAGGTCATTAATTAATCCTATCTCATTGCACAATGCCAGGTCTAGTATAGCCTGCTCTCAGGTTGGCTCCAGAACTTATTTTTCCAAGAAATTATCCCAAAAACATTCTGTGGACTCCTCATCTAGGCTACCTCTGCCCATCAGAATTTTCCAGACTATCTGGATATCAAAATCCACCATAATTATTGCTGTACCTTTCTGACAAGCTGCCATTATTTCTTTTTTTATACCCCACCCTGCAGTGTGGTTAATGTTAGGTGGCCTGTACACCACTCCCACAAGTGACTTCTTGCCTGTATTATTTCTCATCTCAACTCAAACTGCTTCTGCATCGTGATCTCCTGAACTTAGGTCATCCCTCCCTATTGCGCTAATACCATCATTAATTAACAGAGTTACCCCACCACCTTTTCCAAGCTTCCTGTCCTTCCTAAATGCCATGTAACCTCCAATATTCACATCCCAATCGATGTCGCCCTGCAGCCAGATCTCTGTAATGACTATCAGATCGTACTTATTTATTCTATTTGTGCTCTCAGTTCATCTGTTTTGTTTCGAATGCTCCATGCATTCAGATACAGAGCATTTAGTTTTGTCCTTTTATTATTTTTGTAACCTCCAGCCTTATCTGTTGATTTACTCTTAGATTTGTCTGCTCTGTCCCTTCCTGTCACAGTCTGTTTATCATTTCCCATATTTATACCTTTCTCTCTTGCCTTGTCTCTCCTCCTTGATTCACCATATCTTCCCAAATTTGATCCCTTGCCCCCACTATTCAGTTTAAAACCGTCTCTACTTCCCTCGTTATGTGGCTCGCTAGAACACCGGCACCAGCACGGTTCAGGTGCAGACCGTCCCAACGGTACAGCCACCACTTTCCCCAGTACTGGTGCCAATGTCCCACGAACCAGAACCCACTACTACCACACCAGTCTTTGAGCCACGCATTAATTTCTCTAATCTTATTTGTCCTATGCCAATTTGCACATGGCTCAGGTAATAATCCAGAGATGATTAACTTTGAGGTTCTGCTACTTAATTTGCTGCCTAGTTCCTCATACTGACTTTGCAGAACCTCTAACCTTGTCCTGCCTATGTCAATGGTACCGACATGGACCACGACGACTGGATCCTCCCCCTCCCATTGTATGTTTCTCCCCAGCCCTGAGCAGACGTCCTGAATCCTGGCACCGGCAGGCAACACAGCCGTCTGGACTCTTGCTCTTTGCTGCAGAGAACAGAGTCAATCCACCTGACTATACTGTCCCCTACTACCACTACATTCCTTTTTTCTCACTCTTTGAGCCGCAAATTTTTTTTTATTTCAAAAATATACTTTATTCATAAAAACCTGTAACAATTACATTGCCAAACAGTTTAAAACAGCATCAAAAAATACAAAAATTTCAAGGGAGATCAGTTTCCTTCAATACTGTCATGAGTTTCTTCCCAACCCTTCCGTTTCACAATTGTCATGTCAATTACAGTTTTACATTTACAGCAATTGAGAATATTAATGATACAGTTCGAGGTGTTTCCCATTGATCCAGCCCCTCAGTCCAGCTTGGTGGGGGAACATTACACTGTGGTCTTTCCCCATTGAGCCTTTGCTGCGGCTGCCCCAAGCTTTAGTGCGTCCCTCAGCACGTAGTCCTGGACCTTGGAAAGTGCCAGTCTGCAACATTCGGTGGTGGACAACTCTTTGCGCTGGAAGACCAGCAAGTTTCGGGCAGACCAAAGGGCGTCTTTCACCGAATTGATAGTCCTCGGTGTGCGTCCCTGGGAACAGCCCTGAGAGCACAGACTCCTGAGTTACAGAGCTGCTTGGGATGAACCTTGACAAAAACCACTGCATCTCTTTCCACACCTGCTTTGCAAAGGCACATTCCAGGAGGAGGTGGGCGACCGTCTCTTCCCCACCACAGCCAACGCGGGGGCACTGTGCGGAGGGGGCGAGACTTCGGGTGTGCATGAAGGATCTGACGGGGAGGGCCCTTCTCACCACCATCCAAGCTATGTCTTGGTGCTTGTTTGAAAGTTCTGGTGAGCCGCAAACTTTTTTTTTTATTTGCAAAATATACTATATTCATAAAAATCTGTAAAAATTACATTGCCAAACAGTTTCCAAACAGCACCAAAAAATACAAACATTGCATGGGAGATCAGTTTCCTTCAATACTGTCATGAGTTTCTTCCCAACCCTTCCGTTTCTCAATTGTCATGTCAATTGCAGTTTTACATTTACAGCAATTGAGAATATTAACGATACAGTTCGAGGGGTTTCCCATGGATCCAGCCCCTCAGTCCAGCTTGGTGGGGGAACCTTACACTGTGGTCTTTCCCCATTGAGCCTTTGCTGCGGCTGCCCCAAGCTTTGGTGCGTCCCTCAGCACGCAGTCCTGGACTTTGGAATGTGCCAGTCTGCAACATTCGGTGGTGGACAACTCTTTGCGCTGGAAGACCAGCAAGTTTCGGGCAGACCAAAGGGCGTCTTTCACCGAATTGATAGTCCTCCAGCAGCAGTTGATGTTTGTCTCGGTGTGCGTCCCTGGGAACAGCCCGGAGAGCACAGACTCCTGTGTTACAGAGCTGCTTGGGATGAACCTTGACAAAAACCATTGCTTCTCTTTCCACACCTGCTTTGCAAAGGCACATTCCAGGAGGAGGTGGGCGACCGTCTCTTCCCCACCACAGCAAACGCGGGGGCACGGTGCGGAGGGGGCGAGACTTCGGGTGTGCATGAAGGATCTGACGGGGAGGGCCCTTCTCACCACCAGCCAAGCTACGTCTTGGTGCTTGTTTGAAAGTTCTGGTGATGAGGCATTCCGCCAAATGACTTTGACGGTCTGCTCGGGGAACCATCCGACATGATCCACCGTTTCCTTTTCCCGTAGGGCCTTGAGGACATTCCGTGCAGACCACTGCCTGATGGACCGGTGGTCAAAGGTGTTTTCCCGTAGAAACTGCTCCACGAAGAATAGGTGGTACGGCACCGCCCAACTGCATGGAGCGTTCCGCGGCAATGTGACCAGGCCCATCCTTCGCAACACCGGGGACAGATAGAACCTCAGCACGTAGTGACACTTGGAGTTTGCGTACTGGGGATCTACACACAGCTTGATGCAGCCGCACACGAAGGTGGTCATCAGGATGAGGGCCACGTTGGGTACATTTTTCCCGCCCTTGTCCAGAGATTTGAACATCGTGTCCCTCTGGACCCGGTCCATTTTAGATCCCCAGACGAAGCGGAAAATTGCTCGGGTGACTGCCACGGCGCAGGAGTGGGGTATGGGCCAGACCTGCGCCACGTAGAGCAACAACGTGAGCGCCTCGCACCCGATGACCAGGTTCTTACCCACAATGGAGAGAGATCGCTGCCCCCACATGCCCAACTTTTGTCGTACCTTGGCTACTCGCTCCTCCCATGTTTTGGTGCACGCCACGGCCCTTCCAAACCATATCCCCAGCACCTTCCGGTAGTCTGACCTGACGGTGAAGGGGACAAAGGATCGGTCAGCCCAGTTGCCAAAGAACATGGCCTCGCTCTTGCCGTGGTTAACTTTGGCTCCCGAGGCCAGTTCGAACTGGTCGCAGATGCTCATCAGTCTGCGCTCAGACAGCGGATCCGAGCAGAAAACGGCGACGTCATCCATGTACAGGGAGGTTTTGACCTGAGTGCCTCCGCTGCCTGGGATTGTCACCCCTCTTATGCTCGCATCCTTCCGAATATACTCAGCAAAGGGTTCAATACAGCAAACAAACAAGACAGGGGACAGAGGGCAGCCCTGTCTGACTCCAGATTTGATCGGGAAACTTTCAGATTCCCACCCGTTGATTGAGACTGCGCTACTGATGTTTGTGTAGAGCAGTTGGATCCAATTGCAGATTCCCTCCCCAAACCCCATTTTGGAAAGCACGTCCATCATGTAGGTGTGCGATATCCTGTCAAAAGCCTTCTCCTGGTCCAGGCTGATGAGGCAGGTGTCCACCCTCCTGTCCCGTACGTAGGCGATCGTATCCCTGAGTAGCGCGAGACTATCAGAGATCTTCCTGCCGGGAACAGTACAGGTCTGATCGGGGTGAATCACCAACTCCAGAGCAGACTTGACTCGACTGGCTATGACTTTGGACAGAATCTTGTAATCAACATTAAGCAGTGAGATGGGCCGCCAATTTCTGATTTCTGCCCTCTCCCCCTTTTGCTTGTAACTGAGGGTGATGATGCCTCTTCTCATGGATTCTGACATGCTGCCGGCCAGGAGCATACTCTCGTATACTTCCAGCAGGTCCGGGCCGACCCAGTCCCCAGGGCCGAGTACAACTCGACCGGTAAGCCGTCGCTCCCGGGAGTTTTACTCGTCTCGAAAGACTCGACGGCCTTTGTCAGCTCGTCCAGAGTTAGCGGCTTGTCCAGTCTCTCCCTCCTGCTGTCATCTAAGACCTCTGTGATAGATGACAGGAAGGACTGGGAGGCTCTGCTGTCTGTGGGCTTCGCGTCATACAGCCCAGCATAAAAGTATTTGCTGATCCTTAGTCTGTCGGACTGCGAAGACGTTACCGAGACATCTTCTTCCTTCAGGCTGCTGATAACAGAGCTCTCTCTGTGTACCTTTTGGAAGAAGTAACGCGAGCACGTCTCATCCTGCTCGATGGAGCGGACTCTGGACCGGAAGATGATCTTGGAGGCCTCCTTGGCAAAGAACGAGGCCTGCTGGCTCTTCACCTCTTGGAGGTCCTCCTTGACCTCGACCCCCATTGACTGCAACCGGAGTAGATTTTGCATAAGTTTCTGGTGTCGGGGCACTTCCCTCTGTCTCTCTCTCGCCTTCTGAACACCTTTGTGGATGAAGAACCTCTTGATGTTCTCCTTAATCGCTTCCCACCAGTGAACTGGAGACTCAAAGAGGGGTTTCACGGTCCTCCAACCATTGTAATCCCTTTTGAGTTCCTCAACGTTCTCTGGGGTCAGCAGTGTCGCATTGAGCTTCCACGTCCCTCTGCCAACCCGCTGGTCGTCCTGCAAGTGACAGTCGGCCAGTAAGAGGCAGTGGTCGGAGAAGAACACCGGCTTGACGTCGGTGGATCCGACCGTGACAGCACGGGACACAAACAGGAAGTCAATCCTGCAACGGGCAGACCCGTCCGATCTTGACCATGTGTATCTGCGCTGCGCTCCGTCTGCAGGTTTGCTGAAGACGTCGTGCAGTTTGGCATCTTTAACTGTTTCTATTAGGAATCTGGACGGAGCGTCCAGTTTGCTGTCGTCACTGCCGGATCGTCCAGCCCCATCGATGATGCAGTTGAAGTCACCGCCTAGGATGACCGGCCTGGACGTCGCCAGCAGCAGTGGGAGCTGCTGGAAGACGGTCAGCCGCTCGCTGCGTTGTACCGGGGCGTACACGTTGATCAACCGGAGTGGAGCGTTGTTGTACATCACGTCTGCTACGAGGAGGCGGCCGCCCACCAACTCCTTAACTTCGGAGATGGTGAAGTTACCTCCCCGCAGCAGAATACCCAGGCCGGAGGAACGGCAGTCATTACCCCCCGACCAGATCGATGGCCCGTGGGACCACCATCGCGACCACTGCCTGTAGGTGCTGAGGTGTGGTATTCCACACTCCTGCAGAAACAGTAGGTCAGCTTTGACCTTGGCAAGGAAATCCAAGGTTGAAACACATCGCGTAGTAGATTTAATGCTACGCACATTAATGGAAGCAATTCTTACACCCATTTTTTACTAAAAATTAGTTGTTGCTTCCCATACCATTTGTCCTCGTTAGTCCCAGTCCTTCCCCTTCGGGATGTTCCTGCATACCCATCGTATGCGCAAGCAGTTTCACGTTGGTTGGGCTCAGAAACCCCTCCTGATTTTTCATGCAGGGTTTGTGCCGCTCGGGTGACATCGGGGGGGGGTCTTGTAGGCAGAGAGCATTGGGTTGTCCTCAGCTGCTTCCATCTGTTCCTCCTCGAAAACATCACAGCTCCTGGTCTCCAGGAGCTCAGGTGCGCCAGACGTGTCTTTGCTCCCGGTGTCCCGGAGCTGAGATGCGCTGGCCACGTCGTTACGTGTGGGGCATTGGGGTTGGGGCACGCCGGGCCCATCACAGCTTCCAGTGCCCGGGGGCTGGGATGCTCTATCATCCATCTCGGAGTTCTGCCGCCTCTTTTGAAGGGGCTGTCGTTCCAGCATTTCCCCGTCCAGTGAAGAGGAGTTGTTGCAGTCTGATTCAGAAGAGAGCCTCCTCTTGCCACTGGTTTGGGTGGTGGCTTTGGGATGTTTTTTCTTTGTGGTTTTCCTCTGGACCACTTGCGACTGAGCTGTTTGTCCATCTGCTGCCTCCTCCTCCATTGATTCTGTCTGTGGAGGAGGGGTTTCCGGGCGCTGGGTAGGTGCTGGGTCGTTGGTTTCAGCCGCCTCCCCTTCCTTCTCAGGTTGGAGTTCCTCACTGCGGAGAAGGTTGCTGGTCTCCTTTCGAACAGCGGACGCCTTCGTCGAACCTTCGCCCGGCCATTCCTTGGACCTTGCCGCCTGAGCATAGCTGACACAACGTTTGGGGCAGGTCTTGTAGAGATGGCCTGCCGCACCGCACAAGTTGCAACCCTTAGTCTGCTTACAGTCCTTGGTCTGATGGCCTTCCTCCTTGCAGTTCTTGCAAACAACCGTGCTGCAGTTGGCTGCCATGTGACCAGATTTGCCACAGGTGCGGCAAACTCTGGGCTGCCCAGCGTAGACCAAGAAGCCTCGACTTCCCCCGATAGCGAAGCTGGAGGGAGGGTGAATGATGGCTCCACTGGGATCTACCTTCAAGGTCACCTTGACCTGCCGCTTGCTGGTCCAGATCCCAAAGTGGTCCTTGACATCAGTGCTGCTGCCGGCCACCTCGACGTACCTGGCGAGAAAGGTGAGTACATCCACCACCGGAACATGGGGGTTGTAGAGGTGAATCGTCACCACCCGGTCCCGTTGTGACGGAAGCGTGAAGAGCGGCTCCGCTGTGAGGATTGACAGTGGCTGCCGTTCCCTTTCTCCTTGAACGCCTTCAGAAACTTGATGCATCCCGCCACGTTCCGGAACGTCACGTCGAAGTATCCACTGCTGGGTAAATCCTGCAGGCAGAAGCCGTCCGTCGCTTGAAATCCGCAGCAATCGAAGAGAATTTTCTTGATGAAGAAGGTGCGATCGACCGGTGCATCTCCTTCCTTGTCCTTCACGACCACCCGAACAGTGTTGCGCACTCCCTGGCCCGAAACTCAAAAACTGGTTATCGCCATTTTACTCAAAGTTCCCCCAGGATCAAAAGGCAATGATCATGGTCTCTTCTCAATCAAATAAGCACTGATAAGAACAGATACTACACTTGCTGCAGATGTGTTTGCTCTGGATCACACTGGCATCCAGGAGCTCCCACATGCTGCAGCTGTGACACATCACCTGTCCTGTCATCCTTAACGTGTTTCAATTAACTACTTAATTATTTTATTCAATTGTTTATTTTATTGTATATTTTATTAAGCTTACTCCTAGTTTGTTTACTATTTTAAACATTAGGACTAAAATGGACCTTAATCACTTACCAGATACTCATCAAACATGCAGCTTTTTCCAAACCAATCAACTACCTGCTTGCCTGTGATGTCACAGCTTACCAGATCCTCACCAAACAGCTCCTTCCACTGCACCGAAGCAAGAACCAAATCCTGGAAACTCACCCCAGCGGCTCTCTGTTTCCCTGCTCTCACTCTCCATTGTGATGTCACTCCTTGATTTTTTTACCCCTGCTCCGCTCCTGCCGTGCTCCTCTCTCTCTCGCTCTGTCTCTGAGTCGGTGCTTTTGACACACTTGTGAACTTTCTGTTCTGTTGTGCTCTTCTGTCTCTGGTCCAAAACTCTGACTCCGGTGGGATTTGAACTCACAACCTTTGAATGCTTTTTTTATCATTATTTAGAAATCCAACACGCTATCTATTGCGCCACACAGCCACTCATACTTTGATTGACATCACTAAGGCCTTTGATCTTGTCAGCAGAGACGGACTCTTCAAACTGCGATGGAACATGGGCTGCCCTCCTGAACTCTTGGGCATCATCTCTTCTTTCCACGAGAACATGCACAGTTCCATCAGTTACAATGGAGCAACATCAGACACTTTCAAGATCAGCAGTGGGGTAAAGCAGGGCTGCGCGCTGGCGCCAACTCTCTTGGGAGAAGAGGAACATAGGAGTAGGCCATTCAGCCCGTCGAGCCTGATGATCATGGCTGATCATCTACCTCCATCTGCCCCTTTCCCGTGCTATCCCCATATCCCTTGATGTCATGAGTATCAAGATTTCTGACAATTTCTGTCTTGAACATGCTCAATGATTGAACTGCCACAGCTCTCTGGGGAAGAAAATTCCAATGATTCACCACCGTCTGAGTGCAGAAATTCAACCCTATCTCAGTTTTAAATGGCCTACTCCTTATTCTGAGACTTGGTCCCCTGATTTTAGACTCACCAACCAGGGCAAACATCCTATCTACATCCACACTGTCACACCCTGGAAGAATTTTATCAGTTTCAATGAGATCACCTCTCATTCTTCGAAACTTTAAGGAATACAGGCCCAGTTTCAGTCCCACCATCCCAGGGATTAGTCTGGTGCCCCTCTGTTTCACTCCCTCTATGGCAAGTATATCCTTCCTTAGATGAGGAGACCAAACTATACACAATACTCCAGCGCGGTTTCACCAAGGCTCTATACAATTGCAACAAGACATCTTTACTCCCGTACTCAAGACCCCTCGTGTGAAGGCCAACATACCATTTGCCTTCCTAATTGATTGCTGCACCTGCACAAGAGCTTTTAGTGTCTCATGAACAAGGACACCCAGGTCCCTTTGGACATCAACACTTCCCAACCTCTCACGATTTAAGAAATACTCTGTCTTTCTGTTTATTCCACCAAAGTGGAAGTGGAGGGTTTTCCGGTATCGAGGCTTCTTGGTCTACGCTGGGCAGCCCAGAGTTTGCCGCACCTGTGGCAAATCTGGTCACATGGCAGCCAACTGCACTTATTCACACTTATTCACATTATATTCCATCTACCATGTTCTTTCCCATTCACTTAGCCTCTCCAGGTTCCCTGGCAGCCTCTCTGCATCCTTCTCACAGCTCATACTTCACCGAGCTTTGTGTCATCTGCAAACTTGGAAATATTACATTTAATCCCCACATCCAAATCATTTATTTCGGTTGTTAACAGCTGTGGCTCCAACACTGATCCTTGCAGTACCCCAATAGTAACAACCTGCCATCCTGAGGAGGACCCGTTATTCCTGCTCTCAGTTTTCGGTCTGTTAACCAATTCTCAATCCACACCAGTATATTATCCCCAATCCTATGTGCTCTAATTTTGTTTACTCACCTCCTGTGTGGGACATTACCAAAGCATCCACTGGTTCTCCTTTATCTGTTCCACAGAGAACATCCTCAAAAAACTCAACGGGTTTTTTCAAGCCTGTTTTCCTTTTCATAAATCTATGTTGACTCTGCCCAATCATATCATTATTTTCTAACTGTCTAGTTATCACATCCTTTATAATTGGTGTATTCTTCTCCATGCTGCTATTGTACACTATCAGTGACTCAGATGGGGGTGTTCACCTGTATATCAGAGCTGACGACAAGCTGTTCATCTTGGCAAGACTCCACTTGGACGTAGAGATTTGGACGTAGAGACTCCACTTTCTATCAACATTGACCAGCTCACTTTGGAGGTTGTCAACAGCTTCACATACCTTGGATCAACAATCACCAGCAATCTGTCCCTTGATGCTGAAATCAGCACCAGGATTGTCAATGCTGCAGCTGTCATGTCAAAGTTGAGAAGACGGGTGTGAACCGACAGCAAACTGACCGAAAATACAAAACTCCATGTGTACCAGGCTTGTGTTCTCAGCACCCTCCTTTATAGTAGAGAAGCATCAACAACTTATACAAGCCAAGAAAAGCAGCTGAACAGCTTCCACCTCCACTGCCTCAGATGGATATTGGGCATCTCCTGGCAGGACAGAGTGCCGAATGAGGAAGTACACCAGCGTGCAGGGATCCGCAGCATGTTTGCCCTCTTGAGTCAGAGGCGGCTCTGTTGACTGGGCCAAATGAATGACAGTCACATTGCCAAATACATGCTCTGTGGTGAGCTTGCTATAAGCACAAGACCAACAGGTCAGGGAAAAAATCAAGTCATTTGGAGAGGTTTGAGTTAATGAAGGAGAGTGGGTATGGATTTATAAATGGAAGTTCATGCTTGATGAATCTAACTGCATTTTTTGATAAACTATCTGAGAAAGTTGATGAAGGGAATGCAGTGGATGTTGTTTATATGGATTTTACAAAAGCATTTTATAAAGTACCACATAAAAGGGTGGTTAACAAAATTGAGGTTCATGGATTAGGAGGGTCAGTGTCCATTTGGATAGGAAATTGGTTTAAGGACAGAAAACAGCGAGTCATATGAAATGGTTCTTGGTCAGACCGGAGGATAGTCGACAGTGGTGTTCCCCAAGGGTCAGTGCTAGAACCATTGCTTTTTTTTGCTACAGATTTATGACTTGGATCTTGGAATATCGAGTAGAATCTCAAAATGTGCCGATGACACCAAACTTGGAGGAGTGGCAAACAGTGAGGATGATATGAACTGCCTGAAACAGGATAGTTATCGGCTAGTAGGATGGGCAGACAGGTGGCAGATAGAATTTAATAGTGACAAATGTGAGTTGATGCATTTTAGCAGAAGAAATAGGGAGAGGCAATATATTCTCAATGCTACAGTTCTGAAGAGTGTGCTGGAATAGAGGGACCTGGAGTACATGTCCATCATTCTTTGCAGTTGGCAAGACATATTGCGAGAGTGGTTAGCAAAGCATGTGGGATCTTGGGCTTTATAAATAGAGACATTGAGTACAAAAGCAGGGTTGTTATGCTGAACTCTGGTTCGGCCCCAATTGGAGTGTTGCATTCAGATCTGCTCACCAATCTTTCGAAAGGATGTGCGGGTTATTGAGAGGATGCAGAGGAGATTTACCAGAATAGTTCCAGGGATGGAGGGTTTTAGTTTCAAGGTTAGGTTAGAAAAACAGGGTTTTTTCTGCCTGTATCAAAGGAGATTGAGGGGAGAATGGATAGAGGTGTCGAAGGCTCTGACAGTTTTAGATAAGTTGGCAAGGAAAAATTGTTCCCATTAACTATTGGTACAAGGACTAGGGGATTCAGATTGAAGGTTTTGGACAAGAGACGCAGGGGGAATGTGCGGAAGAGCTTTTTTACACAGTGATTGGTAATGATCTGTAACTCGCTGCCCCCGAGGGCGGAGGAAGTGGAGACAATCGTTGGTTACAAAAGGAATTTCGATGGGCATTTGAAGGAAATAAATTTACAGGGCTAGGGGGATCGAGCAGACGAGTGGGACTGACTGGATCGCTCCATGGAGAGCTGGCCTGTACTCGATGGGGCGAATGGCCTCCTTCTATACCACAAATGACCCAATGACTCGATGAGTCTATGTCACTCTCAGAATCAAGACAACAGAGTGACAGATTTAACACAACATTATAACATATGTTTGGTTTGACAAATTCAATAATAACTCGTCTCCACTCCTAGTATTTCTAAATCCCACGCATTCACGATAATGTGAACAATTATTTCCTGTTGTGTCTCTCTCAGATTTGTAAACTTCACTATATTGGAGTGAGGTGACATCTACTGGCGGGAAGCAAGAACTGCAATCAAGCAGCAGAAACTCCACAGTCTGTCAGGGTGAAAGAAACATTCCAATATGAGGAAATAGTGAAGGGGTTTGATCGGGTTGATGGAAACATGATTCCACTTGTGGTATCGTATGAAGCAAGGGCCGGAAATATAAAATTGTCGTTAAAAAAAGAAATGAGGAATTCATGAAAAATGCATTTGCTTAGAGAATTGTTATCGAGATATACAGCACTGATCTAGGCCCTTTGGCCCACTGAGTCTGCACTGACCATCAACCACCCATTTATACTAATCCTATGTTAACCCAGAATTCCCTACCACATCCCCACATTTCTCCTATCACCTACCCTGGGGCCAATTTACAACAGTCAATTTATCTATCAACCCACAAGTCTTTCGTTGTGGGAGGAAACCAGAGTACCTTGTGGAAGCCCACATAAACAACTTGCAAACTCCACACAGGCAGTATACAGAACTGAATCGGGGTCATTGAAGTTGTGAAGCTACAGTGCTCACCACTGCACCACCCTTAGAATGTTGATAGAGTAAAAAGTGAGATTGGATGGACAGAAGCAGTCTGAAAAGATGGCTCAAACAAAAGGTGAAAACCCTGAAATGTTAACTCTGTTTCTCTCTCCACAGATGCTGTCAGAGGTGCTGAGTATTTCCAGCACATTCTGTTTTTATTTCAGCTTTGTAGGATATTGTTTTGATCTGAAAAAAATGCATGATCGGCTGTGGGTGCCAGTGAAATTCCACAGGAGCCAATAAAAACCATGCCAACGGTGGCTCGTTGGTCTAGGGGTATGATTCTTGCTTTGGGTATATAAGTGATTAATATGTGAGAGGTCCTGGGTTCAAATCTCAGATGAGGCCTTCTCTGTTGCCATTTTTAGTTTAAGGTCATCGATTGCTTTCAGTCTTCCAGAAAGCGGAATTGATTTCCAAACTGAGCCTGCTTGAGGACCGGGGAACTGGATTCAAAGAGCTTGTCGACAAAATTGAAATGAACAAAATATACAGATTGTCAAGTGGGAATGTCAGGTTGCAACAGTAACTAAAGGCCTGCTCGGGTCAGCAAATGAAACCCGACCCAAGCCTGACAGCACCACATCCGACCTGGTCCGAGTCCTTTCATTTTTTTCCCGTGCCCGAACTGACCACCAGAATGTTCAGTTAAACTTGCTTCCGTTTTTCACTTTTTAAGCTTGTGCAGGTAAGGCAACAAAAACTGTAACTGGACTTGAAAGGTTGTTTAAATGTACATTAAGATTAGAGCTACGTACCGGAGGTGATGAGCTGAAGATTGTTACCATAGAAGTTAGTGATTGTGAGGTCACTAGTTCAAGAGAAACTCGTGGAGTTGTGCCCAGACAGGTTGTCCCACACTGTATTGATTAAAATATTGCCCGAAGGCTGGAAATTATCATTATACATTCCCTAGACTCCTGCTTTACAGGTTGAAATACTTTCTGCAAGTTTATCCAGAGAGCAGGTGAGATACAGAGACCAGGAAGGTCTTGAGTGATTAATTATTATAAAATATACATTCTTATATTAAAGAGATTGTGCTCTACCTTCGATGGAATCGCTCACTGCAGACTAGTGCGGAGTGTTTCCCGCCTTGACGTCCTGGCTGTCACTGGATCTTGAGTCCAGGCCTCTGGATTACTGGTCCAGTAATCTTTGAAATTTCTCCCTTGATCTAATATTTTAATCTGGTAAGTCAGATTTTACAAAAAAAAATTAAATGATTTAAGACTGCTTCATGTTCAGCAGTGCCAAATGAATAAAGAAATTCAAATATATTCAAAATTATATATCAACTATTAAATACTAATGCCCAGCTTTGAATACAAAACATGCCTCTAATTGTGTTCTGGTCTGGAATTGAATTCTTCAGTGTTTCTGTTTAGCTTGGATTGACTCATCGATTTTCTTGTTTTTCACTTTGTCGATGCCTTTGAATAATTGTGGATCCTGCTTCAGGGAGTCTTCTTTCACCAGGTAGTTCTGACCTCTGATGATGTTGATCGTAATCAGCTTCAATTTGCAGATAGTTTTGGAAGTGAGCAGATTTCCTTTGCTTGAGTTTACAACATGGAACTTAGTCTGACGTGTGGACCCATGGGAGGATTTGAAAGCTGCCCTTGCATTGGAGCATACAGTTGCATCCATCCAAACAGAGGTACAATAGAAGTGACATATTCAGTTCAGTCTGTCGATCATGGGGCTTTCAATCTCAGGGTTGTGAGTTTGAGCGCCATTTAGTTTTTCCATTTTTTGGGCTTCATTAGCAGAGAGTACAAGGAGTGTTTGAAATGAAATTCAACAACAGTATGAGAAACGCTCTCTTTCATTCGGGACTCTTAACTCTCTGCAGCATCTCGCTGTGAAAGAATGAACTTTATCTCATTTCTTTTTCAGCTGGGGGTCAGTGCAGCTCAGTGGGACTTCTAGCTGTCTCCGACCTCACAATCCATCAGTGCTGAGAAAGCAATGGGAAATATTACTCATGGCTGAGTAAGCAGAGGACACCGATTTAAGGTGAATGGGAAAAGAACCAAAGGCAACATGAGGAAAAACCTTTTTTATGCAGCAAATGGTTAAGATCTGATATGTACTGCCTGAGAGTGTGACGGAGGAAGATTCAACCATAGCTTTCAAAAGGATATATGATAATTATCTGAAGGGAAAAAAAAATCAGGTTTTCATGGAATACATGAGGATGTGGCATGAGCTGAGTTGCTTGTGCAGAGAGGCAGCACAAGCACGATGAGCTGAATCCCTCCTTTTGTGCTGTAAGTATTCTGTGATCTATGATTCTATACAAAGTGAAACCAACATTCGCAGATGAGAAACTGACAGGTTCAGTGTAAACCCCACAGTAACAAACCAGCAAATGCCAGGGACAGATTAAAACAACAGGCCGAGACAAGAAACTGACAGATACTGTGTGAAACCCAAAAATCACTTATCAGGATTTGGCAGTTAATGTGTAAAAACCTCTCTTCAATATCCATCCTGCAAGGTACAAAGAAAATTAGGTACAAACCCAGGCTCATACTTCGAAGACTGAGAGATAAAGAGCAAAACACAGACTCACCGACAAGAGGCTGACAAGTACAGAGAATAAAACAGAGGGGGTGCAGATTAAAAACACATGCATGTAACGGATACTGATAGGGATAGAATCAAACCCTTTCTCACACATGACACGAAAATTGGTGGTGTCGTAAATAGTGAGGAGGAAAGCCTTAGATTACAGGCCAATATAGATCGTCCGAGGCAGAGAATATAAGAGCAGGGAGGTTATGACGGAGCTGTATAAAATGCTAGTTAGGCCACAGCTGGAGTACTGTGTACTGTTCTGGGCACCACACTATAGGAAGGATGTGATTGCACTGGAGAGGGTGCAGAAGAGAGTCACCAGGATGTTGCCTGGGCTGGAGCATTTCAGCTATGAAGAGAGACTGAAAAGGCTAGGGTTGTTTTCCTTAGAGCAGAGAAGGCTGAGGGGAGATAAGATTGAGGTTTACAAAATTATGAGGGGCATTGATGGGTTAGATAGGAAGAAACGTTTTACCTTAGCGGAGGGGTCAATAACCAGGTGGCATAGATTTAAGGTTAGGGGCAGTAGGTTTAGATGGGATTTGAGGAAAAAAATTTTACCCAAAGGGTGGTTGGAATCTGGAACGCACTCCCTGAAGAGGTGGTAGAGGCCGGAACCCTCACAACCTTTAAGAAGTATTTAGATGAGCACTTGAAATGCTATAGCATACAAGGCTATGGGCTAAATACTGGAAAATGGGATGAGAATAGTTAGGTGCTTGATGGCCAGCACAGACACAATGGGCTGAAGGGCCTGTTTCTGTGCAGTATAACTCTATGACTCTATATCAGAAACTGATAGATCTGGACAAAAGCTGATGTTCACATACAAGTTGTTGAAAGATATGTGGTGAAACTCACTTTTTTTTTATTTCCAAAATATACTTTATTCATAAAAATCTGTAAAAATTACATTCCCAAACAGTTTAAAACAGCATCAAGTCAAAAAATACAAACAGTGCAAAGGTGATCTGTTACCTTCTGTACAATCATGAGTTGCCTCACAACCCTTCCATTTCATTGTCATGCCAAATACATTTTTACATTTACAGCACACAAAATTTCTCCGATACAGTTCGAGGGATTTCCCATGGATCCAGCCCCTCAGTTCAGCTTGGTGGGGGGACCTTACACTGTGGTCTTTCCCCATTGAGCCTTTGCTGCGGCTGCCCCAAGCTTTAGTGCGTCCCTCAGCACGTAGTCCTGGACCTTGGAATGTGCCAGTCTGCAACATTCGGTGGTGGACAACTCTTTTCGCTGGAAGACCAGCAAGTTTCGGGCAGACCAAAGGGCGTCTTTCACCGAAATGATAGTCCTCCAGCAGCAGTTGATGTTTGTCTCGGTGTGCGTCCCTGGGAATAGCCCGTCGAGCACAGACTCCTGTGTTACCGAGCTGCTTGGGATGAACATCGACAAAAACCACTGCATCTCTTTCCACAAAGTTTACTCACATAGCAATAGCAGAAACAGTCAGAAACCAAAAACTGAAACATACAGAGTAAAAACCCACATTCTCACACCAGAAATTCACGGCTACAAAGTGAAGCTGACTCTCTCCTCCCAGGCACTGACAGGTGCAAAAGAAAACACGCACTAACATACCAGGAAATGAAATGTAGGAAATAAAACCTGATTATCATGTCGGAGATTGGCATTAATGACAGTTGTGGTACCCAGAATGCTCTGCGCTCCAGAATTTGCCTTGTCTCTGATAAGGAGCAGGCGCGGTAGTGGCTGAGCTCCATCTGCAGCTGGAGCAGAATATTCACAAAGTGCAGGGAGACCGCGCCCGTAGCCGGTACACACAGCTGGAGCAGGGCGTCAAGGCCACAATAGGATGGAACAATCCCGTTTGTGTCCCTGCGGGTGGCGGTGAAGCTTTTCCCTGTGAGGCTTCCCGAAACTGCCCGCCAGCAAGGTCAACTGGTCAGAGAGCGTCTGAAATGGATAGGAATTGGGGATTGGGCAGGGAGCGTCTCTAAATGAATAAGATTTGGGGACTGGGCAAGGAGCGTCTGCAAATGGATAAGAATTGGGGATTTAGCAGGGAGCGTTTTTTTATCCGTTCGTGGGATGTGGGCGTCGCTGGCTCGATCACGGCAACAGTAATGTGTCCAGTTCTGAGCACCAGGTTTCAGAAAGGACATCAAAGCTTTTGAGACTGTTCAGAGGAGATTTACGAGAATGATACCAGAGATGAGGGGTTTCAGTTCTCTGGACAGGGTGGGGAAGCTGGGATTGTTGGCCAAAAATGTCAAGGGGAGGTGAGGAGAGATCTTTGTACCCAGTAACTGATTCGGATTTGGAATGAATTGTCTGACAGGGTGGTGAAAACAGATTCAATTTATAACTTTCATGAAGGAATTGGACAAATATTTCAAAGTGAATTTCTCCAGGACTATGGGAAAATAGGCAGGGGGTTGGACTAATTGCATCATTTTTTTCACAGATTCAGCACAGGCACAAAAGACGGATTGGCCTCCTTCTGTGCTGTTTGATTCTATGAAATAGTGACAGTCAGGGCAAGTCTGTATAAGAAGGAGAAATGGAGACAGGTCAGGGAGAGCACATCACCAAAACTGGGAGATACTACATTGGACAGGGAGGGTCGGAGGGGGAGAGAGCACGTACATACAGTCAGAATCAGCACCTTCAGGGGAGGAGAGAGAGGGGAACCAGTGAGTGTAGAACTGAACCCAGCCAGAGTCAACCTGCTGAAACATCAGTGAGTTCACACTGGGGAGAGATCATTCTCCTGCTCCGTGTATGGGAAGGGGTTCACTCAGTCATCCAACCTCACTGAACATCAAGTTGTTCACACTGATCAGAGACCTTTTCAATGTCCTGACTGTGAGAAGAGCTTGAAAAGCAGTAATGATCTGCTGAAACACCAACACACTCACTCTGGGGAGAGGCCGTTCCCCTGCCATGTGTGTGGGAAGGGATTCACTCAGTCATTCAATCTGCTGCAACATCAGCAAGTTCACATGTAACTGCAGGGGTTGGATTCTGCTGTTGTTGCTGCTATTCATCACTTTCAGAGACAAAGTTGGGTCTTACTTTATAACCAGTGTAGTCCAGAGCAAAAGCGTCTTCTTAATGTTGAGATAAACGGGAGAAGAAACCGGGAAGTGGCGGCGAGGATGGGGGAGGTGCTGCACCATCACTTTAATGGTGCACCCTCCCTCCCCCGGGGTCCTCGCTGCACGTCCGCCAGGCTTGGTGGCTCTGATTGGGGTCCTGAGAGCCCCTGAGACTCGGTGCAGCTGAGGCTGCGCTCATCCCCGCTCAGCTCTGTTGTGATATTTAAAATACGAAAGGCCTGTTGGACTGAGAGCTGATCTGGAATTTAGAAAGCAGCATTACTGGAGGCTCATTGCAGCACAGCACAATCTCACCCCCGCTCCTGGGAATTGTTGATTCTACACCCTGTAGTTCAGTTCTGCAATTAACTAGAGGGGGAGATGTGTGAGCAGAAAAACAGAGCAAATTAAAAAACACAGCTGGACAGATGTGAAACATGTCAATCCACTGTTACAATAACTCCATCACTGACTCCCTCCTGACAGTAATCAGCCCTTTCACAGAGACTGTGGGTGGCTCTGAAAAGAGACTTTGGTTTATTAGATGTCATTTCGGCCGCTTTAATTTTTCTGGGAGCTCTGCGCGCTGGTTTTCTTGGGGAGCAGCAAGGCCTGGATATTGGGCAGCACCCCGCCCTGAGCGATGGTCACGTCTCCCAGCAGCTTGATGAGCTCCTCGTTGTTGCGGACGGCCAGCTGCAGGTGTCTGGGGATGATGCGGGTCTTCGTGTTGTCCCGGGCCACGTTACCGGCCAGCTCGAGGATTTCAGCGGTCAGATACTCGAGCACAGCAGCCAGATAGACCGGGGCTCCGGCACCCACACGCTCAGCATAGTTGCCCTTTCTCAGGAGCCTTTGATCATGGTCCACCAGGAACTGCAGTCCAGCCCGGGAGGAGCGAGACTTGGCCTTGGACCGAGCTTTCCTGCCGGTCTTTCCTCTTCCAGACATTTCCACAATCTCACAAATACTTTCACAAAGAATGGATAATTTCTCAGCTTTTGTCATAAGCCTGAAGCAGTTAGGATGGCTGAGTGGCCTCAGGGGCTGTGTTCAAGGCGTAGTGTTTTCTGGAGACGTGTGTTCAAATCCCACTTGTGTCAAGTTGTGTTTTGACTGAACTGGAGGGATTTGGGAGCAGCGGTGAAGGGAGAATATGGAAGAATATTGACAAGGAAAATGAAAATGGACCCAAAGATGTTTCTTCAATACATTAGAGTAAGAGGCAACTAAAGAAAGAGGAGTGCACTGAAAAGACAAAAAAATCACAGTGATTTTTGACATCTTGCCAGGATTGAGTGGCGCATGCACGGGATGATGTCATTTTGCAGCGCCAACGTCATCACATTTCCACAACAAATCTATCTTCGTGCATGCGTGATAAAGCATCATTGGGTATCTAGCCACCCCATCCCCCCACCACTTGGCTGGAGGAAGTGGCTGAATGGGAGATTTTGAAGCTGTAGCTCTCCCCCCTCGGCAACTCACTCCAGGCCTCGACGATTCCCCCCTCAGCCGCTCGCTCCAGACCTCGCTACTTCCCCACCACCCCCACTCCCCTGGCCGGTTGTTCCTCGCTTCGCACCACCCCACTCTCTGGCCACTCGCTCCAGGCCGTGCCGCTTCCCTCCTCTCAGCCACTCACTCCTCCGTCGCCCCGTCACTCCTTGCGGCCCTCCTGCTTCTACAGGTGGCGCCTGGTGAAGAAATGTGGAAGCGAGTGTCACGGCCAGAGCTAGCAGCTGTGGGCTGGGCTGGGACAGGGCGGGGGTGGGGGTGCGGAGAGCGAACAGCCAGAGTGCGGAATTTCGCCAGTAGGGAGGAGGGGGAGAAAGCGAATTGCAGAGGGGGGAGAGCGGTCAGTGGGGTGGGAGTTAGTAGCTGCGTTCGGATGAAGTCAGTCCTGGTCAGTTATATAAACAAATCACAATAACGAATTGGCAGCACATTTTATCCTCTGCCCGATTTTCCTTTCCATCGATCGGGGTGCTAATTCACTATCTTCCAATGGAAATTCAATCATAAAATTCCTTTCGTATTTAATAGGATTACTGAAATGTTAAATGGATCTGAGGATACAGTTACTATTAGCAAATGCACCCTAGTGAATTAGCACCCCAATCGATGGAAAGGAAAATCGGGGAAAGTATAAAATGTGCCGCCAATTTCGTTATTGAGATTCATTGAGTCATTCGATTCTGCCCAACACTGAAATTGGCGGCTTTTTTGAATTCAACCTTTCTGCCAGGACGACAATTTAAGCAAATGATTTGCTGTATTTTCTAATTCGAGGCTCGGCAATTGGTTAAGACATGCGAATGAGAAGAGGGTGACCAATCAGAAGTGAGCTCGGGATAGCGCGGGCTCAAACTGCAGGAATTCCAGGTTACTGAATGATTGAGCTGAAACTGATCAGTTTCACAAACCCTGTCAGTTTCAGTGCAGGAAACACCGTCTCGGGGGAAATAACATCACAAGTGGTTCTGGTTCCAGTGATGGCTGCTGCAAAACTCCCGGATTCCCTCATTCAAAATCATTTTGAAATTCTATGAAAACAATGAGTGATTCTGGAGTAGTGATGTGGCATTTCACTGAGGGCATGTGTGGACTGGAGAAATAACTAACTGTAGAGCCTCAGGCACTGTTTACACAGCCCGTTTCGAAAATCAAATCCACTGCACATCCTTGCTACAACTGAAATGTCAAATTTGGGGATTCTAGCTTTGTATCTCGAACACAGCACAGATTTATTCCAGACAGTTCTAAACAGCCTATCCCAGCTCCCGTTTCCAGGTCACTGCTCTCTCAGTGAGGCGGTGGGTGGCGCGTAGAAGAGCCTTTGTTGTGTTTGCTGGAAAGGGTCGAGTTGTTCAGCCGCTGAATTCGTAGAGAGTGCGGCCCTGCCGTTTCAGAGCGTACACCACATCCATGGCAGTGACCGTCTTGCGCTTGGCGTGTTCAGTGTCGGTGACCGCATCCCTGATCACATTCTCCAGGAAAACCTTTCAACACCCCGCGAGTCTCTTCATAGATCAAACGCGAGATCCGCTTGACCCCGCCACGGCGAGCCAGGCGGCGGATTGCTGGTTTAGTGATGCCCTGGATATTTTCACGAAGCACTTTGCGGTGCCGCTTTGCTCCGCCTTTGCCCAGTCCTTTGCCTCCTTTACCTCTGCCCGACTTTCTTTTATTAACAGTGGCGCAGTGGTTAGCACCGCAGCCTCACAGCTCCAGGGACCCGGGTTGGATTCAGGGTACTGCCTGTGTGGAGTTTGCAAGTTCTCCCTGTGTCTGCGTGGGTTTTCTCCGGGTGCTCCGGTTTCCTCCCACAAGCCAAAAGACTTGCAGGTTGATAGGTAGATTGGCCATTATAAATTCTCACTAGTATAGGTAGGTGGTAGGGAAATATAGGGACAGGTGGGGATGTTTGGTAGGAATATGGAATTAGTGTAGGATTGGTATAAATGGGTGGTTGATGTTCGGCACAGACTCGGTGGGCCGAAGGGCCTGTTTCAGTGCTGTATCTCGAATCTAATCTAATCTAATCTAAAATATTCTTTATTCATAAAAATCTGTAAAAAAAAATACATTGCAAAACAGTTCCAAAAAGCAAACAATACAAAGAGTTCAAAGGAGATCAGTTTCCTTCAATACAGGAGTGAGTTGCCTCACAACCCTTCCATTTCATTGTCATGCCATGTACATTTTACAGCAAACCAAATATTTTCTGGCTACAGTTCGAGGGGTTTCCCATGGATCCAGCTCCTCAGTCCAGCTTGGTGGGGGGACCTTACACAGTGGTCTTTCCACATTGAGCCTTTGCTGCGGCTGCCCCAAGTTTTAGTGCGTCCCTCAGCACGTAGTCCTGGACCTTGGAATGTGTCAGTCTGCAACATTCGGTCATGGACAACTCTTTGCACTGGAAGACCAGCAAGTTTCGGGCAGACCAAAGGGCGTCTTTCAACGAATTGATAGTCCTCCAGCAGCAGTTGATGTTTACCTCGGTGTGCATCCCTGGGAACAGTCCATAGAGCACAGACTCCTGTGCTACAGAGCTGCTTGGGATGAACCTCGACAAACACCACTGCATCTCTTCCACACCTGCTTTGCAAAGACACATTCCAGAAAGAGGTGGGCAACGTCTCTTTTCCACCACAGCCACCTCGAGGGCCGCGTGTGGATGGGGTGAGACTTCGGGTGTGCAGGAAGGATCTGACGGGGAGGGCTCTTCTCATCATCAGCCAGGCTACATCTTGGTGCTTGTTTGAAAGTTCTGGTGATGAGGCATTCTGCCAAATGACTTTGGGCTTCTGCTCAGTGGACCATCCGACAGGATCCACCATCTCCTTTTCCCGTAGGGCCTTGAGGATATTCCGTGCAGACCACTGCCTGATGGATTGGTGGTCAAAGGTGTTTTTCCACAGAAACCTTTCCATGAAGGATATATGGTACGGCACAGTCCAACTGGATGGAGCATTCCGCGGCAATATGACCAGGCCCATCCTTTGCAACACCGGGGACAGATAGAACCTCAGCACGTAGTGACACTTGAAGTTTGCAAACTGGGGATCTACACACAGCTTGATGCAGCCGCACACAAAGGTAGCCATAAGGATGAAGGCGACGTTGGGTACATTTTTCCCGCCCTTATCCAGAGGTTCGAACATCGTGTCCCTCCGGACTCGGACCATTTTGGATCCCCAGATGAAGCGGAAAATGGCTCAGGTGATTGCCACAGCGCAGGAATGCGGTATGGGCCAGACCTGCACCACGTACAGCAATGTGAGCGCCTCGCACCTGATGACCAGGTTCTTACCCATAATGGAGTGAGATCGCTGCTCCCACATGCTCAGCTTATCTTGTACCCTGGCTACTCGCTCCTTCCAGGTTTTGGTGCACGTCCATCATGTAAGTGTGCGATATCCTGTCAAAAGCCTTCTCCTGGTCCAGGCTGATGAGGCAGGTGTCCACCCTCCTGTCCCGTACATAGGTGATCATATCCCTGAGTAGCGCAAAGCTATCAGAGATTGTCCTGCCTGGTATAGTATAGGTCTGATCAGGGTGAATCACCAACTCCAGAGCAGACTTGAATCGACTGGCTATGACTTTTGACAGAATCTTGTAGTCAGCATTAAGCAGAAATTGGGCCACCAATTTCTGATTTCTGTCCTCTCCCCCTTCCGCTTGTCGATGAGGGTGATGATGCCTTTCCTCATGGATTCTAACATGCTGCCAGCCTGGAGCATACTCTTGTTTACTGCCAGACATGTTGATTCTTGCCTCAAATCAGTGCACAATAAAAGAGACTGATTCCGTAAGGCTCCTTGTTATGCAGGCCACCCGGACCTGGCTGAGAAAGGCAGAGTGAGAGCAGGGAGGGGAGGAGACAAGAGTGAAGATTAAACAGAGAGCTCGATGGATGAGACACCCAGAGTGACAGACAGAGAGAGAACGGCCCCTCATCTTTCAGCTCCACCTCCAGTTTCCTCCGGGCTGCCAATTTCAAACCCTTTATTAACAGTAGAACCGAAACCCAGCTCTCCACACAAACCCTTCCAGACTCGGCCTTCATAGTCAATGCAATTAACACTCAGTAATATTCCCACCAAAACACAGTCCATTCTATACTAAGAAACCTCCTCAGTAACATCACCATTTCCTCACACATCCGCTTCCAGCAGTTCACAGCACCTTACTGCAGCTGTTTGGGGAATCTCCTGTGTTAAGATTGGAGTTGGAAAGCGGCCTTTACCCGGCAGTGTTATTGTCTCACACTGAATCTGCCAGACATCCTGTTCTCTTTATTGCGAGAGAGAAAGCACGGATTTAGGAAATGTTCATTTTAAATGATCTCTATTGAGAACGAGCCCGGCCGTGTGACAGGTATTCCAGTGCAAAGAGCTGTCCATGACCGAGTGTTGCAGACTGGCACATTGCAACATCCAAGACTATGTGCTGTGGGACGGCATTAAAGCTTGGGGAAGCCACCATGGAGACTCAATGGGGAAAAGCTGCAGTCTAAGGCCCTAGTAGGCCATAGTACAGTGAGGGGCTGGAACCCGTGTAAAACCCCACGGGCTGTTTGCACCAGAGAATGTTTGATGTGTAATGTAAATACTGTAAATATAACCTGTGCAGGCAGGGATAGTGAGATACCTCATGTACATTATTGAAAGAAACTGATCTGTATTGGACCTTATGTAATATTAAATTTGAACTGCTTTGCAATGTAATTGCACAAATTATATGAATAAAATACATATTGTGCAAAAGAAAGCAGCTTTCCTGTCAACACACATCTTGTCTCAGGGCACAACTTTCCTGTGATCTTGTCATACCCAACTTCGCTCTATATCTTCTGACACACACACTTTACAGTCTGTCATTTCCAAAAACAAGCATTCTAAAATCAAAAGACCTTTTGTTTATTTCTCCTTTCTTTTAATTTCTCCTCTATTCTTCTCAATCACTCCCTTCAACAGTCCTATTCAGATCAAGGTGGAATGTGAATAGTGTCACAACTCACCTGACACTAATATTACCCTTCTTTTCTCTTGTCTCATTCAATGGGAAAGCTTTATTCACCAGTCTGTTGCTGTTTTACACTCTTGCCATAACATCTGGTATTGCATCCATCTGAATTCTGTGCTTTCATGGCCTTACATATCATTTCCTCTTCTGGATGATTTGTTTGCTTCAGTTCCATTCAACCAGGCTGGACCACAGGGAAGCTTAGAACCTTTGCCTTGGACGGGTCCACGTTGATCCATTACATTCAGAATCACCTCCTTGAAATAACTCCATAGTACAACTACAGTAACCACACATCATCTGCTTCAAACACTCCTCCACATTTTATCTGTTCTGACTGTCAACACCTCCAGCTCTTTTGTTTAAGTGGAACCCATCAGGTGTGTATAGGCTCCTTCTATTCTGAAAGCTGTAGCACTGATTCAGGGAATTCAGCCCTGTTTCTCTACTCGAAAGGATCAGCCATGCTTGATCTGCCTCGTATTTTGCTTTGATTGCAACGTTACAAGACCTCCAATCCTCTGGCACCACACCTGTATCCAGTGAGGGATTGGAAAATGATGGTCAGACCTTCCACTATTTCTTCCCTGGCTTCTTTCAACAGCCTGAGGTACATTTCATCTGGTCCTGATGATTTATCCACATTCAAGGATGCTCATCCCATTAAGACTTCCTCTCTACTTAAGTTATCACGTCCAATACTTCACACTCCTCCTCCTTAATAACAATATCTGCATCACCCTCTCATTCGGGCAAACAGTAAAGTATTCATTAAGGATATTGACAACATCTTCCACCCCGATACAAAGGTTACATTTTTGATCTTTTAAGTGCCCTGCTGTTTGCTGAGTTGCCTCTTCCTCCAATGTTTTGTTGCAACATCTTTGGGTCCATGGTTATTTTGTTTGTCCATGTTCTTTCCTGCTTTCTCTCTTTGCTCTTCACCGCTGCTCCCAAACGCCTCCAGTTCTGTCAAAACACAAGGTGTCAGAAGTGGGATTCGAACCCACGCCTCCAGTAGAGACTGCGACCTAAACGCAGCGCCTTAGACCGCTCGGCCATCCTGACTACCTGCGATGTACTATCAATGCTAAGGAAATTATTCATTCTTTGTGAACGTATTTGTGAGATTGTGGAAATGTCTGGAAGAGGAAAGACCGGCGGGAAAGCTCGGGCCAAGGCCAAGTCTTGCTCCTCCCGGGCTGGACTGCAATTCCCGGTGGGCCGTGTTCACAGGCTCCTGAGAAAGGGTAACTATGCTGAGCGTGTGGGTGCCAGAGCCCCGGTCTATCTGGCTGCTGTGCTCGAGTATCTGACCGCTGAAATCCTCGAACTCGCCGGTAACGCGGCCCGGGCCAACAAGAAGACCCGCATCATCCCCAGACACCTGCAGCTGGCCGTCCGCAACGACGAGAGCTCAACAAGCTGCTGGGAGGGGTGACTATCGCTCAGGGCGGGGTGCTGCCTAATATCCAGGCCGTGCTGTTGCCCAAGAAAACCAGCGCTCAGAGCTCCCAGAAAAAGTAAAGCGGCCAAAATGTCATCAAATAAACCAAAGGCTCTTTTCAGAGCCACCCACAGTCTCTGTGAAAGGGCTGGTTACTGTCAGGAGGGAATCAGTGATGGAGTTATTGTTACAGTGGATTGACCTGTTTCACATCTGTTCAGGTGTGTTTTCAGTTCCCTCTCTGGATTTCGCTCTGTTTCTCTGCTCACACATCTCCCCCTCCAGTTAAGTGAAGAAGTGAACGACAGGGTGTAGAATCAACAATTTAATAAATCCCGCTGCCTTCGATTTGATAAATCCCGAGATTATCCCGGTACATTAACGGGAACTGGTTCGGAGCTGATGAATTAATTTAATAATGGAAGTGTCCGGGTTAATTCTCTGTTTTTTATTTGGACAGTTTGAATTGTGTTTTTTTTTCTCTCCGGTGATCTGAGCGCCGCTTCTCAATGAGAATCTGCTCCCAGAACAGAGTAAATGCAGGAAGAAAGAGGCCGTTCTCGGGCTGTGTGTTTCTCTCCTAACCTGATCTGTTTCGACCGCACTGTTCCCAGAGGACGGAATCAGTGAGAGTTGTGCACACACAGGAGCTGAGTCTACTGCAGCGCTTTAATATGTACCTTCTCCGCGGCCCTCCCTATTCTCCGGACACAAAGTTGTTTGTTCCCCCGGCGACGGGAAAGAGTCGGGGATTCTCTCCCCGCAGTGTCAGTGGCTGCAGCCCCGTGGAACTGGCGGTTTCAGTCAGAGTCACCGAGCTACCTTACAGGACTCTCCCCCTGAATTTGTGAACTGAGACTACACCGAACACATCTCCAGTTAGAGTGAGGGCCGGACATCCTTCTGTTTTATTACAGAGAGTGGGGAAAGGGCTGGGTGGAGGGGATGTCAGCGAGTCACCAGGGATCCTGGATTTACTCCAAATCATTTCCATGTGGAATCTGCAGGCGGGGCCGGGACAGGGATCATTTGATCAGGGGATCAGCTCTTTCCTGAGAGATGTGGGTGGCTCTGAGAAGAGCCTTTGTGTTCAGATGTTTACAAGTTTCCCGCGCTCTTTCACTTCTTTCCAGACCTTGCTTTCTGAGCCTTCGCTGCTTTCGGCTTGACCTTGCTCTTCCATGTCTGCACTTTCTTCAGCGCCTTTCCACCCGCCGCACTCTTGCCTTTTTTGACCTTCTTCGCAGGAGACTTTTTCTGAAGCGTTGCTTTCTTCACCGCCTTATTTGGCGTTGCCGCCGCTTGCTGCTCGTTTTCTTGGCTGTTACTTTCTTTGTTGTCACTTTCTTGGCTGCTGGTTTCTTCACCAATGATTTCTTGTCTGCTGGTTTCTTCACTAAAGATTTCTTGTCCACTGGTGTCTTCACTAAAGATTTCGTAGCTGCTAGTTTCTTCACTAAAGATTTCTTGTCTGCTGGTTTCTTCATGAAAGATTTCTTGTCTGCTGGTTTCTTCACTAAAGAATTCTTATCTGCTGGTTTCTTCACTAAAGATTTCTTGGCTGCTGGTGTCTTCGCTAAAGATTTCTTGTCTGCTGGTTTCTTCACTAAAGATTTCTTGTCTGCTGGTTTCTTCACCTTCTTTCCCACTTTTCCCTGGGTTTTCCTTCTTGCTGATTTTGAAGGAGCCGGAGGCGCCCTGTCCCTTGCTCTGCACCAGGGAGCCTTTGTTCACATTCCTCTTGATACTTTGCTTGATCTGGGTCCTGAGCTTCTCCACATCGACACCTCTGCGACCCAGAGCCTTCTTTATGGCGGCCAGGGACATCCCCTTGCGATCGCTGAAAGCCGGCACAATCTTGATTGAGAATCTGTTCGCCCAACGGGAGACCGGCTGGCTTGTTCCGGGGAGCCGCCTTCTTCTTCTTGGGGGTCTTGACTTGGGCGGCGGCGGCGGCTGGAGGAGCCGTTTGGGCGGCTGCACTATCGGTCATGTCCGGGACTCTGCACAAATTCTCACTGTCAATGTGAACTGGGTCAGAAATGAAGCCGGTGATGGCGGCACAGAGCAACTTAAAGGCAGAGAGAGGACGGGGCGGAGACAAGCTGCTGTCAGCTCCCGGCTTCTGCTGTCTCTCTGTGTTTCTCTCTCCTCACAAACTCTACAATTCCATTGAAATTCAGAGACTCCAGACTTCCAGACTAGATCTTTCCTGTCTCTCACTCCAGTATGTTTGCTGTTGAAAAGCTTTCACTAGGATTGAGGACTCCATTTTCCATTTAACCTGGTTTTATTGCTGCACTGACCGCCCTCTCTCACCCCTCGCTAACATGTTCTCTACTTTTCAACTGAAATCTTGAAATAAAAAAAAATGATCCCGAATTCCCACTTTGGGGCTGAGCAGGGAGCAGGGCGGTTCTTTGACTGGAAAATCATTTGATTTTACACAAGAATGACTCTGAAATCCGGCGATGAGAGCGGACCCACAAACACAGTGGCTTCAGACTAACCCGCCCTCCCCTTTAATACAATCTCTCTTCCACAATATTCACATCTGCATATTCACAGGACAAACTGTTCCCTGAATGAAGAGTTCCCAGGACAGGTTTTCCCCTCCGCTCGGTCTGTGCTGCGGATTCTCGGGGGTGAGTTGTATTTTCTCAGCTCAGTCAGTGTAAAACAGTCTGGGGCTGGCGCTCCGAATATTGTTTGTTAACCAGAGTCCGCTGCAAGAGCCAATCACAGTTCTGACTTTTTTATTCGTTCATGGGATTTGGGTGTGAGTCCATGACCAGGGGTCATAATCTAAGGATACGGGGTAAACCTTTCAGGTTGTCCTTTCTCTCTCTGCCGACACCCACCCCCGGTCTCCTCTCTCCCTCTTACTCTCCTCTCTCTCTCTCCCTCTCTCTGACAGTTGCAGAGAGCGAGAACTCTCAGCTTTATGGTTAGTCTTTTTTTTTAAATCGCAGCCGTCAGTTTCACAGCTGACAGGTGCTTTGAGCAGAGACAGCACTTCCGAAACTCGGACAAGCTCGGGTTTTTCTGGAGGTCTTTTAAATGAAATCAGAACTGCCGGAAAGCTCCGAACTTGTCCGAGGTTCTGAAACGGTCAGCTATGTGGCCTGGTCCAATCTGCACCTTCTCCTTTGTTATCTCTTGCCCAACCCCCACCTCACTTGTTTATAATCTGTGACTTTTCTAATATTTGTCAGTTCCGAGGAAGGGTCACTGACCCGAAACATTAACTCTGCTTCTCTTTCCACAGATGCTGCCAGACCTGCTGCGTGAATCCAGCATTTCTTGTTTTTGTTTCTGAAACGTTGTCTCTGCTCTCAGGACCTGTCAGCTGTGAAACTGACGGCTGCGATTTGATTGAAAGTCAGACAGGTCTGGAAGAAGAAGCCAATGGGAAATTTCTCATCCCTGAAATTATCAGTCACGGACCGAACTGTTTTAACGTGGACACTGGTGTCCATGTACAGACATGTTGCCAACCCCTGTTCTTCACACAGACTTACCAATCACACACTGATCAACGCTAACAAATAATTAGACTTTTTTATTGAAGACTGACAATACTATATACAATTTGCAGGAGAGTAATGCAGGCACATCTTACCGGGGATCATCCCATCTCCTACTCTGTCACATACTGTATGACATCACTTCCTGAAGTGATGATGCACACACGAGTTACCAATTCCTTGAAACAAAGAGTAGGCATAAATGGGCCATTTTCTCATTGGCAGGATGTGACTGGTGGAGTGCCACAAGGATCAGTGCTTGGGGTTCAATTATTTTCTATCTATATTAATGACATGGAGGAGGGGGCAGAGTGTAATATATCCAAATTTGCTGATGATACAAAAATAGGTAGGGCATGTTGTCATGAAGACATAAGGAATCTGCAAGGGGATATAGATAGGTTGAGTGAGTGGGCAAAAACTTGGCAGATGGAGTTTAATGTAGGAAAGTGTGAGTTCATACACTTTGGTAGGAAGAATCAAAATGCAGACTATTATTTAAATAGACAGAGACTCCAAAAAAGAGGGATCTGGGTGTTCTTGTGATTGAAACACAAAAAGTTAGCATGCAGGTGCAGCAAGTAATTAAGAGGGCAAATGGAATTTTGGCCTTTATTGCTAGGGGGTTGGAGTTTAAAAATAGGGAAGTCTTGTTAAAGCTGTGCAGGGTGTTGGTGAGGCCACACCTGGAGTACTGCGTACAGTTTTGGTCCCTGTATTTAAGAAATGATATATTGGCATTGGATACAGTCAAAAGAGATTCACTCGGCTGATTCCTGGGAGAAAGGGGTTGACTTATCAAGAATGGCTAACAAGTTAGGCCTTTATACATTAAAGTTTAGAAGAATAAGGGTGATCTTATTGAAATGTATAAGATTCTGAGGGGGCTTGACAGGGTAGATGTTTCCATTAGTGGGGGAATCTCAAACTAGGTGACATAGTTACAGAATAAGGGGACAGTCAATTAAAACTGAGATGCAAAGGAATTTCTTCTCTCAGAGGGTAGTGAATGTCTGGAATTCTCTACCCAGAGAGTTGTGGAGGCTAAATCACTGAAAGCATTTAAAGAGGAGGTAGATAGATTTTTGAAATATTGGGGAGTTGAGGGCTTTGAGGAGCTGGCACGAAAGAGGAGTTGAGGTCTGGGGCAAATCATCCCTGATCTTATTAAATGGTGGGGCAGGCTTTGGGGGCTGAATGGCCTACTCCTGCTCCTATTTCTTATGTTCTTATAAGGGGGCTACAAAGAGATGTAGATCGGTTAAGTGAGTGGGCAACAACCTGGCAAATGGAGTATAATGTGGGAAAGTGTGAACTTGTCCACTTTGGCAGGAAGAATAAAAAATAAGTATATTATCGAAATGGTGAGAGATTGCAGAGCCCTGAGATGCAGAGGGATCTGGGTGTCCTCGTGTATGAATCGCCCAAGGTTAGTATGCAGGTACAGCACGTAATTAGGAAAACTAATAGAATGCTCACGTTTATCGCGAGGGGAATTGAATACAAAAGTAGGGAGGTTATGCTTCAGCTATCCAGGGCATTGGTAAGACTACATCTGGAGTACTGTCGACAGAACTGGTCTCCTTATTTAAGGAAGGATGTGAATGCATTGGAGGCAGTTCAGAGAAGGTTTACTGGACACATACCTGGAATGGTGGGCTGTCTTACAAGGAAAAATTGGACAGGCTTGGCTTGTATCCGCCAGAGTTTAGAAGAGTAAGAGGCAACTTGATTGAAACACATAAGATCCTGAGGGTCTTGACAGGGTGGATGTAGAAAGGATGTTTCCCCTTGTGGGAGAATCTAAAATTAGGGGTCACTGTTTAAAAATATGGGGTCGCCCATTTAAGACAGAGATGAGGAGAATTTTTTTCTCTTAGAGGGTTGTGAGTCTTTGCAGTTCTCTTCCTCAAAACACGGTGAAAGCAGAGCCTTTGAATATTTTTAAGGCAGATGTAGATAGATTCTTGATAAGCAAGGGGGTGGTCAGGGGTAGCTGGAAATGTGGGTAATCAGTTCAGCTATGAAATTATTGAATGGCGGAGCAGGCTTTAAGGGCCGAGTGGCCTACTCCTGCTCCTAATTCATATGTTCGTATGCTTGTATGTTTGTATAAAGCCCAAGATGCCATATATTTTACTACCACTCTCTCAATATGCCCTGCTACCTGCAAAGATCGATGCACATGCATCCCCAGGTCCCTCTGTTCCTGAACACTCTTTAGAACTGTGCCATTAAGTATACATTGCCTCTCCCTATTCCTTCTGTCAAAATGCATCACCTCACACTTAACAGTATTAAATTCCATCCGTCACCTCTCTGCTCATTCTGTAACCTGTCTATGTCCTATTGCAGGCGGTTCATATCATCCTCACTGTTTGCCTCACCTCCAAGTTTGGTATTGTCAGCAAATTTTGAGATTCTGTTCCGTATTCCAAGATCCACATATTTTATACATAGCAAGAAAAGCAGTGATCCCAGCACTGACCCTCGGGGAACACCACTGTCGACCATCCCCTAGTCTGAAAAGAAACCATTTACTACAACTTGCTTGTTTCTGCCCTTAATCCAATTTTTTAACCAATTGGACACTGACCCTCCTATTCCATGGGCCTGAATTTTGTTAACCAGCCTTTTATGTGATACCTTATCAAATGCTTTCGTAAAATCCATAGAAACAAAATCCACTGCATTTCCTTCATCAAACTTCTCTGCTCCTTCATCAAAAAATTCAATTAGATTAGTGAAGCATGATCTGCCTTTTACAAATCCATGCTGGATATCCTTAATTAACTCAAACCTCTCTAAATGTCCATTGATATTTTCCCTGATTATCATTTCTGAAACCTTACCCAGCATTGATGTTAAATTAACTGGCATGGAGTTGCTTGGACTGTCCTTCCACCCTTTCTTGAATAAGGGTGTCATTTGCCACTCTCCAATCCCCTTATCCAGGGAAGATTGGAAGATTATGGCAAGCCCTTCCTGGAGGAGTCTGGAAATGCAAGGACTTAACTACCAGCAAGCGTATAAAGCAAGACCCAGGCTCAGGGCCTTCAGTTACCTGGAGGGGAGTCGGAGAGGCAGCGGATCCTGTGAGGAACCACAGTTCAGGAAAGATGAGAAGGTCATTGTGAGCGTACAGAGGAGATTAAGTTCAAGGTTTACCAGCTTATAAGCAAGAGCAGAGACAAGGAATGGTGCTGGGGCAAATAATAGGAAGCTGTGATCGGTTGGAAGGCAGGAGTGATTAAATGACAGAAGAGATGATGGTGCAAGGCAAAAGTCAGGGAAACAACACGTAACATTTTGTAAGTACAGATACCAGGAGCAGGGTTTGAACACACACAACATACAACTATTGGATTTTAAGTTCAGCACCTTAACCACTCGGCTATCCGGGTTCATTAACCCAATCCTGAAAATGAAATTTAATGTGATCCGGGTGACATCTGGCCTTTCACAATATACAATTATGACTCCTCTCCCATGCAAAATTGGACCCTTCATTACTTACGAACCTTAATCGGATCACCCCTCAGTCTAGCTTTCTCTAAGGTGTCGGGTCCCAACTCTTTTAGTCTAACTTGATAACGAAGATGTCTTATACTGGGAATTAGTTTAATGTCTCTCCTCTGTACCCTGTCAAAAGCCTCAATATCACCCATCATGTGAGGAGACCAAGACTGGATACAATATTCCAAGTGAGTCCTGACCAAGGTTTCATAAAAGGACAAATTCGGGACATCTCAGATACTGAAGGAGTCCGTGTCCAGGAGCAGCAAGACCTGGACAACATTCAGGCTTGGGCTGCTAAGTGGCAAGTAACATTCACACCACATAAGTACCAGGCAATGACCATCTCCAACAAGAGAGAATGTCACCATTTCCCTTTGATGTTCAACAGCATTACCATCGCTGAATCCCCCCCACCATCAACATCCTGGGGGTTCCCATTGACAGAAGCTTAACTGGACCATTCATATAAAAACTGTGGCTACATGGGTAAAACAGATAGTGAGAATTCTGCAATGAATAATTCAGCTCAAGGCACGAGGTGAAATGCTCATTAGGAGAGCTGGAAAAATGGACTGGTTAGGTGTGCAGAAAAGTGGCAAATGGAATTCAACTTGGAGAAGTGTGAGGTGATGCATTTGGTGAGGTCAAACACGGCAAAGGAATACACAATTAATGGGAGAATACTGAGAGGTGTAGAGGAAGTGAGGGACCTTGAAGTGAATGTCCACAGATCCCTGAAAGTAGCAGGACAGGTTGATAAGTTGGTTAAGAAGGCTTATGGAATCCTTTCCTTTATCAGCCGAAGTATAGAATATAAGAGCAGGGAGGTTATGCTGGAACTGTATCAATCATTAGTTCGGCCACAACTTCAGTTCTGTCTGCAGTTCTGGTCACCTCATTACAGAAAGGATGTCATTGCACTCGAGAGGTTACAGAGGAGATTTACGAGGATGTTGCCAGCTCTGGAAAAATGCAGCGATGAGGAAAGATTGGATCGGCTGGGGTTGAATCGAGGAGGCTGAGGGGAGATTTGATTGAAATGTATAAAATTGTGAGGGGTCTGGATAGAGTGGATGGGAAGGGTCTATTTACCTTAGCAGGGAGGTCAATGACTAAGGGGCATAGATTTAAAGTGATTCGTTGAACGATTAGAGGGGAGATGAGGAACCGTTTTTTCACCCAGAGGGTGCGAGGGGTCTGAAACTCACTGCCTATAAGGGTAGTTGAGGCAGAAACCCTCAACTCATTTAAGAGGAGTCTGGATGTGCACCTCAAGTGCCTGAACCTGCAGGGCTACGGTCCAAATGCTGGACAATGGGATTACGCTGGGTGGCCCGATTTATGGCCTTCCTGTGCTGTAAACTTTCTATGTTCAATGATTCTATGCAGACACGATGGGCTGAATAGCCTCCTTCTGCACTGTAACAATTCTATGATTTTTGACTCTCCAAAACTTGTCCACCATCTACAAGGCACAAGCCAGGATGAGTGCAGCTCCAACAATACTCTGGAAACTCGACACTGTTCAGGACAAAGCAGCTGCCTTGATTGTCAGCCCATTCACCACCTTAAACATTCACTCCCTTCATCACTGACGCACAGTGGCAGTAGTGTGTACCATCTACCAGATGCACTGCTGCAACTCACCAAGGCTCCTTCGAAAACACCTTCCAAACCGAAGACCTCCACCACCTTGAAGGACAAGGGCTGCAGATGCATGGAACCATCACCATGTGCAAGCTCCCCTCCAAGTCACACACCATCTGATCTGCAACAATATCGCTGTTCATTCACTGATGTTGCGTCAAAATCCTGGATCTCCCTTCCTAACAGCACTGTGGGTGTACCTACACCACATGGAGTGCAGTAATTCAAGAAGGCAGCTCACCGCCACCTTGTCAAGGACAATTAGGGATGGGTAACAAATTCTGGACTTGCCAGTGTCGCTCACATCCCATGAAAGAATATGCCTCATCTTATATGCAATTATCCTCTGAATGCAGCCCAACCCTCTATTTGCTCCAACTATCACTTCACAGCATTGCTGCTGTACCTTTCGAGATCTGTGCACTAGAACATCCAGATCTCTGCTCAAAATTATTTTCTTTCTCCACCGCTTTAATGTTTTTCCCTGAAGGGTGTATGAATGTTGAGCATTCGACCTGTCCACATGAATAACACTGCACTTACCCAAGTCGAAGAGACTTAGTAGTTGGCAGGAAAAAAGACAGAGGCGCAAGGGGAGAGCCAACTGTGCAACAGCCCCGACAAACAAATTTCTCTGCAGCACCTGTGGAAGA